>NW_028270165.1:75836128-76149069 GCF_037043375.1 Chiloscyllium plagiosum | reverse complement strand
TCACTCTAAACCTATGCGCTCTAGTTCTGGACTCCCCCACCTCAGGGAAGAGACTTTATCTATTTATCTTATCCATGCCCCTCATGATTTTATAAACTTGGCCATGCTAAGTTCCCCTGCAGTAGTGAGTTATTGGGTGGCATGACAGTCATTGTGGACCCAATGAGCCAAATGGCCTGTTCACACACTGTAGGGAATCTACGATTATGAGATCTGTCAAACCAGCAACTTCTGATTGGTGAAGTATAAGTCCAGGAGCCAATCTTTCAGCAGTTTTTGATTTACTTATACACTGGAAAGGTTCGGTGTCAGAGAGGTATTTTCTAAATGGGTCTCAGTATTATATAATGACCCCCAAAGCAACTGTGATCACCAATGGTTAGGTTCGGATAACTTCAGTGTTGGTAGGGGCTGTCGTCAGGGATGTCCTGTCTCACCATTATCATTCATGCTAGTAATCGAACCACTAGCAGAAGCTGTACAAACTGACCCTAACGTAGCGGCTCCGAGGGTTGGTTCAGGTACACATAAAGTTACTCTCTATGCAGATGACGTCCTCCTTTTCTTAAGTGATCCTTTGATATCCGTGCCCTGCCTAATTCAAGTGGTCAATCTATTTAGCATGTTCTCAATCTATAAAATCAATTTTGTGAAATCAGAGGCCACGCCATTGGATGGTATCGCCAGTATATCCAACTTACCGGACAGATCTTGCTTTCCCTTTTGGTGGTCACTGGAAAGTTTTCGATACTTAGGTATTTTTATCACCCCAGTATTTGTTCAGCTGTATAAAGCCAATTTTGTGCACCTATTAGAGAAAATAAGGCAGGACCTTCAACGATGGGGAGATCTCCCAATATCCTGCTTAGGCAGAGTAGCTCTAGTTAAAATGAATATTCTACCTCATCTTCTATATCCTATGAGAATGTTCCCCTCGATGTTGTCGAGACTGGCATTGTGTAAGCTCCACGGCTGGCTTGGTTCCTTTATCTGGAATCATAGACAGCCCCTTATCAAATTAGAAAAGCTGCAACTTCCACAGGCAAGGGGAGGACTGGACTTTCCAGACTTTAGGAAGTATCAGTTGAGCTCTTTATTATCTTATGTAGCTGATTGGGTCTCTTGTGACCCACAATCAATTTGGTTAGACATTGAGATCTCCCA
Source organism: Chiloscyllium plagiosum (assembly GCF_037043375.1). Lineage (NCBI taxonomy): Eukaryota > Metazoa > Chordata > Chondrichthyes > Orectolobiformes > Hemiscylliidae > Chiloscyllium > Chiloscyllium plagiosum. The sequence goes on along the minus strand of NW_028270165.1, from coordinate 76,147,905 downwards.
AGCAAAGTGTCCCCTCATCAATCTTTTATTTACGGATAAGATGAGAGCTATTATGGAGTATTGAAAAAACCCTATTGTATTAAATACAATTAAAGCCTGGAGGATAATGTGACAAGATGAGGGTAACCTGCAAAAAACCTCCCCTTATACTCCTATAGTGGGCACATCGGGATTTTAGCAGGGCTGACAGATGCTACATTTAAAACTTGGAAGTCCAGAGGTATCTCTTGCTTGGGGGATCTGTTCGATGGCGAGGTTATGATGTCTTTTGAGCAGTTGCACCAGAAGTTTGGACTGCCTAACAGGGACCTTTTTTGGTATTTCCAAATATGAGATTATATACAGAAGAAGACCACACTGATAGGCAATCCCTACAAATCAGATAGGGAAAGAAGAGTACTATGGCCAATGGGGCCGCCCTCAGTCAGTACTCTTTATCACTCACTATACAATGAGGTATCGAAAGACATGGAACGATTATTTAAAGCATGGAACCAAGAATTGGGGTTAAAAATCTCTTTAGAAATGTGGGAGGACATCTGGGAAAATGCCAAAGAGATCTCTATTTGTAGTAGAACTCAAGCTATTCAATTAAAGATGCTCATATAGCACCTGAATGACTCGCAAAATAGGATCATCGCCAATGTGTCCTAAATGCAAAATAGAAGTTGGCACTCTCACGCATTGTCTATGGACATGTCACAAGATCAGTAAATACTGGGACAGAGTAGCGAATGCTCTGACAGAGAGCTTAAGTACGGAGATTAGGTTGGATCCAGTGTCTCTACTCTTGGGCTTTTCAGATTTACCCTCCCTGGACGTGCTCAGGAGGAAACTATTATCCATTCTCTCCTTTTGAGCAAGGAAAAATATTTTAGTGAACTGGGCAGCTGAAGGCCCTCCAGGACTTTCGAACTGGCACAGGTTAATCATGGAATATATCCACCTTGACTTCCTCACAATATGGTGCACCAAAAAACTGAATTATTCTATAAAATATGGCAGCCCTTTTTGAACTATATCGACATAATGTCCAGGGCTTTTGTCTGGCTGTGGTAATGGTTCTGGCTGGTCCGGGGACCCCCAGGAGGAGGAATCCCTTATAAATATGGGTTTTATTATGACTTGATGTAAATCTATTTTGAGCATGTACTTAGTTATTTAATTATTCTGTTGTCTGTCGCTAGTAATGTATGATATCCTAGTTAAAAATCACACAACACCAGGTTATAGTCCAATAGGTTTGATTGGAAGCACATTAGCTTTCGGAGCGTCGCTCCTTCATCAGGTGGTAGTGGAGGACACAATTGGAAGGCGCAGAATTTATAGCAAAATTTTACAGGGTGAATTTGTAGTTGCAGAGTTACATTGTACTTTGCTCAAAAACTGCATGAATTCATGTAAGACTCTGTTATCTCACTTTTTAGATTCGAATTAATCTAAACATCATGGCACAGACAGAGAACACAGGGGGCTAACACCTTCAACATATTGTATAGCTGACACCAATTGTTACAGTTAACCTGAGAATGGAACTTTTAAAAAAATGTTTTGTGATTTACACATGAAAGAAGTGAAACTATCATGGTATTCGAACAGATGAAAGACTCAACAGACAATCAAGGTATTTTTCAATATATAATTTCAGTTACATCACACTGTAAAATTTTGCTATAAATTCTGTGCCTTACAATTGTGTCCTTTACTACCACCTGATGAAGGAGTGGCGCTCCGAAAGCTAGTGTGCTTCCAATTAAACATGTTGGACTATAACCTGGTGTTGTGTGATTTTTAATTTTGTCCACCCGAGTCCAACACCGGCATCTCCAAATTATGATATTCTATTTTATGTTTAGGTTGTTTGTAGGATAGATCAGTTGGGTTTTTCTCTTTTATTGGTTTCGGTTATTATTTATTCCTTTTCTTTTTTCTTATTTATTTAATTTTATATTGGTGATTATACTTGTTTGTAGTACTTTTGTAAGTTTGTAAAAAAAAATTTTAAATTTCCTTTTTGAATAAAAATAACTATTAAAAAAGTCCTTTTTTTTCCTCTTTTTTAAAAATTTTCTTATTCAACTGACTCTTTCTAATTGTCCAGATGGGCTGGACCTCTTTTCAGTTTAGATTAGATTCCCTACAGGGTGGAAACAGGCCATTTGGCCCAACAAGTCCAAGCCGACCCTCTGAACAGTAACCCTCTAACAAATACATCTAACACTATTTAGCATGGCCAATTCACATGACCTACACATCTTTGGACTGAGGGAGGAAACCGGAGTACCCGGAGGAAACCCACCCAGACACAGGGAAAACGTGCAAACTCCACACAGCCCGAGGCTGGAATCAAACCCAGGTCCCTACTGCTGTGACACAGCAGTGCTAACCACTGAGCCACAGTGCCGCCCCAATAAATGTCTTTTTATCTGTCCTCAAACAATCATAATCAATCTGTCCCTCCTTAACATTGATTTTTTTAGTTGGCAGAATCCAACCCTTACTTTAGATAAACCTTCGGAATCAAAACACACAAACCTTTCAAAACTAATCAAAGATTTTCCATGTTCTGTACAAATCATTACAGACGTCCTCACCTCTGGGACTCCCAGTTATATCCCCATATGAGCTGTTATTTTCATTAAATAATCTGAAAATTATTGACTTCTCTCAACCTCTTCGATCCTGGGAAATTTCCATTCTCTGCGAAGTTTGTTACACATTGGCAAGTTCAATCCTCCCCCACTTCTCAAGAACACACTTTATAGCATGCAACATTCTCAGTACCTGGTAAAGTTCAGTGGGGAAACTATTTTCAGTCCAACAGTTACGCAGAATTCCTCGGAAATATTTTTGACAAATGCACTGCTCCCACCAGAGCTGGGGTTCCGCAGCCCCTTTTTTATTTCCCCATCTTCCCAGGATACAGAATTTCTCCCACCAGAAACTGTTGCCCTGAAAAAAAATTCAGCAGGAAGATCATTATGCAGCTATCATTAAAAAATCTCATTTGGGTCACCCAAGGATAGAAATGGAAGAACCTGTCTCTTCAAGCTTACTGTTCGATTTGCCCTTACAACATTCCTTGAATTTAAGGTGTTCCTTTGTAGTGTTTAATTATGATCCATTAAAAGCAGTATCCAGTCTCATCTGAACCAAAGTTCAGGCGGCATCCGAGGAGCAGTAAAATCGACGTTTCGGGCAAAAGCCCTTCATCAGGAATACAGGCAGAGTGTCTGACGGGTGGAGAGGTAAATGAGAGGAGGGTGGGGGTACAGGATTGTGATCACCTGATGAAGGAGCGTCGCTCCGAAAGCTAGTGCTTCCAATTAAACCTGTTGGACTATAACCTGGTGTTGTGTGATTTTTAACTTTCTTCAAGGCGAACATCGTTGCAAGAGGATTTGCAGTACGGTTAAAATCAGCTAGGTAAAAACAATGACTGCAGATGCTGTAAACCAGATTCTGAATTCTTTTCCAGCACCACTTTAATCCAGAATCTGATTTCCAGCATTTGCAGTCATTGTTTTTACCTCATCTGAAGAAGGGCTCATGCCCGAAACGTCGATTCTCCTGTTCCCTAGATGCTGCCTGACCATCTGCGCTTTTCCAGCAACACATTTTCAGCTCTGATCTCCAGCATCTGCAGTCCTCACTTTCTCCTCCTTTACCTCATCTGAACCAATTCAACTGATGAACAAGCATAACAACTGTTCTGTCTGCTCTTGAGATGTGACATCCTTCCCCTCTCTCTGTTGACCCAACAGGATTATCAGGGCTGCAAGTACTACCTCAAATTATGATTGCTGATCGACACTTTGCTTGTGCTGCTTAACATAAGGATTTAAAAGCTGCTGGCCTGATCTCCCACAAAGCACAAAAACAGGCTTTCCACCCATGCCTGCTCAGAAGATAAACTTCAGAAGAATAGAGCACAAAATAACAGCAGGTTACAGTCCCACAACTCTGTTTCCTATTGGGGGTGTTTGGGGGCGGGGGGGGGGGGGGGGGGGGAGGAAGTAAAGTGTTTTACTCTCAGACATCGGAGGAAGACGAAGTTTCAGCAAGTGTGCAGTTAAAATTAAACCCTTCGCTTTTTTCTTGTTTTAACAAGCTCAAACTGCATTGGCTAGAGGGGTAAGAAAAAATGAAGGAAAGGGAGTTTGCAAAGTCTCCTCCCCCTGATTCCCACTCCTCAGCTGGAGACAGTGCTGCCACCCTCTGTCCAGAAGTAAATGCTGGAAAGGTTAATAGTGAGGAGGATGGTCTCCGGCCACAGTCTGATATCGAGCAGCTGGTAAATGGGGCAGAGCGATGGAATTTAAACTCGTAGTGTTCAGGAAATTTAATGAGGAAAGGAAGTACACAATAGTACTACAGATTACTGAGGAACAAAGGGACCTTGGTGTCCAAGTCAAGAGATCCCCAAAGTTGACAGACCAGGTAAAACAGGGTGACGAGGAAGACATTGGGGATGCTTATTTTCATTAACCAGGTCTTGGAATATAGGAGCAAGAAAGTCTAGTCACAGCAGAGGAGGGGATCTTATAGAAGTGTTTAAAATCACGAGAGGCATAGAACATAGAATAATACAGGCCAGAACAGGCCCTTTGGCCCTCAATGTTGCGCCAACCTGCGAACTATTCTCAGCTCGTCCCCCAACACTACCCCAACAACATTCATGTGCTTATTCAAGGATTGTTTAAATCTCCCTAATGTGGCTGAGTTAAGTACATTGGCAGATAGGGATTCCATGCCCTTACCATTCTCAGAGTAAAGAACCTGCTTCTGACATCTGTCTTAAATCTATCACCCCTCAATTTGTAATTTTGTCCCCTCATACAAGCTGATCTCATCATCCTAGGAAAAAGTCTTTCACTGTCTACCCTAACAGATCATCTCGTATGTCTCTATCAAATCCCCAGTTAGGTTTCTTCTTTCCAATGAGAACAGACCCAAGTCTCTCAGCCTTTCCTCATAAGACCTTCCCTCCAGACCAAGCAACATCCTGGTAAATCTCCTCTGCACCTTTTCCAATGCTTCCACATCCTTCCCGAAATATGGTGACCAGAACTGTACACAATATTCCAAGTGCAGCCGCACTAGCCTTTTGTATAGTTGCAGCATAATATTGTAGCTCCGGAACTCAATCCCTCTACCAATGAAACCTAACACAGCGTATGCTTTCTGAACAGCACTATCAACCTGGGTGGCAACTTTCAAGGATCTATGTACATGGACTCCAAGATCCCTCTGGACATCCACACTACCAAGAATCTTTCCGTTGACCCAGTACTCTGCCTTCCTGATATTCTTCCTAAAGTGCAACACCTCACATTTAGCTGCATTGAACTCCATTTGCCACCTCTCAGCCCAATTCTGCAGTTTATTCAAGTCCCCCTGCAACCTGTAACATTCTTCCAAACTGTCCACTACTCCACTGACTTTAGTGTCATCTGCAAATTTACTAATCCATCCACCTATTCCTGCATCTAAGTCATTTATAAAAATGACAAATAGCAGTGGTCCCAAAACAGATTCTTGTGGCACACCACTAGTAACTGGACTCCAAGCTGAATATTTTCCATCAACCACCACTCGCTGCCTTCTTTCAGAAAGCCAGGTTCTAATCCAAGCTGCTAAATCACACTCAATCCCATGCCTCTGTATTTTTTCCAACAGCCTACCATGTGGAACCTTATCAAAGACTTAACTGAAGTCCATGTATACCAAGTCAACTGCCCTACCCTCATCTACATGCTTGGTCACCTTCTCACGACATGCCCGTGACAAAACCATGTTGACTATCTGAAATCAAATTGTTGCTTGCTAGATGATTATAAATCTTATCACTTATAATCCTTTCCAAAACCTTTCCTACAACAGAAGTAAGGTTCACTGGTCTATAATTGTCTGGGTCATCTGTACTGCCCTTCTTGAACAAGGACACAATATTTGCAATCCTTCAGTCCTCAGGTACTAAACCTGTAGACAATGACGACCCAAATATCAAAGCCAAAGACTCTGCTATCTCCTCCCTAGCCTCCCAGAGAATCCTCAGATAAATCCTATCCAGCCCAGGAGAGTTGTCTACTTTCACTCCTAGACCTGATAACACCTCTTTGCAACTAACCTCTATCATTTCTAGTCTAATATCTCATATCTCTTTCTTCTCTTCTACAATATTCTCCTTTTCCTGAGTGAAAACCAATGAGAAATGTTCGTTTAGCACCTCTCCAATTCAACAGGGTCCACATTCAACTTCCCATTTTTGTCTTTGCCTGGCCCTATTCCTACTCTAGTCATCCTTTTATTCCTCACATACCTATAGAAAGCTTTAGGGTTTTCCTTTATTCTATTTGCTAAAGACTGCTTGTGTCCTCTCTTTGCTCTTCTTAACTCTCTCTTTAAATTTGAACCTTCTTGTCTCATCCACACATAAGCCTCCTTCTTCCGCTTAACAAGAGATGCAATTTCTGTAGCAAACCACTAGCTTATTACTTCCTCCCTGCCTGACAGGGATATACCTTTCAAGGACATGCAATAGCTGTTCCTCAAACCAGCTCCACATTTCCATTGTCCCCATTCCCCTTCATTTTGCTACTCCATTATATGCATCCTGATTCTTGCCTAATCGCGTTATAATTGCCCTTGTCCCATAACTCTTAACCTGTGGCATGTACCTATTCCTTTCCATCGCTAAACTAAATGTAACTGAATTATAGTCAGTCCCTCCAAAGTGTTCACCTACAACTAAATCAAACACTTGGCCTAGTTCATTACCAAGCACCAGATCCAATGTGGCCTCCCCTCTTGTCGGCACTTTGACATACTGTGTCAGGAAACCCTCCTGTACACATTGGACAAACACTGATCCATCTGTTGCACTAGAGTTATAGCATTTCCAGTCAATGTTGAGGAAGTTAAAGTCCCTCATAATGACCATCCTGTTCCTTTCACTCCTACCCAGAATAATTTTGCCAAACCTCTCTTCCATCTACCTGGAACTCCTTGGAGGTCATAAAAAACTCCAAGCAGTGTGAATGCACTCATTCTTTTTCCCAAAGCTGGGGAATTGAGAACGAGAGGACATCCGTTTAAGGTGAGAGGAGAAAGAATAAAAGGGAACATGAGGGTTTTTTTTTTACACAGAGGGTGGTGCACATATGGAATGAACTGCAAGTGGAAGTGGTTGATGTGGGTACATTAACAACATTTAAAAGGCATTTGGACAAACACAAAGGTTTAGAAGGATATGGGCCAAGTGCAGGGAAGTGGGGGATTACTGCAGAAGGACATATTGGTCGGGATGGATCAGTTTGGCGCACACAGGTCTGGTTGCCCAACATCGGAAGGACGTGAAATTCATCAGGATGTTGCCTGGGATGGAAATTCTCAGTTATGAGGAGGGACTGAATAGGCCGTGTTTGTTTACCCTGAAGCAGAGGAGGCTATGGGGGGTGGAGGGGGGGCGGGTGGCGGGGGGGGGGGGGGGGGGGGGGGGGGATCTGACTGAGGTGTGCAAAATTCAGAGAGGCACAGACGGAGTACACTGTGAGAATCGTTTGAAGACCAGAGGGCACAAGTTGAAGGTCAGGAGTAAGTAGTCCAGAGAAGATCTGAGAAAAGAGATTTCACCCTGAGGGTGGCCGAATTCAGGAACATACTGCATGAGAGAGTGATAGAGGTAGGGACTCTCATAACTGGTTGAGCACTTAAGATGCCATGTCCCCTAAGGTAGTCATAGAGTTACATAGTGCGGAAACAGACCCTTCGATCCAACCAGGCAGCATCCAACGAGCAGCAAAATCGACGTTTTGGGCAAAAGCCCTTCATCAGGAATAAAGGCAGAGAGCCTGAAGCGTGGAGAGATAAGCTAGAGGAGGGTGGGGGTGGGGAGAAAGTAGCATAGAGTACAATAGGTGAGTGGGGGAGGAGATGAAGGTGATAGGTCAGGGAGGAGAGGGTGGAGAGGATAGGTGGAAAAGGAGCTAGGCAGGTCGGACAAGTCTGGACAAGTCAAGGGGACAGTGCGGAGCTGGAAGTTTGAAACTAGGATGAGGTAGGGGAAGGGGAAATGAGGAAACTGTTGAAGTCCACATTGATGCCCTGGGGTTGAAGTGTTCTGAGGTAGAAGATGAGGCGTTCTTCCTCCAGGCGTCTGGTGATGAGGGAGCGGCGGTGAAGGAGGCCCAGGACCTCCATGTCCTCGGCAGAGTGGGAGGGGGAGTTGAAATGTTGGGCCACGGGGTGGTGTGGTTGATTGGTGCGGGTGTCTCGGAGATGTTCCCTAAAGCGCTCTGCTAGGAGGCGCCCAGTCTCCCCAATGTAGAGGAGACCGCATCGGGAGCAATGGATACAATAAATTATATTAGTGGATGTGTAGGTAAAACTTTGATGGATATGGAAGGCTCCTTTGGGGCCTTGGATAGAGGTGAGGGAGGAGGTGTGGGCACAGGTTTTACAGTTCCTGCGGTGGCAGGGGAAAGTGTCAGGATGGGAGGGTGGGTCGTAGGGGGGCGTGGACCTGACCAGGTAGTCACGGAGGGAACGGTCTTTGCAGAAGGCGGAAAGGGGTGGGGAGGGAAATATATCTCTGGTGGTGGGGTCTTTTTGGAGGTGGCAGAAATGTCAGCGGATGATTTGGTTTATGCGAAGGTTGGTAGGGTGGAAGGTGAGCACCAGGGGCATTCTGTCCTTGTTATGGTTGGAGGGGTGGGGTCTGAGGGCGGAGGTGCGGGATGTGGACGAGATGTGTTGGAGGGCATCTTTAACCACGTGGGAAGGGAAATTGTGGTCTCTAAAGAAGGACACCATCTGGTGTGTTCTGTGGTGGAACTGGTCCTCCTGGGAGCAGATACGGCGGAGGCGGAGGAATTGGGAATACAGGATGGCATTTTTGCAAGAGATAGGGTGGGAAGAGGTGTAATCCAGGTAGCTGTGAGAGTCGGTGGGTTTGTAAAAACTGTCAGTGTGGACGCTCTGGTGTCTCTGCAGATTGGACAACTGGGAGAAGGCCTTCCCATACTCGGGGCAGGCATACAGCATTTCCCCAGTAGGGATCCGCCAGAGTTTCACCAGGGTGGACAAGTGAACAAGGCCCTTCCCGCACACGGAGCAGGTGAACGGCTGCTCCTCAGTGTGACTGCAGCGATGGCCTTCCATCGAAGAGGGGAATTCGAATTCCTTTCCGCAGTCCCCGCATCTCCACAGTTTCTCCACGACGTGGACCTCCTCGTCCGTCTCTCGAGCATTGACAATCAGTTGAAAGACCAGCCACATACACAATGTGTTCAGTCTCCCACACTGTGAACCGTGTTTTTTTTTCTGTGTAACCAGAAAAAGCTTTTTCCTCAGTTCACTGGGACACTCTCTCCTAGGTGTGTGACTATCTCTCAGACACACAAATGTCTGGAAACAGATGTTTGGAAACAGTCAGATCACACATGGTTGCTCCTGTTAGATTCAGGCCCCTCGGTCAGATTGTGATGTGGCATTTAATTTGAGGTTTCGGCTCGCAAAGCCTCCTTTTCTCATATCCTATGAAAGGAGATTCCCACAAGTCAAACACGCTCAGCACTGGACTGAAATTCAGAACAACCTCGCTCCTTCCCTGAAGGCTGTGCATCTCCATTCCACACAATCGCCTCCCATTCTCACTTCGATATACCTAATATTCTCGCTCCCCACCCTCCTAAAACTGCTGATGTAGACTTCATGACTGGAGTCATCAATCACCGTTGAGCGGAGAGAGACGTCAAAGGGCGGTCTCCAGTTCTGTGTTCAGAAGTACAAGCTATCTTTATTCGAGCCCTTTACCACACGAGCGGGAGGGGCCAAAAACCGCTGCACATCTGGCTTTCACGTGGGGCCCTCTTAATCATAGCTCAGATCGGAGAAGAGCAATGACCCTCTGATTTCCCCAGGGGGGTACAGCATTTTAATAGGTTTTCTTTGCAATAATTACATGTAACATTGGAATTGTTCCGCCCCCCCCACTTTAATCTATACATCCGTTCCTGTGAAACACAATGATGGACAGCCCTAGGTTCCCTATGATGTTGACCGGATATCGTATCATCAGTCTTCGGCAGCTTACAATGTATCCCATTAATTACACTCTCTTTCAGACGTCCCAGACTTGCTCATCTTGAAGGACTGCTCCAATTCTGCTATTCATTGCTAGCCCTATCAAATTCTATTACTCATCTTATATTTCCCACTGTCCCAATCACAGGAAATATCCAAGGAGGTTAGCTCTTACTAATTGTTATAAGCTTCATAATATTAGTTCTAACTAAACTTAGTTATATGTAAACACTTCACCGTCAGCTAATAAGTTGCAGTTTCCCCGTGTTATACTCACATTTAAATTCAATGATAAAGTTTACTGTCCTCATTACTGGACATACAAAAGATATTAATGTTTACTAGTTGTGTTAAAAAGTTGTACCTACAGTCTGAATAAAGTTACATGGTTAGAAATGATGTTAGAATTCTTTCATTAATAAGCATTATCACTTGTCTCTGTTCTTGTGGGATCATACCTTTCTTTTTAGGTAATGCTCATCTCTTTTTGAAATTTTTCCCAACAGAACTGTCATTTTTACAGAACAGCCTGTCTATTCATTTGTTCGATTATGTTGATGTGCTGATGGGAGTGGGGGAATAACGAGAGAGAGAGAAAGAGAGAGAAGTATGAAGAGGGATGGGTGGAGGCTCATGTGGAACATAAATACTGACAGAGCCCAATTGAGCCGACTGGCCTGGCCTAAAAATTGATTGATTGTTTTGATTTATTATCACGTGTACCGAAGTACAGTGAAAAACTTTGCGAGCAGTACAGCCAGATCATAGTAAGTAAGGACATACAGATCATAGGCTGAAAAAAAAACTTGCACAGATTAAGGCAAACAGGTTACACAGGGATGTGCGCTAGACAAGATCAGCATTGTTTGAAGTTAGAGTTCATGCATCAGTCTAATAATGGCAGGGAACATGCTTTTGGTGCACGTATTCAAGCTTTTGTACCTTCTGCCAGATGAAAGAGGTTGGAGGAGATCATTATCAGGGTGGGAGGGGTCTTTGATGATGTTGACAGCCTTTCCACAGCTGTGAAGTGGAAATGGAGTCTATGGATGGGAGGTTGGCATCTGTAGTTTCTTAATATCCTGGGGAGAACAGTTGCCATACCAGGCTGCGATGCACCCGGACAGTCTGCTTTCTGTGATGCATCTGTAGGAGTTCGTGAGGGTCCTTATGGACATAAGAGATACTGAGGACTGCAGATGCTGGGGGAAATGCTAATTTTCCTGATATGCCTGAGGAAGAGGAGGCGTTGTTGTGCTGGAGACTCAATGGCACAGGCAGAAATGTGTCTGTTTTAGATCTACCTGTAGTGGTCGGATAAACACTATTTAATATCCAGGATGAAATGAAAAGTTCCTTCAGCAGATCCTGTGGATCGTCTCAGAGGGAAGGTGCAGTCCCATGCTCAAAACTGGAAACAGAGTGGATGAGAGCGACCAGTTTGGCAGAAAGTAACTCCTTGTTCTTCCCAGTTCACCCACGGTTCAGTCCCGAATGTGTTTCCCAGCAGCAAGAACAGCAGACTCCATCCTCAAGTGATCACTGGCGAATTTCCTGGTGTTTCACCAGACTGGAATCTGATCAAAGCCCTTCCCGCATACGGAGCAGGTAAACGGCCTTTCTCCGGTGTGGACCCGCTAACGTGACTGCAGGTTGGAGAACTGGGTAAACTTTTTCTCGCATCAGAGCAGGTGAACGGCCGCTCCCTGGTGTTGGCTCGCTCGTGTTTGTGCAGGGTGGATAAATCGTAGAAGCCATTGCCGCACACGGATGTGAACCCGCTGCTGGATCAGGAGGTGATGTGACCTAATGAAGTCTTTCCTGCACTGTGGGCAGGTGAACAGCCTCTCCCCAGTGTGGAAACGCTGATGAATCTCCAGCGCAGATGCGGAAGAGAAACCGTTCCCACACTGCCCGCATTTCCACAGTTTCTCCCTAGTGTGGGAGTCCTTGTCTCTCTGCAGGTGCAACGTGTCAGTAGAAAGTTCGCCCACCCTTACAGCACCTGTATGGTGTGATTTGTTTCTTCAGTCTGTGTTACTAGTTAAGCCTCTGATAATTGGAACATTCTTACTCGGTCTGTGAAATAGGTTAAAGCTTGCTCCACTGTCACTATTCTGGGATACTCTCACTCAGTGTGTGGCTCTCAAAGATTTCCCAGTCACACTGATGTTTCAAACTTAACGAAGCAGACAGAACAGACAGACCTCGCCTCTCCTCCTCGTTTTCAAAGCTGTCTATATTCACAGTTTGGGTGAATCAACTGACTGCCAGATACTGACATGAAGCTTGGTTTGAGATTTCTGCTTCCAAATTCTTCTTTTCTGTTGTCCTGCAAAAGAGATTTAAAGATGTTGTCACTGTCAGTCCATGATATTAATTCAGAACACATTAATTCCAGTTTCTGTGGAGTATTTGATCCTCTGTTAATCTCAAGGCTAATAGGGCGTCATAGTTGAATGGGGCTGCTTGGATTCCCCCACTAAGCATTGCCAGGGACTCAAATTGCTGTAAGGTCATCTTTTGTGCTGTATTAACTCTTTTACTGAAGATATATAATGTACCTGCAGTATGAAATTACAAGCCAGAAATAATTACAAATAAAGCTTTTGGAACCATAAATACGACACCAATGTCTGAATGTGGAAGTTGGACAATGAGCATCTGAAGCTCAAGGTTGTTACTGCTCCTCTCTCTCTGAATGAAGATTGAGTTTCACTCTAGACTGCAACTTCCTTCCTCTGTTCAACATCTGTGAGCAAAACATTTTCCCCCTCTTCTCCATTTCTGTTATCATTGTGGGACTAAACTGTTGACTTGCAGGAATTGAAGGGAAGGGAAATGAACCTGGGGAGGGGGCAGACTCTAGATAGCTACTTCTAGGTCTCTTGGTTTTAAGGATGTTGCGGTGATTCGAGGGTTTGATCTCTTGGAAGAGACTGAGTAGACTGAGACTATTTCCCTGGATCACCAGAAGCTGAGGGGTGATCAAATCATGAGGGGCATGGATAGGGTAAATAGACAACGTCTTTTCCCTGGGATGGGGGTGTGCAAAACTGGAGGGCATAGGTTTAGGGTGGGGGGGGGGGGGGGGGAAACGTTTGAAAGGGACCTGGTAACTTTTTCACACAGAGGGTGGTACGTGTGTAGAATGAGCTGCGTGAGGAAGTGGTGGAGGCTGGTACAAATACAACATTTAAAAGGCATCTGGACGGGTACATGAATGGGAAGGCTTTAGAGGGATACAGGCCAAATGCTGGAAAATGTGATGGATTAATTTAGGATATCTGGTCAGCATGGACGAGTTGGACCAAAGAGTCTGTTTCCGTGCTGTGTAACTGTATAACTATACACATCATTTTGAAATCTTTCACTGCCACTTGCAACAGCCTGTTAGGGTTCAGAGTTCCAGGTCCTGACACAACCTTCCCCACATCTGTGGTTTTTAAATCAATTATACAGGTTGTATGTTAGTGGTTTAATATTTTAAACAAAAGACACATACAATATAAACAGAATTTCTATTCGTACAGACAGTGATGACTTGTTTCAACTTTGTTAACAGGGTATGAGAAGGGGAGGATCTGCGGACAGAAATGTCAGAAGAAATGCCATAACAAGATCTGACAGGGTCAATCAATATCACTGGAGGTTTGAATCTGGATGGAGAAATCCAATCTACCTGCTTCAAAAAGTATTGGACATCAATGTGACAGAAAAAGCAATCAGACAGGAACACACCAGTGAACTGAGCTTTAACTGGTTACACAGACCGAGAGAGAGTGTGCTCCAGTGAGCTGCCTGTGGGAAGAGCTTTAACCTTTTACACAGACTGAAAAAGTGTCCCTGTGAGCTGACTGTGGGAACAGTTTTAACCAGTCACACAGACACAGACGAGAATGAGTGTCCCCCCGTTCCCCCCCCCCCCTCCCCCCCCCCACCCCACCCCACCCCACCCCACCAGTGAACTGACTGTGGAAAGAGTGCTACCTGATCTGCTGTGCTTTTCCAGCACCACTCTAATCTAGACTCAGCATCTGCAGTCCTTGTTTTTACCCTGTGGGAAGAGTGTTAACCAATTACACAGACAGAGAGGGTGTGTGTATCTCAGTGAACAGACTGTGGAAAGAGCTTTTACCTGTTTTGCAGACAGAGAGAGTGTGTCGCAGTGAGCTGACTGTGGGAAGAGCTTTAACAAGTTACACAGACTAAAGAAACATTATGCTATTCCCAGCAGGGAGTGACTGTACACGTTTCCTGAGTGTGGTCACAGTTTCAATTGTTCATCAAACAGAGAGCCAAAGGGACACCAGAATGTGGAGAAGTCATGGAAATGTGGGGACTGTGGGAAGGGATTCCATTCCCTCTTGGCACTGGAGAATCATCAGCTCAGTTGCAGCAGGAAGAGGTCGTTCTTCCAAAAATTACTTCAAAATAATTTCCCATTGACAAAAACACATTCACGCTGACTGATTACCTTGAACTTATACAACTGCCCTGTCATAACATCTATAATAATAGCTTCTAACATTTTCCCTATGTTCCATGGTAAGGTAAATGGTCTGCAGTTTCCTATTCTCTTTCTCTCCCTTTCTGAAGAACAGTTTACCAATCTGAAGAAACCTTCCCTAAATCTAATGAGGTTTGGAAAATTAAAACCAATGCATTAATTATTTCACTAGCTAGTTTTCCCTTAAAAGTCTAGGGTGAAATCCTTCGGGTACCTGGGTCTTGGCAACTCGTAGTTTCAACAGTTTACTCAGTACTATTTCCCTGGTTATTGTAATCTTCTTCAGTTTCTCCCTAGTTCCAGAGTGTTACTTGTATCCTCTCTAATGAAGACATATTCAAGCTCTTTTCAATTCATCTGCCATCTCTTTCTGCCATTACTGAACCCCCAGACCCCCAGAACCAACACTTACTTTGTGAACTTGTTTTTAAAAGGCTAACTTTTTAACTCTAATTGTTGTGCTACTGCCTGCATTATTTCTGATGTTTTGCCCCAGCTTTCAATTCTAGCATCAACTTGTCTGCTTCTTTTATTAAACTGACCTTGGTTAAGTGTTGCAAAACACACAAGGACAAATCTTTCCTGTCCAGAAAGTCTTATTACTTAACACGATAAAATTCATTTTGAAATATTGTTCATTCTAACTTTCCCAAGCACACCCTACAGATTCAAAATCCCACACTGACACCCAGTTTTGTTGTGATCATTAATTTTGAAGAGAAATTTGAACACACAGTGATTAACTGGAAGAACTACTCATTAAGTTTTCATATTTTTAAACAAAAAATAATGAACAATTAACAGGAGTAACTTAGCAGAATAGCATGTATGGCCTTAAATCGTAAATCTAGTTTTCTTTACTTCCCTGCAAGAGATCCCATGAATCTTTACAGGAATCTTGATAGTTCATTCACTTTCTGGGAATAGTCCAAGGCATGCCACATCTCTCTAGGCTGCCCTTGAATCCTTCTCAGGATTCCAAGTATTCCCAGTAATTTTATGAGGATGCCTCCATTAGCTTTTGGCTAAGTGACCTTGCAAATTTCCTTTCAGACTTCAAACGTTTAGACTGATAGCAATGCAAACTCCACAATGGGTTGTTTGAGTGTTCTCACCATCTGGAATAATGATGGGGGCCAAGTCAGCCAAGAAAGCACAACAACACCTCCTCTTCCTCAGGAGGCTTAGGAAATGCAGCATGCCCATAAGAACCCTCATCAACATTTACAGATGTACCATAGAAAGTGTTCTATCGGGGTGCATAACGGCCTGGTATGGCAACTGCTCTGCCCAAGACCATAAGAAACTACAGGAAATTGTATGCACCGCCTAGACCGTCACGGAAGCCAACCTACCATCTACAGTTCTCATTACCACAGAAAGGCTGCCAACATCATCCAAGTCCCCTCCCACCCCAGTAATGCTCTCTGACAACCTCTTCAGTCAGGCAGAAGATACAGAATTTTGAACACGCGCCGACAGCTTCAGAAACACCTTCTTCGCTGCCGTTATTAGGCTGATGCATTTGTACATATGGAATGATCTGCCAGAGGAAGTGGTGGCCGCTGATACGATTACATTTAAAAGACATCTGGCTGGGTGAATGATTTAGGGACGGTTTGGAGGGATATGGACCAAGTGCTGGCAAATGGCACTGGATTTATCCAGAATATCTGGTCAGCATGAACGAGTTAGACCTAAGGGTCTGTTTCTGTGCTGGACATCTCTGTGACTCTCTGTCCAACACCAACTTATTGGCCCTTCAATAACAGTATTGGAAGTATGTGACATAGTTACAACACAGTATTAAAACAAATAATTATAATCGAATCTCAGAGAAGCACGAATAACACATTGAATGTTTAACCATTTAATAACACTGGACAGATCTCTGTCCCTTCTCACGTTCCAGTCCTGATAAATGGCATGAAGATCCGAAAACCTTCAGAAAGAGAGAGAGAGAATCTGAAATCCCTTCCCTTGCACTGACACTCTCTGCCTCCAATTGCTACAAGTGCACAGTGTTGCCCCCCCCCTTCCCAGGATGAGGAATGGAAAGGCATTGCTTTGCTCCCAGATGTTACCCAGAGGGAGGCAGTTTCACTCTGAAACTGACAGAGCAATTTCCTTGTGACGACCACACTAGGAAACGGGCACATCCTGAAGGAGCCAATAGGAACATGTCGGTGACCGTTCTGTGTTACAAAGTGCTTGTCTCCGAATGGCCAACCGCCCTTGTGTCACACGAGGACATTGTGCAAAGTTAAAAATCACACGACACCAGGTTATAGTCCAACAGGTTTAATTGGAAGCGCTAGCTTTCGGAGCGACGCTCCTTCATCAGGTGGTTGAAGTCCAACACCGGCATCTCCAAATCGAGACCATTGTGAGCTAATTTGGAATTCCTGGAGGACCGGAAAGAATCTGGTCCTCCCGCCAATCAGAGGCCCTTATTGTCTGATTACGGAAGTTGGACCATGTGCTCCTATAGCTGCTGTTGCTTTTCTCTCTCTGATTGAGCTTCACCCTAGACTGTAACTTGTTTCCTCTGTCTAACATCAGTGAGCACAGCACTCTCTTTTCTCATCCCCTTTTCCATTGCTTTTCTCACTCTGGGGTTAAACTGCTCAGTTTCATGAACTGAAAGGAAATTAATATCGGGAGGTGGCAAACTCTGAGAAGGTTGACTTGGTCCATATTGAGGACATTGACAGGCTTTGCTTCATTAACTTGGTAGATTCATTTGTTTGGTTAATGCTCTCAATTAAAGGGGCTGCCTTCCTCAGGAGATGGTTAGCATTTAACAGAGTGGCAGGTTAAAGATGTGAGAAACAGAACTCACTCACAAATCAATCAGCCTGAGACAAAGCCTTGGGAACAAGAACAATTTATTACAGCCTTGCAAGTACCGAACACTTCTGCAATCAAACAAAAATGCGCGCGAAAACAGAGCCTTTTAGCATTCTTATTTAGTTTAAAAGTTGCGGAATCACGCCTCCCTTTTCCCATCCTATCATAAGCCTATTACCTCACTTTTGTTTTTTTTTCTCTAGTTATTTTCTTATCTGGCCATCCTGCTGTCCTTGTCTGTATTCTTTGTTCCTTGTTTGTTACAGCTTGTTCTTTTATCCAGTTTCTCTTATTACACTATAAGCTTTATTGTGAAATGCCCCTGCTGCTTCGTTTTGTTCAGCTACAACCCTTCATAGTTATTTTTTAGCTTAAAACTATTTTCTTTAAAAGACCCGCTATATTCAAAAATCTTAGCCTTAAGAATGCGACAAGAATTCTGCGAAGGTTTGTATAATGTCCCACCCCCGCAACACCCTCCCCCCACCTGCAGAATCTACATTTCTAACCTCCCACAATTCCCCCTTTTCTTTTTTTTAAAACTGTTGTTTCTGCACTTATTAAGTCTCCTTTAATCCATTTTCTTATGTTCTGCCCTCTTATGCCTTTTGGCGATGGAGTTCACAATCTTACATTTTACATTTGTGTTGTTCGTCCCTCGAACTCTAGGAGCATTCTTTGACTTTCTCTTTGTTGCATATCACCTGCTGATTGTAAAAAGCATCTGATGTTGAATTTGGGTTCCCATTTTAGGACATTGAACCCTACCACCAGACCCACTAATATCAATAATCCATAGATAGCCAGATTGACTAACCACCTTCCCCAATTAGTGCACAGGTACCACCTTTCTCTGCCAGAATATAATCCAGAGCCATCCTGTTCTGAAGAGTCGTTAGCCTAGTGGCAATCATTTCGGTCGTTATGGCTGCTACTTGGGATTGGGGTTTCGGCCCACATCAGCAGTATTGTTGGCCAACTCTTCCGGGGAAGCCGCCAACTTTCGTATTTCTACTCCTGTTTGAGCGGTCCCATACATAGGTATCAAAGTCCAGAGGAGGCGATCTCCTTTGGTTACTTTCCGGGTTACTCGCCTTCCTCCCTGTTTATTCAGAGGTATTTTTGTGGCCCTCTTTAACAGCCTCAAGTGGGGAATTATATAGGCAAGGTAGCAGCAGCCACTCCAGCCTTTCAGGCTTTGAGGCAGTGTTTGATCAACATCATAACATGCATGCATTCCTATACAGTCGGTCATGCAAATGTATTTTTTTCCCTGGGAATAAATGGATAGGCCTTCAGGCCGCATACCCAATATGTTCCATTTAATATTTGGGGAATGATCGTGGCAGTGGCTTGGCTGGTGTAGACACAAGATAATTTTCCTAATCGGAAGGGTGCGATATCATTCTGATTACAGAAACAAGTGGTATTTACTGTGCCTTTCAGTGGGGAAACTCTAAGGCCATCGATAGCACCCAGAGTTTTCGGGGCTGGTCGAGGGAACCACCCCGCAAAGTTATAATTACCCCTTTCAAATCTCCAAGTTGTATAATTTGAGCCAGAGTCAAATTGTTGTACATCGTACACTTCTTCTTTGGTAAGTGGTATTACCGTGAGAGGAATTCCGGATTCCCCATGGTGTGGGATCTCAGCACATACCCAACAGGTGGTATGCCCCTTTTGTTTAGCATAATTCTGATATAAAGCGGTAAAATAATTTTTCCCACCCCCCTTGGCAGCTAGCGCCAATATTATCGTGACAACATAAAGCTGACCATTCATCTCAGCTCACAACCCTATCAGTCTATTCCCTAACCCTTTAAATACCAGGGAGGAGTGAGTCCATGCAACACTTACAATTGTTTTGGGATACAGTTTTTTTTAACCAATACTGAATAGTCTCTTATCTCAGTTTCTTTTTGCTCAGCTTGACTTTCAGAGGGTTGTCTGTAGGATGTGCTTGCCACTCTGCCGGAGGGGAAGGAGTGTCCACCGGGCCCTTAACACGAGTGTGATGACTCCACCCTTTTTCAGCAATTCAGATGGCTGTTTCAGTAGTCAGGAGGGTTAGGAACGGTCCGTTCCCAGCTTGGGTGCAGTTTGGTATCTTTCCAGGTTTTGATCAGGACCCAATCACCCGGTTGTATTCGATGTATGGCGAACTCAAGTGGAGGTGTCTGGATCAACAGACCCTTCTTCCTAAGGACAGACAAAGAAGAGCCGAATGCCACAATATAGTTCTTTAAAAACTTATCATTGAACTCTACAGTTGGTAATTGTCCTGTCACTTCCTCATCATTTCCTCTAATTAGGGTTGGCTCAAAAATAGGCACCAAGAATTCCTCAACGTTTACTCCGGAAACCCTGAGATTCTTGTTAGTCAATTTAGGTCTAAACCTTAGGGATGATCCACCAAAAATACTGCGCCCTCCCCTTCAGGTCCCACCTTAAAATTTATCAAGGGTTCCCGGTGGGTCTCAGGAGGAAGGAACCCCTGACTCCCCAAATCTTCATCTAAAGTCATTAGGGAAACGGCTAATTTCTCGTGCTAATGCCCCACTTTCCCGCAATGGTAACACCCTGCCTGTTGCCTCCTTTCCCGGGTCTCTGACACTTGTCTTTCATGTCCTCCCCTACCCTTCCTGTTATCCCCTGATCCCATTCTCCTTTTTGTTATTTCTTCTACTGCTGCCACCATCATTTTGGCTTTCTGCTTCTCGTCTTCCCTTTTCACATACACTTTCTGTGCCTCACATAACAGTTCTTCCATCTGTCTTTCACTCCATCCATCTAATTTCTGTATTTTCTTTTGTATTTTTCTGTTCTTTCCCTGATTCCTCCGTATTCATGGGACATAATTTTACTCCCGCGCTCCCTATCCAACCAGCCGCATAATTGGACTCTTTTTGACTGTACGGTTCTTTTCAATTGACATATATATTAAGATCTTGACACAGCCAATCCTCATCGGACCCATATTTGGGCCAAAAATACCAGGCGCCTTAATACTTTCTCTAGTCCAAATGAAACAACAATAGTTTATCATTGTGGCCTTATCTTTCTCCCGCGTCCAGGAATTGTGTTCCCAATTACCCAACATTTTCCCCAAAGGACTGTCAGGCAGAATATATTCATCTTTAATGTTATTTACAGATCGATCATTACACAGGCAACTTCCCGTGCCTCCCATTGTTGCTAATTTAATTAATCTTAATGAGGTCCGGTGTCATCTTCTTCCACACCCCCTTCAGGGTCTTGACTAGACACCTTACTCGTCCGATTAATCTGACCAATTATATGCTTTTTTTTGAGACTTCAACTGTTCTCCATAAATCACTTTTATGTAAGGATAAAGGAGATTACTTAGAAACTGATAGTAAGGCAGTCATGACCTGTAAAAAGAACAGGAGTTAACATTTTATTTCATAATCTGTAAAATCCTTAATCTTAAAAGAAATCATGTTAAAATTTCCATAGTAGAAATCAGATTCAAAACAGTCCTGGATCTCAAGCTCCAGGGAACAAAGCACATACATTCAATCACCAACAAACAAATGTGCATTCAAATCGAATCACAAAGGGTTAAACTTTCTACTAGCTGTACAGCTCTTTCTCTCTCACACACATGCGCACACACACACACAGACACAGACACCGTATCTCACAGACACTTTGAGCTTCCTGCAACGACTCCTCTAGCTTTTGAATATTCTGGACATCTGGCCATAAGTTAGTTACGAAGTGCACCCTCAGTAGCCCTTCAGCTACTAGTCCTTCTGACATGGGCTGTTTTCCATTGACATATGCTTAATTTTATATATTGCCAATTCCCCGTATATTTGTACGTCCCGACCAAGAAGGCAATACTTAAAGGTCTCTTTTCTCACCTTGGTCTGTGCACAGAGTTACCTGGTCATTTTGGTGCGCCCCATCCCGCAGCAATTCCTGTAGCAAATACCGCTGCCCCCGGTTGCCCGGATATATCCTTTAAGACCTTTCCCTACCCGGGTCTTGTGCACAAGAGTTGCCTGACCGAACCCGCTGCATCTGCCCACCTTGTTTCCAGGGTCTTCCAGTCCGGATCGTACTCGCCCAAACCGCGAACGACAAGCAAGGAGTTGGAGATCACCGAAATCGGCGAGGTGCACCTCCCCCATTGTCCCAAGAGTGTCAAGCAGTCGGAGTTTGGGATCCTGGGCGAGGCCCCCAATTGTGAGAAACAGAACTCACAAATCAATCAGCCTGAGACAAAGCCTTGGAAACAAGAACAATTTATTACAGCCTTGCAAGTACCGGACGCTTCTGCAATCAAGCAGAGATGCGCGCGAAAACAGAGTCTGTTAGCATTCTTATTCAGTTTACAAGTTGCGGAATCACACCTCCCTTTTCCCATCCTATCATAAGCTGATTACCTCACTTGTTTTTCCTCTAGTTATTTTCTTATCTGGCCATCCTGCTGTCCTTGTCTGTATTCTTTGTTCCTTGTTTGTTACAGCTTGTTCTTTTATCCAGTTTCTCTTATCATACTATAAGCTGTATTGTGAAATGCCCCTGCTGCTTCTTTTTGTGTTCAGCTACAACCCTTCATAGTTATTTCCTAGCTTAAAACTATTTTCTTTAAAAGACCCTCTATATTCATTAAAGTCTTCGCCTTAAGTATGCTACATGCTACAAGAATTCCGCGAAGGTTTGTATAATGTCCCACCCCTGCAACACCCCTCCCCCACCTGCAGAACTACATTTCTAACCTCCCACAAAGAACATAGAAAAGTACAGCACAGATGGCCCATGATGTTGTTCTGAGGGTTAATCCTAATGTAAAATAAAATAACTTAACCTACACACCCCTCAACTCACCGCTATCCATGTGCATGTCCAGCAGTCGCTTAAATGTCCTTAATGACTCTGCTTCCACCACCACTGCTGGCAATGCATTCCATGCATTCACAGCTCTCTGCATAAAGAACTCTCTGACGTCCCCTCTATATCTTTCTCCTAATATCTTAAAACTATGACCCCCTCATACCAGTCAACCCTGCCCTTGGGAAAAGTCTCTGGCTATTGACTCTATCAATTCCTCTCATTATCTTGTATACCTCGATCAGGTCACCTCTCTTCCTCTGAGTTTATTCAACCTCTCTTCATAAAGCAGGCCAGTCCAGGCAGCATCCTGGTAAATCTTCTTTGCACCTTCTCCAAAGCCTCTGTATCTTTCCTATAGTAGGGCAACCAGGAAAGGACACAATATTCCAACTGTGGCTTCACCAGGGATTTGTAGAGCTGTAGCAAAACCTCGCGGCTCTTAAACTCGATCCCCCTGTTAATGAAAGCCAAAACACCATATACTTTCTTAACAACCCTATCCACTTGGGTGGCAACTTTGAGGGCTTTATGTACCTGCACACCAAGATCCCTCTGTTTCTCCACACTGCCAAGAATCTTGTCTTTAATCCTATATTCTGCATTCGAGTTCAACTTTCCAAAATGCATCACTTCTCATTTATCCAGGTTGAACACCATCTGCCATTTCTCAGCCTAGCTCTGCATCCTGTCTATGTGGCACTGCAGTCTGTAATAGCCCTCGACACTATCAACGGTCTTTGTGTCATCTGCAAATTTACTAACCCACCCCTCAACCTCCTCATCCAAGTCATTTATAAAAACTACAAAGTGCTGAGGCCCAAGAACAGAGCACTGCGGGACCCCACTCAACAGTGACTTCCAGGCAGAATACTTTCCATCTACAACCAGTCTCTGCCTTCTGAATCCAGAAAGCCAAATCTCCCTGTGTCCCATACTTCCTGACTTTATGAATGACCCTACCATGGGGAACCTTATCAAATGCCTTGTTGAAATCCATTTACACCACATCCACTGCTCGAACGTCATCAACCTGTCTTGACAGCTTCTCAACGAACACAATAAGATTTGTGAGGCATGACCAGCCCCTCACAAAGCCATGCTGACTGCCTTTTTTCATGCTATGCTTTGCCAAATATTCATAAATCCTATCCCTCAGAATTCTTTCCAAAACTTTGCTGATCACAGACATAAGACTGACTGGTCTGTAATTGCCAGGGATTTCCCTATTACCCTTCTTGAATACAGGAACAACACTTGCCTCCTTCCAATCCTTCGGTATGACTCCCATGGAAAGTAAGAAGGCAAAGATCTTCACCAGAAGCTTAGCAACCTCCTTTCTCACTTCCCTGAGCAGCCCACAGTAAATCTGGTCTGGCCCTGAGGACGAATCAATCTTAATGTTTTCCAAAATTTCCAGCACATCAACTTCAGCAATCTTGATCTGGTCAAGCCTGTATCCCAGCTCCTCAAAGTTCTGATTCACAACAAGGTCCCTTTCCTTAGTGAAACCCGAAGAAAAAAACTCATTTATCACTAGATGCTTGGCAGTACAGTTGCAGAGTCACAGTTATACCGCACGAAAACAGAACCTTCAGTCCAACCAGTCCAATTCAAACATGATCCCAAACTAACACGTCCCCACTTGTCTGCTCTGGCTCATATACCTCCAATCCTTTCCTAATCACTTACCCATCCAAATGTCTTTTAAATGTTGCAATTGTATCTGCATCCACCTTTTCCTCAGGAATTTCATTCCACACACAGTCCATCTTCTATGGAAAAAAAAATGCCCAGTGTTTTTGTTAAGTCTCTCACCTTAAAAGAATGTGCCCCCAGTCTTTAAGTGCCCCATTCTAGGCAAGAGGCAGCTACCATCAACTGCATCTGTACTCTCATTATTTTATAAACTTCTGTCAGGTCCCCTCTCAATCTCCTATGTGCCAGTGAAAAAGGTCCCAGCCTTTCCTTATGGCAGAATGGGTCTTTAGTCCCTGGGGTTTAGAAGAATGAGAGGTGACCTCATTTAAATCAGCACAGGTTCTGATAAAATGCTTCCATGTCAGGGAATCTAGAACTCACTGATATAGATTACAAATATGGACTCTCCCATATCAGGCTGAGATGAGCAATTTATCCTCTCTCGTTAGTTTATGGAATGCTCCCCTTCAGAGAGCATTGGAGACAGGCTCATGAAATATATTCAAGGCTGAATTGAACATAATTGTGCGTGAGAAGGGTATGAAAGGTTATCGAGAATGGGCAGGAAATGGAATTGAGTCCACAGCAGCACAGACATGATCTTGTGGAATTGTAGAGCAAGCCCCATCAGCTGAATGGCCCACTCCTGGTCCAATCTTTTACAGCATGTGTCCAGGGCAGGAAGAGGCGAGCATAGATCTGTCAGTCGACATCTTTCAGCATTTTTGGGAGAATTTGGAGCAGTGATAGTAAAAGCTATAGCATAGTGAAAATGTAGGGAGACTGTGGCATTGAGATTCACATTTTTGGGGGAAGAAGAGGAGAAAGAATGTTCCACAGGAACCAGAATTGTCTGTTTGGAATTTCTATTGTGTGCAGACAGTGACAGACTATGTAATCGTCTTTTATAGGATACGGGAGGGGAAGGAATTGCAGCCAGAAATCTCAAAACAATTTCTGATAAAGACAATCGATTCATTGGCATGGGAATATCATCAGCTTTTGAATCTCACAGGATTTTTTATTTCTCTTCTGTCCTGTGAGATTCAAAAGCGTTCAAACATCAGTGAGACATGCACACAGACCCGAGTAAGATTGTCCCAGTGACCTGACTGTGGAAAGAGCTTTAAGCGGCTACGCAGTCTGAAATAGCAACATCCTATTTGCAGCAGCAAGAGACAGAACACCTTGTGTGTGTGAGTGGTCTTTCAACTGATTGTCGAAGCTGGAGAGAGATGAGGATTCCCAAGTGATGGACAAACCATGGAAATGTGGGGACTGTGGGATGGAATTCAAATTCCCGTCCTTGCTTGAACGCCATCGGCGCGGTCACACCAGGGAGAGACCGTTCACCTGCTCCGTGTGTGGGAAGGGATTCAGTCAGACCGGCCATCTGCACCAGTGGGTCTGCACAAGAGAGAAGCCGTTCACCTGCTCCGTGTGCTGGAAGGGATTCACTAATTAGTCTGACCTGCTGATGCACCAGCACCTCCACACCAGAGAGTGGCCATTCACATGCTCCGTGTGTGGGAAGGGGTTCACCCATTCATCCACCCTGCGGAAACACCAGCGTGTCCACACCGGGGAGAGGCCATTTACCTGCTCCATCTTCGGGAAGGGGTTCACTCAGTCCTCCAACCTGCAGAGACATCAGCGCGTCCACACCAGGGAGAGGCTATTCTCCTGCTCCGTGTGTTAAAGGGATTCAATCAGTCATCCCATCTGCTCAGACACCAATCCAGTCACACCCAGTAGAGAACATTTGGATTCTTTGTGGGTGTGACTGGTATTAGTATTCAAGAGAGCATACGTGCACTGGTCAGTTGAGCACCTATTAAGGCACATTTACTGATTTGGAACACGCAGTAGAGTTGGGAGATGTACACTTGTCATGTTTGACTCTGTGAAGAAATCGACCCCCTGTAAAGATTGGGTCCGGTTTTTCCCTTCCCCACGAAGCTGTCAGGACAATAACATGGCGTGAAATATTGTATGAATGGGCTCTTTATTAACCCACTCACAAACACTTTATACATACTCATTCATCAGTCTTTACAAACCTGCTGACAAGAGCCCTATATCTAATATACCGCATTCCCATGTCGTTCATTCATAATTCCTTTCTATAAGACGGTTTCATTCAGTCATTCATAAAACTGTGGTTTTGTAGTATATTTTACTATTACAAGATAGACTAAATTAAACACCCCTTTCAACCCATTACTGCTTTTTCACACCTTCAATCCTTAAGAGCTCTTGCTATAAGCAGTGTTTAGGCCTATTTCTACATCAAAAGCTACCTCTGAATGACTGTCGATATCATAACATATTCAGAACAACACCATCCCTGAACACCAAGTCTTCACAAACGATTATAATATTAATCAGCCCTTACCATCCATCTCTCGGGACCCGAATAGATACAGAACATCAAACAGTTTCTCCAACTGGCAGCCACTATCCTCTTTAAGAAACTTAATATCAAGACTGTGCTTCCATGAAATTGCATGAATGAATGAAACTCACACCGGTAAGTAAATAAATCTCACAACCTAGGCAGGGTAAGCAGTTTAATATCCTTTATTCTTTTATTCAGTGAAGGTACAATCTCTAATGTATTTAGAGCATATAGGAGTCATATTTTTCCGAACATTTGCTAACTTAAAAGACAAAAGGACTAACAATTGTTAATTGTGCAAGCAGACCACACAGACACACTATTGGGAGTAGCAGGCAGCATTTAGCACACATTCAAACCATCTCCTGTTTCCCCAGGGTAGAAGTCTGCCAAGCCTGTGCGTACAATAGATAAAACAATGTAACACCACAGTGATGGAATGTTAATATATGTCAGAACTGTGTGTATAGAGGCTGCTGTAAGAACGGTATTTCGGATTCCATCACCACCACAAACTTGAGCTCCTTGTGGTTGCTGAATAAAGAGGCTATTTTCACCACTTACTGAGTTTGATCGTTAATTGAACACAATTCCAGGACGGGAACAGAGAATGGTCACCCAGTGCTGAAGGTTGGACAAAAAGGAAAACCAAAGCTTTTGACGACAGCTTACAATCCGAGTGGCTTTTGTGAGAAATGCCCAGAGGTATTTGGAAGTTATCAGTGTCTGGTGACCCAATGATGTTCCCAGGGTCTCAGCCACGCAACAAGTGGCAGGATGGAGGTGGGGGGAATGTAGATATAGGTTACGTCCCCACCATAGAGCTGTACAGCACGGGCACAGTCCACTTGGTCCAACCCGTCCTGCCGACCAGATGTCCCAAATTAATCTCATCGCATTTGACCCATATCTCTCTCAACCAGATGACTTTGAAATGTTGTAACTGTACTAGCTTCCACCACTTCTTCTGGCAAGTCATTCCATACAAGCACCACCCTCTGTGTGAAAACATTGCCCCTTAGATCCCCTTCCCTCTCACTTTTAACCACTAGTTTTGGACACAAAAAAGTCTGGTTCCATGCAGTACAGCTCTTTGACTCTGGTGTAAGTGATAATATATTCTTGGTGGTCCAGACTTGATGGGCCAAAGGGCTTTTCTTACTGTATGATTCTGTGATCAGAAAGCTCGAGTAGGGTTCCACAAGAAAATTGCCTCTTTATGCCTTTCAGAAACATACACCATTTAAAACAGATTAATACAATAATAAACTTCACCTGGAATTTAAGAACAGACATTGTTCCATCAGAGCAGACTCCTTCTGTGCTGAAGCTATTCTATAGTTTGTGGGAGTTCAGGCTGAGGAACGTTAACTATTTAGATCTAGATGTTACACATGTAAGTCTGGAGTAACTGTAGATCAGGAAAGAATGGTACTCCCTGTCTCTGTAATCCTGTTAGGTTAACAAGAGGGAGAGGATGTCAAATCTAAAGAGCATACAGAGAACTGTGCAGCTTGTTCAGTCAGTTGAGTTGGTTCTACACTCAGATGAGACTGAACACTGCTTTTGATGGATCCTAATTAAATACGACAAATCCAAGGAATGTGTCATGGACAAATCAAACGTGACATTTGGAGAAATAGATGCTGACAGGAATTGTGTGTGGAGAGGAAACGGTTAATGTCTAGAGTCTGATTTCACTCTTGTTCGGAACTGAAAAGGACTGGAAAATGCTGTTTTTTATGCTGAAGACCGAGTGGGGAGTAAGAGCGAGGGGAGCACATGGTGCGAGTACCCACAGCCAAAGGCATAGATTGCTAACGATGGTGAAGGAGCGATTGAGATATTATATGGGTGTTAATGAAGCTGTGAAAAGGAGAAAGTGTCCACTCTGCTTAGAGCAAAGTCAACAAGACAAGGCTGTGTGGGAAAATGGAAGAAAATTGGAGAAGACTAAGCAGGACAGACTTACACAGTGCATGGTAGAGCCCTGTAGAGTGTTGCTGAACAAATAGTCCCAGAAGGGCACTCGCTTAATTCCTTGAAAGTGGAGTCATGGGGAGACAGGATGGTGAAGAAAGTGCTTGCTTTCATGGGTCACAGTTTTGAGTATAGGAGTTGGGATGTCATGTTGTGTCTGTACAGGACATTGGTGAGACTGTGCAGAAGGTTGGTCACCATTCATTTGGAAGAACCCTGTTAAACTTGAGACGATGCACAAAAGATTTACAGGGATGTTGCCAGGACTGGAGGTTTTGAGTTATAGTGAGTGGCTGGGGATTTTTCACCCTAGAGCATCAGAGCTGAGAGGCAACCTTATGGAGGTTCATAAATTATGAGGGGCATGGAGAGGGTGAATAGCCAATGTCTTTTTCCCCCACGGTGGGGGAGTCCAAAACTAGAGGGCATATCTTTAAGGTGAGAAGGAGAAGGTTTAAAAGGGACCTCATGGACAACTTTTTCATGCTGATGGTGGTATGTGTGTGGAATAAGTTGCCAGAGGAAGTTGTGGAGATGGGTACAATTACAATAGTTAAAAGACATCTGGATGAATAATTTGGATCGAGAGGGATATGGGCCAAATGCTGGAAATTAGGACTGGGTCGGATTGGGATATCTGGTCAGCATGGATGAGTTGAACCGAAGGATCTGTTATCATGCAATGTGAGTTATAGTCTTATAGACTTCTAGTCTATAACTCTATG
Source organism: Chiloscyllium plagiosum (assembly GCF_037043375.1). NCBI lineage: Eukaryota > Metazoa > Chordata > Chondrichthyes > Orectolobiformes > Hemiscylliidae > Chiloscyllium > Chiloscyllium plagiosum. The sequence continues at coordinate 76,118,795 of NW_028270165.1, read as the reverse complement.
ACTGAAACCAGACCTTTGTACTGATAACCCTCCTGCTGGATTTTTTAATGCACTCAGTTTCAAGAGATTTCTGGTGGATAAAGCAGCACATGCCCCCTATCCTGGGAATCCTGGAAAATCTAAAGGGGCTGTTAAAAGTATTTTAACTTTGGGAACACTGGGTCTTGTGGAAGCAGGGCATTTGTCAAATATTTTCAGAGAAATTCTCCATAACTGGCGGACTACAAACAGTTTTCCCACGGAATGTTACACATATTAAGCATGTTACATTCTCCTGAAAAGTGAAGAAGGATTGATCTTGCTAACGTGAAACAAATGTTGGAGAGAAAGGAAACCACCAAGATCAAAATGGTTGATGAAAGTCAACACTTATCAGATTGTTTCTAGAACAGAAAAGCTTGCACTGGAAGAGGGGCATCTCATACTTATTTCTTCAATTAGTTTTGAAATATTGTTGGTGTGTCTTACTGGTTAAGTCATGGTTATGGTTGTTAAAGGTCAGTCATCTCAGCTACAGGACGTCTCTGTAGGAGTCCCTTAGGGTAGTGTCATAGGCCCAACCATCTTCAGCTGCTTCATCAATGACCTTCCTCCATCATAAGGTCAGAAGTGGAAATATTCACCAATAATTGCACAATATTGAGCACTATTCACAACTCCTCACATCCTGAAGCAGTTCAGTTTCAAATGCAACAAGATCTTAACAATATCCAATTGGCTGATGAGTGGCAAGTAACATACATGTCACATAAATGCCAAGCAATGACTCATTTCAAAAGAGATAATCTGACTACCGCCCGTGACATTCATTGGTGTTACTGTCACTAAGTGCCATTGATCAGAAACTCAACTACACTCACCACAGTGGCTACAAGAACAGGTCAGAGGCGAGGGATACTGTGGAAAGTAACCCACCTCCTGACTCCCCAAATTCTATCCATCTTCTACAAGGCACAAGTCAGCAGTGTGATGGAAAACTTTCCCTCTCGCTTGGATGGGTGCAACTTCAATAGCACTCAAAAAGCTTGATACCATCCAGGACAAAGTAGCCTGCTTGATTGGCACCATATCCACATGCATCCACTCTCTCCACTGCCACTGTTCAGAAGCAGCTGAAAATGTGTTGCTGGAAAAGCGCAGCAGGTCAGGCAGCATCCAGGGAACAGGAGAATCGACGTTTCGGGCATAAGCCCTTCTTCAGGACCGAAACGTCGATTCTCCTGTTCCCTGGATGCTGCCTGACCTGCTGCGCTGTTCCAGCAACACATTTTCAGCTCTGATCTCCAGCATCTGCAGACCTCACTTTCTCCTCACTGTTCAGAAGCAGTACTGTACTACTTACAAGACGTACGACAGAAATTTTACAATACCTTCCAAACAAACAACCACATCCATCTCGAAGGGTCGACAACGGATATTTGGGAGCACAACCACTTGCAAGTACCCCTCCAAGTCATATACCATCTTGACTTGGAAACATAGTGGTGTTCCTTCAGTGTCACTGGGTCAAAACCCTGGAATTCCCTCCCTTAGGGCATTACTGTACAGGGGGACGGCTGCAGCAGTTCAAGAAGGCAACTCACTACAATCTTCTCAAGGGGAACGAAATGCTGGCCAGCCAGCGATACCCATGCACCATGAGTAACTTTTAATAAATTGTCGAAACAGAGGGTTGGAATCTGCAAACTAAAAAAGAAATCAACTTTAAGGAGGGACAGATGGAGGATATTGATTTGGTCATTATTTGAGGACAGATAAAGAGCGATATATTGACACTGAAGTGGACATAGAGTTGACAGTTAAACAGGTGCAGTGTTTCACTCAGTGTGTAAATCTAAAATCGATTAAAGATTGGCTTCTGGCATATACTTCACAAACACGTGGATAGGACGGCTAAGAAGGCATAAGGGACACTTGCTTTCATCACTTTAATCCAGTGCGGCTGTTTGGAGCTGGAGATAGAGAGCAATGGCAGTTTTACCTCTCACAATCCAATGCGCTACAGAAACCACTCTATGGGCCGTGATGGAAGGGGAGACTAACCAATGGAAAGCCCTGGTGGACCGGAGAGGACTGGTCCTCCCATCAATCAGCACACTCCCCATCCCCCCAAAAAACATTTCTGAATGTGGACGTTGGGTCATGAACTCCTGAAACTGCTCCTGCTCCTCTCTCTCTGAATGAAGATTGAGCTTCACCCCAGACTGCAACTTCCTTCCTCTGTCCAACATCTGTGAACACAATACCCTCTTTTCTCACCTTCCCCTTCTTTTCCATTTCTTTTCTCATCCTGGGGTTCAACTGTTGGTTTGTAGGAGCTGGAGGGAAAGGAAGTCAACCCAGGGGAGGGGACAAACTCTGGAACACTTTGGTCTAGATCTGTGTCTATTAAAGACATTGACAGGCTTTGTTTCCTCAGCTTGAACATTTATTTGTCTCGCAAAAAGATCCGCCATCAGGACAGGCCAGAAGAATGGCCAGATGGAATACAATGTGGCAAAGGGTGAGGTTGTGCACTTTGGTGGGAAGACTAGAAGCAGAGACTATTTTCAAAATTGGAAAGGCTTCAGAAATGTGAAACACAATGGGACTTGGAAGACCCAGCTCAGGTTTCTCTTAATGTTAACCAGCAGGTTCCGTGAGCAGTTAGGAAGGCAAATGCAATGTTAGCATTCACTGTTAAGAGGGTTAGAATACAAGAGCAGGGATGTACGTCATAGGCTGTATAAGGCTCTGGTCAGACCACATTTGGAACATTATGAGCAGTTTTGGGCTCCCTATCTGAGGAGGTTTACAAGAATGATCATGGGGTTAAAGAGCTTGACAAATGAGGAGCGTTTGAGGACTCTGGGTCTGGATGAGGTGGCATTTAGAAGGATGGAGGGGGAAAAGTTGAGTCTCACAGGAGACTGAGAGGCCTGGATAGAGTGGATGTGGAGAAGATGTTTCCACTTGTAGGAGAGATCCAGGACTCAAGGGCACAGCCTCAATGTGAAGGCACAACCTTGAGATGAGGAGGAATTTCTTCAGCCAGACAGTGGTTAAATCTGTAACACTCACTGAGGTGGGGGTGGGGTTGGGATGTGGAGGGCAAGCCATTGAATGCATTTAAGACCGAGATAGATCAGTTGTTGATTAGTGAAGGGATCAAGGGTTACAGGGAGAAGGCAGGAGCATGAGGTTGAGAAACATATCAGCCATGATCGAATGATGGAGCAGACCCGAGCTACAAATGGGCGGCACGGTGGCTAGCACTGCTGCCTCACAGCGCCGGAGACCCGGGTTCAATTCCCGCCTCAGGCGACTGACTGTGTGGAGTTTACACGTTCTCCCCGTGTCTGCGTGGGTTTCCTCCGGGTGCTCCGGTTTCCTCCCACAATCCAAAAGATGTGCAGGTCAGGTGAATTGGCCATGCTAAATTGCCCGTAGTGTTAGGTAAGGGATAAATGTAGGGGTATGGGTAGGTTGCGCTTCGGCGGGGCGGTGTGGACTTGTTGGGCCGAAGGGCCTGTTTCCACACTGTAAGTAATCTAATCTAATCTAATCTAATCTAAAAATCTTCTCACAAACTTTGAACTACAGAATTTATATTGATGATTATTTGAAGGATCTTAACTGAAATGTACTCAAAATCGTATCATATTGATTAAATGTTTCCAGAGAAATAACAAATTGGTGTGAAATGTTCTTCTCTATGTTTTATGCATAAACAATTACAGCTGTACATTCTATCCCAGTTCTGTTACTTTGAGTCCACAGAATTACTGTTGTTTTAGTTGTCAGGACTCTGTTAAGCAAGCATTTTTTTCAAGGTCTCTAACTCCTGTCAGCTATGTTCTGCTGCATTAGCCGTGGCTAAGCTGTCAGTGTCCTGTTCGGTCATGGGCAGTCGGAACAGTAACAGACCTTGGCCCTATCTGTGCCCCTCATCATTTTGTAAACTTCTGGAATTGTCTGAAGACTGGTATCTGTAATGTTGAGGGACCACTGGAGGAGGCCGAGATGGATCATCCACTCGACACTTCTGACTGAAGTTTGCTGTATATTATGATTCCCTACAATGCGGCAACAGGCCCTTTGGCCCAAAAAATCCACACCAACCATGCAAACAGAAACCCACCCAGACCCATTCCCCTCCTCTATTATCTTATATTTACCCCTGACTAATGCATCCCTGAACACTATGGACAATGTAGCATGGCTAATTTACTTGCACATCTTTGGATTGTGGGAGGAAACTGGAGCACCCAGAGTAAACCTACGCAGACAGTCCCTCGAGCCCAGATTCGAACCTGATGCTGTGTGGCAGCCATGCTAACCACTGAGCCACGGTGCTGCAAGTGCTTCAGCCTGATCTTTTGCACTGATGTGTCGGGCTCGACCATCACTTTGGGCGGGGATATTGCTGGAACCTCCTCTTCCAGTGGGTTCATGGGGAGAAAGCTCACCCTTTAAGTGTGGGGTGCCTTTTTAAAAGCTGTACAGATTAACACAAGATTATATAGTTACTTTGACACATGCCCAAACCACACGATATTCACATGACACAGCCTACATGACATTCAGACCTTGCGCAGATCAGCTCAGACTTTGGCTTTGTTTTGCAGAGAAAGAGGAAGAGGAAGTTAACTGTAGCTGTTTTTGCAAAACATGTCAGCAGAGCGAAGAAACACCTCCTTGCAGTTTTGACTGCAGAAAAGGGAAGGCAGCAAGAGCAGGCCAGCTCAATAGCTCCCACACATCTGCTCTTCAGATGTGACATCCTCTCTCTCTCGCTGACCCTTTGGTGTCCAAAGTTAGACAGGAAAAGGGAACAAACGGGCAACTTTTACATGCAGAGGGTAGTGTGTGTATGGAATGAACTGCCAGAAGAAGTGGTGGAGGCTGGTACAATTACAACATTTAAAAGGCATCTGGATGGGGACATGAACAGGAAGGGTTTAGAGGGATATGGGTCAAATGTTGACAAATGGAACTAGATTAAATTAGGACGTCTGATTGGCACGGAGGAGTTGGACCAAGTGGACTGTGTCCATGCTGTACAGCTCTATGGTGGGGACATAAGGCATATCCACATTCCCCCCTCCATCCTACCACTTGTGTGGCTCAGACCCTGGGAACATCAGTGGGTCAGCAGACCCTAACAATTTCTAAATACCCCCAGGCATTTCTCGCAAAAGCCACTTGGATTGTAAGCTGTCGTCAGAAACTTTAGTTTTCCTTTTTGTCCGACCTTCAGCACTGGACAAGCATTGTCTGTTCCCGTCGTGGGATCGTGTTCATATAGCGACCAAAATCAGTGAGTGGTGAAAATAGCCTCTTTATTCAGCAACTACAAGGAGTACAAGTTTGTGGTGGTGATGGACTCCTGAAATACCGTCCTTACAGCAGCCTCTTTACACACAGTTCTGACATATATTAAAATTCTATCACTCTGGAGTTACATTGTTTTATCTATTGTACACAGAGGCTTGGGTGACGTCTGTCCTGGGGAAACAGAAGATGGTTTAAACGTGTGCTAAATACTGTCTGCTACTCCCAATAGGATTGAGAGTGTCTGCGTGGTCTGCTGCATAATTCAAAGGTGTTAGTCCTTTTGTCTTTCAAGTTAGCAAATGTCAGTTAAAAAATCCTGGGCCTGTATGATCTAAATACATTAGAGATTGTACCTTCACTGAATAAAAGAATAAAGGATATTAAACAGCTTACCCCGGCTGGATTGTTTACTATTTGCCAGCATGAATTTCATTCATTTATGCAATTTCATGGAAGCACAGTCTAAGTTTCTTAAAGAGGATAGTGGCTACGAGTTGGAGAAAACGTTTGATGTTCTGTATCTATTCGGGTCCCGAGAGATGGATGGTAAGGGCCGATTAATATTATAATCGTTTGTGGAGACTTGGTGGTGCTTTGAATATGTTCTGATATTAAGTTATTCAAAGTTAGCTTTTGACGTAGAAATAGACCTAAACACTGCTTGTAACAAGAGGTGATAAGGATTGAAGGTGTGAAAAAGCAGGAATGAGTTGAAAGGAGTATTTTAATTTAGTCTATCTTGCAATAGTAAAATATACTACAAAAGTACAGTTTTATGAATGAAGGAATAAAACCGCGTTATAGGAAGGAGTTATGAATGAAGAAATGTGGTGTTATTAGATAGTGAGCTATTGTCAGCAAGTTAGTAAAGACCGATGTAAATATAAAGTGTTTGTGAGTGGGTTAGCAAGAGACCTATAATACAATATCTCACACCATGTTACCGTCCTGACAGCTTTGCGGGGAAGGGAGTAACTGGAGCCAATCTTAACATGGGGTAGATTTCTTCATAGAGTCAAACATGACAGTTATACACCTCCACTGCATGTTCCAAATTAGTAAGTGTGTCCTAATCGGTACTCAACTGACCAGTGAATGTATGTCCTCTTGAATACTAATACAAAGAATCCAAGTGTTCTCTCCTCAGTGTGACTGGATTGGTGTCTGAGCAGATGGGATGGCTGACTGAATCTCTTCCCGCACACGGAGCAGGTGAATGGCCTCTCCCTGGTGTGGACCCGCTGGTGCGCCAGTCGTGTAGACGATGTATCGAATCCCTTCCCGCACTTGGAGGAGGTGAAAGGCCACTCCCCGGTGTGAATGGTGCTTCCGCAGGGAAGACGAATCAATGAACCCCTTCCCGCAGGCGGAGCAGATGAACAGCCTCTCCGGTGTGGACCTGCTGGTGTGTCAGCACGTTGGAGGAGTTAGCGAATCCTTTCCCACACTTGGAGCAAAAGAATGGCCTCACCCCGGTGTGGACCCACTGGTGTTTCCGCAGGGAAGATGGAACACTTTCCCGCACACGGAGCAGGAGAATGGTCGCTCTCTGGTGTGGATGCGCTGGTGTCTCCACAGTGCACACTCAGAGTCGGTGAACGGCCTCTCCCCAGTGTGAAGCCACTGGTGCTTGTGCAGGTCGGATGAACAGCTGAATCCCTTCCCGCAGACGGAGCAGGAGAACGGCCTCTCCCCGGTGTGAATCTGCTGGTGGGGTCAGCAAGGCAGAGGACCGGGTGAAGCCCTTCCCACACCCACAACAGGGGAATGGCTTCTCCCTGGTGTGAGTGTGGGAAGGGCTTCACCGATGCATCAACAGGGCGGATAAATGGGTGAACCACAATGATGGGATTCGAGCTGACATGGGAATTTGAATTCCTTCCCACAGTCTCTCCATGACGTGGGAATCCTTGTCTCACTCCAGCTTTGACCATCGGTTGAAGGACCACTGGAACATGTTCTGCCTCTCGCCGCTGCGAAAGGGGTTTTGCTATTTCAGGCTGCGAAAACCCGTCAAAGCACTTCCCACAGTCAGTTCACTGGAAAACTCTCACTCAAGTCTGTGTGCCCCAGTCTCACTGATGTTTGAAAGCTTTTGAAGCAGACCGGACAGAAGGGAAATAAGAAATCCTGCACGATTCAAAGGCTGATGATATTCCCGTGCCAATGAATTGGTTGTCTCGACCAGATCTTGCTTTGAGATTTCTGGCTGCAAATCCTCCCTTTCCCATATCCTGTGAAAGGAGATTACAGAAGCCATCACCTTCTACACAGGATAGAAATTCAAAACTGAATTCTGGTTCCTGTGGAACATTCTTCCTTCTCTCCATCTCCCAAAAATATGAATCTCCATGCCACAGTCTCCCTCCATTCTCACACTGCTGCAGCTATACTGTCCCCACTCCGAATTCTCCTACAAATGCTGAAAAATGTCAACTGACAGATCTATGATCACCTCTTCCTGCCCTGGACACAGGTTGTAAGAGATTGGACCAGGAGTGAGCCATTCAGTTCATGGGGTTTGCTCTGCAATTGCACAAGATCATGTCTGTCCTGCTATGGCCTTAACTCCATTTTCTGCCTGTTCTCTATAACCTTTCATACCCCTGTTTCGCAAAATTATGTTCAATTCAGCCTTGAATACATTCCATGAGCCAGTCTCCAATGTTCCCTGTGGAGGAGCATTACACAAACTAAGAAAGGATAACTTCCTTATTTCTGCATGATATGGGAGAGACCTTATTTGTAATCGCCAGTGACCGGAGACCCAATCTGCTCAACCTCTCCTCATAAGACATACCCCTTCATACCAAGAATCAGTGGAGTGAACCTCCTCTGAACTGCTTCCAATGACAAGGAAGCGTTTTATCAGAATCTGTGCTAACAGGTCCCCCTCAGAATTCTATTGGTTTAAATAAGGCCTCCTCTCATTCTTCTAAACTCAGTGACTAGGAACCCAATCTGCCATAAGGAAAGGCTGAAACCTTTTTCATCAGAGCATGTGAGATTGAGAGGGGACCTGATAGAAGTTTATAAAACAATGAGAGTTACAGACACAGTTGATGGGAGCTGTCTCTTCCCTAGAATGGGGCATTTCAAGACTGGGGGGGCGAGGGGAACATTTCGAAGCTGAGAGGAGAGAGATTTAAAACCATATTGGGCAATTTTTTTTTCATAGTGTGGTTCGCGTGTAGAATGAAATTCCTGAGGAAGAGGTGGATGTGGGTACAATTGCAACAAAAGACATTTGGATGGGGAAGTGATTAGGAAAGGATTGGAGGTATACAGGCCAGGAGCATGCAGGTGGGGATGAGTTAGTTTGGGATCATGCTCAGTATGGACTGGTTGGATTGAAGGGTCTGTTTCCATGCTGTATGACTATGACTCTAGCTGCTTGGCAGTACAGTTGCAGTGATAATCCTGTTAAATGTTAACCATCTCCCCACTGACCTATTGTACTCTATGCCACTCTCTCCCCACCCCCACCCTCCTCCAGCTTATCTCTCCACGCTTCAGGCTCTCTGCCTTTATTCCTGATGAAGGGCTTTTGCCCGAAACGTCGATTTTGCCTGTCCTCGGATGCTGCCTGACCTGCTGTGCTCTTCCAGCACCACTGATCCAGAATCTGGTTTCCAGCATCTGCAGTCATTGTTTTTACCTCGTTGATTTTAACCCTACTGCGAATCCTCTTGCAAGGATGCCTGCCTTGAAGAAGTTTTCCTCCTCTCTCTACAAGAATCTCAGGGAGTCTCTCTCTCACTGCAACTCCCAGGTCATTTCCTCAGCCCTGAAGAACCTCCAGAAACTCGATCCCCTGACCTGTCCGGACTTGTCCGACCTGCCCAGCTCCTTTTCCACCTATCCACTCCACCCTCTCCTCCCTGACCTATCACCTTCATCTCCTTCCCCACTGACCTATTGTACTCTATGCCACTCTCTCCCCACCCCCACCCTCCTCTAGCTTATCTCTCCACGCTTCAGGCTCTCTGCCTTTATTCCTGATGAAGGGCTTTTGCCCGAAACGTCGATTTTGCCTGTCCTCGGATGCTGCCTGAATTGCTGTGCTCTTCCAGCACCACTGATCCAGAATCTCCTGAGGAAGGCAGCCTCTTTAATTGAGAGCATTAACTAAATAAATCAATCTCCCAAGTTAAGGAAGCAAAGACTTTCAATGTCCTCAACCTTGTCAACCTTCCCAGAATCTTCCCCTCTCCCTGCATTCATTTCCTTTCAGTTTATGAAACTAAGCAGTTTAACCCCAAAATGAGAAAAGAAATGGAAAAAGGGATGAGAAAAGAGGGTGTTGTACTCACAGATATTGGACAGAAGGAATTTACAGTCTGAGGTGAAGCTCAATCTTCATTCAGAGAGATAGGAGCAGCAGCAACCTCAGAAGCTCATGGTTCAACTTCCGCATTCAGATAATGAGGGGCTCTGAATGGCAGGAGAGATTCCAATTGCTCACAAAGGTCTTGTGTGACGCGTGGTCGGTTGGCCATTAGGAGACAAGCAGCTTGGAACACGGGGTTGTCTCCTGTGACCTGCATCACGAAGTCCCGCCCCTTAGTGTTGACGTCACAACGCGGAAGCAGCTTGTCAGATGTGGAATCAAACTCCTTCCTCTGGGCAACATCTCCCCTTTTTATTCCTCGGGGGCAGAGAATCCAAGGGAACGGGTTTCAGATTCTCTCTCTCAGGGTTTCAGATCCTCATGGCATTTATCAGGACCAGAACTTGAGAAGAGACAGACTAGTGTTGTTACATGGTTAAACATTCAATGTGCTCTTCCTGGTTCTCTAAGATTCGATAATTATTTGTTGGAATATTGTGTTGTAGCTATGTCACATACATCAAATTATACTGTTATTGAAGGGGATGGTAAGTGGGCATGAGACAGAGAGTCATAAATATGTCCAGCACAGAAACGGACCCTTTGGTCTAACTCATCCACGCTGACCAGATGTTCTGGATAAATCTAGTCCCATTTGCCAGCACTTAACCCATATCCCTCTAAAACTTCCTAAGTCATACACGTATCCAGATGCCTTTTAAATGTTGCAATTGTACCAGCCTTCACCACTTCCTCTGGTAGATCATTCCATATGTAAATTGAGTCCATTCATCAGTCTAATAACAGCAGGGAAGAAGCTGTTTCTGAACCTATTGGTGCGTGTTCAAGATTCTGTATCTTCTGCCTGACTGAACAGGTTCTAAGAGAGCTTTAGCTGGGTGGGAGGGGACTTTGATGACGTTGGCAGCCTTTCTGCGGCAATGAGAAGTGTAGATGGAAATCAAGAATGGGAGGTTGGGTTTTGTGATGGTCTGGGCAGTGCATACAACCTTCTATAGCCTCTTACAATCCTAGGCAGAGCAATTGCCATACCAGGCCGTTACGCACCCAGATAGAACACTTTCTAAGGTGCATCTGTAAACGTTGGTGAGGGTCCTTATGGACATGCTGAATTTCCTAAGTCTCCTGAGGAAGAAGAGGCATCGTTGTGCTTTCTTGATTGAAATTGCCCACATCATTATTCCAGATGGTGAGAACACTCAAACAACCCATTGTGGAGTTTGCATTGCTGACATAAAGAAGTTTGTGTTCAGCAGCAGCTCGGTCACTCAGTAAGAACGGGGACACTAGGTGCTATGAGATTAAAGGTACAGAGAGCCCATGAGGGACCAGGCATGTTTCCAACCAACATTCAAACTGATCAGTCTAAAGCTTTGAAGTCTGAAAGAAAATCTGGAAGGTCACTGAGCCAAAAGCTAATGGAGGCATCCTCATAAAATTACCAGGAATACTTGGAATCCTGAGAAGGATTCAAGTGAATTCTAGAGAGACGTGGCATGCCTTGGATTATTCCTAGAAAGTGAATGAACTATAAAGATTCATGGGAATTTTTGCAGGGAAGTAAAGAAAACTAGATTTACAATTTAAGGCCATACATGCTATTCTGCTAAGTTACTCCTGTTAATTTTATTTTGTTTAAAAATGTGAAAACTTCATGAGTAGTTCTACCAGTTAATCATGGTGTTCAAATTTCTCTTCAAAATTGATGACCGTAACAAAACTGGATGTCATTGTGGGATTTTGAATCTGTAGGGTGTGCTTGGGAAAGTTAGAATGAACAATATTTCAAAATGAATTTAATCGTGTTAAGTACTAAGACTTTCTGGAGGGGAAGGATTTGTCCTTGTGTGTTTTGCAACACTTAACCAAGGTCAGTTCAATAGAATAAGCAGACAGGTTGATGCTAGAGTTGAGAGCTGGGGCAAAACATCAGAAATAATGTAGGCAGTAGCATAATAAGTAGTTAGAAAATTAGCCAAAAGTATAAAAACAGGTGGGAAACGTTTCTTCAACTTTTTTTTTAAAAAATTAACAAAATAAGTATTGGTTCTGTAGAAAATGTTTCTGAGGATTCAATAACAGAGGATAAAGAGCTGGCAGATGAATTGAACAAATCTGACTTCACTGGAGAGGATGCAAGAAGCAGCCGAGACCTAGCTGTAAATCAGGAACTGAAAGGAAGGGAGGAACTGAAGAAAATTACAATTACCAGGGAAGTAGTCAACTGTTGGAACTATGAGTTGACAAGTCCCAATACCCAAAGGATTTCATCCTAAGACTTTTAAAGGAAAACTAGCTAGTGAAATAGTTAATGCTTTTGTCTTAATTTTCCAAACTTCATTAGATTCAGGGAAGGTTTCTTTAGGTTGGTAATCTCCTTTTTTCATAAAAGGAGACAGAGAACAGAAAACTGCACACCACTTACCTTAACATCTGTCATATGAAAAATGTTAGAAGCAATTATTAAAGATGTTACAATAGGACACTTGTATAAGTTCAAGGTAATCAGGCAGCGTGAATGTATTTTTATCAATGGGAAATGATTTTGAAATAATTTCTAGAAGAACAGCATCTCCCCGGTGCAACTAAGTTGATGAATCTCCAGTGCCGACAGGGAATGGAATCCCTTCTCAGAGTCCCCACATTTCCACAGTTTTGCTGCATTTCTGGTGTCCCTTTGGCTCTCTGTTTTTGATGAACAATTGAAACTGTGACCACACTCAGGAAACGTGTACAGTCACTCCCTGCTGTGAATACTGTAAAGTTTCTTCAGTCTGTGTAACTGGTTAAAGCTCTTCCCACAGTCAGCTCACTGGAAAACATTGTCTCTCAGTCTATGTAACTGGGCAAAACTCCTTCCACAGTCTGCTCACTGGGACAGTGTCTCAGTCTGTAACCGCGTAAAGCTCCTTCCCACAGTCCCCTCACTGGGACAGTGTCTCAGTCTGTGTAACTGAGCAAAGCTCGTTCCCACAGTCTGCTCATTGGGACACACCGGGTCTCAGTCTGTGTAACCGGTTAAAGCTCTTTTCTGTCAGCTCACTGGGACACTCACTCTCTCAGTCTGGGTAACTGTTAAATCTCTTCCCACAATCATCTCAGTGGGACACACTCTCTCTCATTCTGTGTAAACATCGGAAGCTCTTCCCACAGTCAGCGTAACTGGTTAAAGCTCTTCCCACAGTCAGCTCACTGGGTCACTCTCACTCAGTTTGTGTAACTGGTTAAAGCACTTCCCACAGTCTGCTCACTGGGACACACTGTCTCAGTCTGTGTAATTGGTTAAAGGTCTCCCTGCAGTCAGCTCATTGGGACACAGTCTCTCAGTCTCTGTAACTGGTTAAAGCTCTTCCCACAGTTATACAGAGACAGACACAGAGACAGAGAGAGAGAGAGAAAGAGAGTCCCAGTGAGCTGACTGTGGGAACAGCTTTGACCAGTCGGCTCACGGGGACACTCTCCGTCTCTGTAACTGGTTAAAGCACTTCCCACATTCAGTTCTCTGGCACACACTCTCAGTCTGTGTAACCAGTGAAAGGTCTTATCACAGTCAGCTTACTGCAACACTATGTCTCAGTCTGTGTAACTGCTTAAAGCTCTTTCCACAGTAAGCTCACTGGGACAGTCACCCTCTCTCAGTCTGTGTAACCGGTTAAACCTCTTCCCACAATCATCTCAGTGGGAAATTCTCCTCTCTCTCTGTGTAACCGGTTAAAGCTCTTCCCACTATAAGCTCACTTGGACACACACTCTCTCAGTCTGTGTAACCGGTTAAAGCTCTCCCCACAGTCAGCTCAGTGGGACACACTGTCTCTCAGTCTCTGTAACTAGTTAACGCTCTTCCCACAGTTCCCCAGACTGACACAGTGTGTCCTCATGAGCTGACTGTGGGAAGGGCTTTAACCAGTTACAGATTGAGTGAGAGGGAGTGTGTCCCAGTGAGCTCACTGTGGGTAGGGCTTTAAACAGTCAGCTTACGGAAATACTCTCTTTCTGTCTCTGTAACTGGTGAAAGCATGTACTACAGTCAGCTCAGTGGGACACACACTGTCTGTCTGTGTCACTAGTTAAAGCTCTTTTCACAGTCAGCTCACTGGGACACACTCTCTGGAGGAAAATTTGGGAACTAGCAGCCATCTTGTCACATAAGCTGTCCTTACAGGACAAAGCTAGAACTGCTGACATGCCCGCTTAGAGAAGTACTGCTTAGTTGTTTTCTAAAAATAACCTTGCAACTACTTGAGAATCATTGTTTCTCCCCCAAACATAGACTAAGTTCTGCTTTCCTAAAGATATATGGCTTATTGTCTTGTTTACCTTCCTGATTCCTGCTCCTTGTGTCGCTTATCTTCCTTATTCTTGCCGGACCTGACGCAAACACAGTGTCTGCTACCCCTCCAACCCCGCTTGATAAGGAAATATCTGTGACCACAACCTGTGATATCCCTGACCCCATGACTTTGTGACTAACGGTCAGCCACTGCTTAAGATAATATATAAACTGTAACATTTTGTATTGCTTTGGACTACATCTGCCTCTCACTGTGAGGCATGATGTTTTCCCCATGGCCATGTAATAAAGTCTTATAATACTCAAGGTCTGATTTTCTGCAACACTCTCTCTCAGTCTGTGTCACTGGTTAAAGCCCTTCCCACAGTGAGCTGGCTGGGATACTCTCTCTCTCTCTGTCTGTGTCACTGGTTAAAGCCCTTCCCACAGCGAGCTCACTGGGATGCGTTCTCTCTCTGTCTGTGTAACCAGTTAAAGCTGCTTCCACAGTCAGCTCACTGCGACACTCTCTCTCACTCACTCAATCTGTGTAACTTGTTAAAGCACATCCCCACAGTCAGGTCACTGGGATACATTCTCTCTCCATCTGTGAGCTGACTGTGAAAAGGGCTTCAACTGGTTACACAGACAGAGAGTGTGTGTCCCAGTGAACTGACTCTCTCTTTCAGCCTGTGTAACTGGTTAAAGCTGTCAATTCACTGGGACACAACTCGCTCGGTCTCTGTGACTGGTTAAAGCACTTCCCACTGTCAGCTCACTGCGACACACTCTGCGTCTGTGCAACTGCTCACTGGGACACACTGTCTATCAGTCTGTTTAAAGCTGTTCCTAGCATCAGCTCGCTGGACTCTCTGTCTGCCTGCGTCACCAGTTAAAGCACTTCCCACAGTCAGCTTACTGGGACACTTTCCCTCAGTCTCTGTAACTGTTTGAACAGCTTCCCACAATCAGCTTAGTGGGACACACGCTCCCTCAGTCTGTGTAACTGGTTAAAGCATTTCCTAGAGTCAGTTCACTGGGACACACTCGCTCTCAGTCTGTGTAACCAGTTAAACTCAGTTCACTGGTGTGTTCCGGTCTAAGTGCATTTCTGGTCACATTGATGTCCAGTACCTTTTGAAGCAGGTCGAATGGATTTCTACTTCCAGATTCAAACATCCAATGATATTAAGTGACCCTGTCAGATCTTGTTATGGCATTTGTTCTGAGGTTTCTGTCCGCAGATCCTTCCCTTCTCACACCTTGTAAACAAAGTTGAAACAAGTCATTACTGTCTGTACTGAATAGAAATTCTGATTACATCATATGTGAATTTTGTTTAAAGTATTAAACCAGAAACATACAACCTGTGTTCTTAATTTAAAACACACAGGAGGTGTGAGGAAGGCTGTGTCAGGGCCTGGAACTCTCTGAACTCTAACAGGGTGATGCAAGTGGCAGTAAAAGATTTCAAAATGAAGTGGATAGTCAAAGAGTTATACAGCATGGAAACAGACCCTTCAGCCCAACTCATCTGTGCCGACCAGATATCCTAAATTAATCTAGTCCCATTTGTCAGTACTTGGCCCATATCTCTCTAAACCCTTTCTGTTCATGTACCCATCCAGATGCCTTTTAAATGTTATAATTGTACCAAGCTCCAATTCCACTTCCCCTCACAGCTCATTCCACACACGCACCACCCTTGCATGAAAACGTTACCCCTCAAGTCCCTTTGAATCTTTCCTTCCCATCGCCCTAACCTGCGCCCTCCAGTTTTGGAGACTCCCACCTCAGGGAAAAGACCTTGTCTATTTACCCTGTTCGTGCCCCTCATGATTTGGTCAACCCCTGCAAGGTCACCCCCTCCGCCTCCAATGCTACAGGGAAATAGCCGCAGTCTATGCAGCCTCTTCCTATAACTCAATCCCTCCGACCCCGGCAACATCCTGAAAACAGAGAGACCTGGTCTGTCCCTTCCTTGGATTCATTTCCTTTCCTTTCAGTTCTTCCAAATCAACAGTTTAATCCCAGAATGGGAAAGTAAATGGAAAAGGGTGAGGAATACTGAACAAAAGATAGAAGTTGCAGCCTGGAGTGAAGAGCAATCTTCATTGGGAGAAAGAGGAGCAGCAACACCTTAAAAAGCTTCCGACTTCAGACAATAGGCGGGTTCTGATTGGCAGGAGGACAGGACTCCTTCCGGTCCTCCGTGGCTTCCGATTGGTCAATTCGCATCAGCGAGTCTTGCCGTTCCGGCCTTCCATTGTTAACGTCACAATGCGGATGTAGCCCTGTCCGTTTCAGAGTGAAACTCCCTGGGAGCAAAGCAACGTCACCCCCTTTCCACTCCTCATCCTGGGCAGGAGAGAGAGAGAGAGAGGAGGGGAAACACTGTTCAGTTGCAGCAACTGGAATCCGAGGTTGTGAATCCTGGGATCAAGCGGACTCTGCAAAGGTTAGTTTCAGCCGCTGTCTCGATTGCTAAAAATATTGAGATTCAATGTGACAATTCCAGAACAGAAAATCATTAGAGGTCAAAGAAATGCTTCCTGCCATTTATCTCGTGGAAGACTTGATGTATCTCCAGTAACAGAGTCAGTACGACACAGCAGGATTCCAAAAAGATAGATTCTTCCCCCCATGCGCACACTTGAAGCTGTGGCCTTCCCAGAAGAGGATTGACATTTTAAGAAAGCCGTTTGTTAATACAAGACAGGGATGTGTGTAGGTTATTTGGTGTGTATTTATGGTTCTAAAAGCTTTATTTGAAATTTATTTCTGACGTTGTAATATCACACTGCAAGGATATAAAGAGTCATACAGATGTACAGCTGGGAAACAGACCCTTCGGTCCAACCCGTCCATGCTGACCAGATATCCCAACCCAATCTAGTCCCACCTGCCAGCACCCGGCCCATATCCCTCCAAACCCTTCCTATTCGTGTACCCATCCAAATGCCTTTTCAATGTTGCAATTGTACTAGCATCCACCACTTCCTCTGGCGGCTCATTGTATACACGTACCACCCTCTGCATGAAAATGTTGCCCCTTAGGTCTCTTTTATATCTTTCCCCTCTCACCCTAAACCTTTACAGCACAAAAAGACGCCCTTACAGCAACTTGAGTCTCTGCCAATGCTTAGTGGAGGAATCCAAGCAGCCCCATTTCCCCCTTGATACCTATTATCCTTGGAGATTAAGAGAACATCAAATGCTCCACGGAAACTGGAATTGTGTGTTCTGAATTTATATCCTGGACTGACAGTGATAATATCTTCAAACCTCTTTTACAGAATAACAGAAAAGAAGAATTTGGAAGCAGAAATCTCAAACCAAACTTCATGTCAGTGTCTGGCAATGAGTTGATTGACCCAAAATGTGAATATCGATGGCTTTGAAAACGGGGAGGAGAAACAAGGTCTCTCTGTTCTGTCTGCGTTGTTAATTTTGAAACATCAGTGTGACTGGAAAATCCCTGAGAGTCACACATCAAGTGAGAATATCCCAGAATAGTGACTGTGGAGCAAGTTTTACCCTATTCAGTAAGAGTGTTCTAATTATCAGAGGCCTAACAAGTAACACAGACCGAAGAAAGAAACCACAACATACATGTGCTGTAAGTGTGGGCAAAGTTTCTACTGACCGTTGCACCTGGAGAGAGACAAGGGCACCCACACCATGGAGAAACCGTGGAAATGCGGGGAATGTGGGAACAGTTACCCTTCCCCGTCTGCACTGGAGATTCATCGGCGTTTCCACACCGGCCAGAGACCGTACACTTGCACTCAGTGCGGGAAAGGCTTCACTCAGTCGCACCACCTCCTGATACATCTCCGTGTTCACACTGGGGAGAAACCGTTCATCTGCCCTGTGTGTGGGCAGGGCTTCAATCAGTCGCACCACCTGCTGTTGCACCAGCGGATCCACAGCGGGGAGAAGCCGTTCTCCTGCTCAGTCTGCGGGAAGGCCTTCACCCGGTCATACCATCTGCTGCTCCACTTCCGCGTCCACACCGGAGAGAAGCCTTTCACCTGCTCAGTGTGTGGCAATGGCTTCTTCGATTTATCCACCCTGCGCAAACACGAGCGGGTCCATACCAAAGAGCGGCCATTCACCTGCTCAGTATGTGGGAAAGGCTTCACCCAGTCGTCCAATCTGCAGACCCACCAGCGGGTCCACACTGGGGAGAAGCCCTTCGCCTGCTCAGAGTGCGGGAAAGGGTTCACCCAGTTCTCCAATCTGCAGTCACACCAGCGGGTCCACACTGGGGAGAGGCCGTTTGCCTGCCCCGTGTGCGGGAAGGGCTTCGCTCAGACATCAAACCTGCAGAAACACCAACGGGTCCACACGGGTGAGAAGCCATATACCTGCTCAGAGTGTGGGAAGCGATTCACTCAGTCGTCCAGCCTGGTGAAACACCAGCAACTTCACCAGTGAACACTGGGATGGAGCTTGCTGTTCTTGATGTTGCTAAGAATCACATTCAAGATTGTCCCTCCGACTTCCCGCACAGTTGAATGTGTTACTTTCTACTGGACTGGTCGCTCTCACCCACTCTGCTTCCCCAGGGGCCTGATGCTCTTTGAGCCTGGGACTGCACCTTCCCTCTGAGACAATCCACAGATGCTGATGAAGGAATTTTTCTTTTCATCCTGGTCATTAAATAGTGGTTATCCAACCACTACAGGTAGATCTAAAACAGGTAGATACATTTCTGCCTGTGCCATTGAGTCTCCAGCACAACCACACTTCTTCTTGCTCAGGTGGATCAGGAAATTTGGCATGACCCTCAGCATCTGCAGTCCTCACTATCTCCTATGTCCATAAGGACCCTCACCAACTCCATAGATGCACCACAGAAAGCAGACCGTCCAGGTACATCACAGCTTGGTATGGCAACTGCTCTGCCCAAGACATTAAGAAACAACAGAAGGTTGTGTGCATAGCCCAGACCATCACGGAAGCCAACCTCCCATCCACGGACTCCATTTACACTTCTCGTTGCTGTGGAAAGGCTGCCTACATCATCAAAGACCCCTCCCACCCCGATAATGACCTCTTCCAATAGGCAGAAGATACAAAAGCTTGAACACATTTACCAACAGCTTCTTCCCTGCCATTATTAGACTGATGGATGGACTCTCTGACTTCAAATAATGCTGATCATCTTAACATTGACCTTGTCTAGCGCACGTCCTGTGTAATGGGTGTGCCTTAATCTGTCCAAATTTTTTTTTCAGCCTATGATCTATATGTCCTTGCTTACTATGATCTACCTGTACTTAGGTACAAGTGACAATAAATCAAATCAATCAATCAATCAATCAATCAATCAATCAATCATTCAATCTCAGGGCCAGGCCAGTTGGCTCAATTGGGCTCTGTCAGTGAGCGTTGAGAAGATTTGTAGCTCAGGTTGAGGTTCGGGGTGTAGGTTTGCTCGCTGAGCTGGGCGGTTCATTTCCAGATGTTTCATCACCCTACTAGGTAACATCTTCAGTGGGCCTCAGGCGAAGCACTGTACATGATTCCTGCTTTCTATTTATATATTTGGGTTTCTTTGGGTTGGTGATGTCATTTCCTGTCATCAATGCAAGCAAACCTACATCCAGGGCTCTGTCAGTATTTATGTTCCACGTGAGCCTCCACCCATCCCTCTTCGTACAGTTGCAGATATCTGTTGGAGAAATTTAAATAACAGTTGTTTATAATGAGCATTAATTAAAAAGAAAGGTATGATCCCACAAGAACAGGAGCAAGTGATAAGGCTTATTAATGAAAGAATCCTAACATCAGGTCTAACCATGTATCTACAGTCTGAATAAAGCTGCAACTTTTTAACAAAACTAGTGAACATTAACATCCTTTTCTATGTCCAGAAATGAGGACAGGAAATTTTATAATTGAATTTAAAAACGAGTATAACATGGGAAAACTGTTTGCAACTTAATAGCGAAGAGTAGTGTAAACGTAAAGTGTTTACATATAACTAAGTTTGTGTTTCGAACTAATATCGTGAAACTTATGGCAAATATTAAGAGCTAACCTCCTTTTATATCTCCTGTGATTAGGACAGTGGGAAATATAAGATGAGTAATAGAATTTGATAGGGCTAGCAATTAATAACAATTGGAACTGTCCTTCGAAATAAGCAAGTCTGGGACAAGTCTGAGAGAGAGTGTAACTTATGGGATATATTGTAAGATGCTGAGGACTGGTGATACGATGTCTGGTCAATCTCATAGGGAACCTAGGGCTGTCCATCATTGTGTTTCACAGAATTGGATGTGTAGATTAAAAGGGGAGGGACAATAACAATGTTACATGTGATTATTGAAAAGCAAACTCTATAACAATGATGTATCTCCTTGCTCTCTTCTCCAATCTGAGCTATGGATTAAGAGAGCGACTGGGCCCCACATGACAGCCAGATTTAGAGCGGACTTTGGCCTCTCCCGCTTGTGTGGTAAAGGGCTCGAATAAAGATAGATTGTACTTCTGAACACAGAACTCGAGACTGCTCTTTGATGTCTCTCTTCTCCCCCCACCCCAACAGCGTCCTCCTGGTGATTGAGGACTCCAGTCATGAAGTCTACACCAGCAGAGAGAGAGCAAGAGAGGAAGTGGTGTCTGCACTGACTGAACTGTTCACAAGGTACAGTCTGCCAGTCCCTGTGTATTCAACGCCAGGCTTGACCAGAGTTTGTGACAGTCACAGGCACTCACTGTCAGACAGCAGTGGGGATGGTGTCCAATTGTCTGGTTGGGTTGAGGGATAAACTTCAGGCCCCAGGATACCCAGGGGTGAATTCCTCTCCCTGTCCTATTCAGTTCTGCTCCCCGCCCGACAACAAGACCGATAGGACCCTCAGGTTCACACGCAAACATACTGTCAGTAACATTGGGTCTTAGATTTTGGTCAGGGCTATGTGGTATTTTCAGAGACTTGTTACAAGCACGTCGACTTTGCTCGTCTGAAGTGGGAGAATTTTCTGAACGTTGTAATCTGCAAGATCCCTCCCCTGTGCTGCAACAGAGCCACAGTCACTCAAAATCCTGACAAACTCCGATATCAGTCAAAGATTCATTCGGAGAAGCAGGGTTGAGCTACACTGAATAGACTGGGACTGTTTTCCCTGGAGCATTGGAGGCTGAGGAGTGACCTTATACAGATGTGTAAAATCATGAGGGGACACGGATAGGGTAAATAGACAATGTCTTTTCCCCAGGATGAGGGAGTCTAAAACTAAAGAGCATAGGTTTGAGGTGAGAGGGGAAAGACCTAAGAGCGAACATGATCATACTGAGGGTTGTGTGTGAATGGAATGAGCTGCCAGAGGAAGTGGTGGAGGCTGGTAAAATTACATCATTTAAAAGACACCTGGATGAGTATATGAATAGGAAGAGTTTAGAGGGATGTGGGCCAAGTGCTGGCAAATTGGACTAGATTAATATTTGATATCTGGTCAGCGTGGACAAGTTGGACCAAAGTTTCCATGCTGTACATCTCTATGACTCTATAACTTTCAGTTCATCTGTTTCATTTCAAATGCTATGTACATTCAGATACAGGGCCTTTCAATTCCTCCTTTCACTCTACTTGTAAATCCAAATCTTATATGTTTGCTGACTCTTAGATTCAGACTTGATGTTGCTTCTTAGTACCTATCTCTTTGACCTTGGCTCTACTCTTTATCACTTACTTTCAAATCTGATGGATTGTCCCCACTACCCAGTTTAAAACTGAACAGAAAAAAATCTGTCGTGAATAAAGGCTGTCTTAATCTTTTTTTAATTTTTATGAATGTACCTCAAACAGAGCATCTGGCCTGGGTCAGAAACTGTCCTCAGTGATGTCTGGATGAAGAATGAAAAGGCACAAATTTAAAGTGATTTGCGAAAGAATGAAAAGTGATGTGGGGAAGGAATTATTTGCACGGAAAGCAAGGAGAGTTTGGAATGTGATGCCTGCA
Organism: Chiloscyllium plagiosum; assembly: GCF_037043375.1. NCBI lineage: Eukaryota > Metazoa > Chordata > Chondrichthyes > Orectolobiformes > Hemiscylliidae > Chiloscyllium > Chiloscyllium plagiosum. The sequence continues at coordinate 76,096,882 of NW_028270165.1, read as the reverse complement.
TGTGTGGTGCAGGCACATTCGACAGAGGCTTTGAAGAGGGACTTCAGATGGTTATTTGAATGAGAATAATGGACGAGGTTAGGGGGAAGGGGAAAGAGAATCACCTTAAGACATAACCCTCCTTTGAAGAGCCAATGCAGATAAAAATGGACCTCTCATTTCAAATCTAATGTTGATCTTTCTTTTCATGCATCTTCCTTGCAGCTTCAACCTTCTATTCCTGGCCCTGATCAATCACCCGTGAACTTTGTATGGACGGCACAAAAAACAAAACCTTTCATTGTACTTAGGTACAAGTGACAATAATGTTTCCAATCGAATCAATTGCCATCTTCAGCATTGTAACAGTTCTGTGATTCTGCCATTTCTTTGTCGAAATGGTGCTTGTGTATTTGTAGGTACATTATTTAGGTGGTCATTAACATATATTTACATTTCAGTCTTGACTATATTAACTAATTATCGCATCTTCATTAAGTATATTTTGTTTCAGTAATAAACTAATAATTGTGTTACTTGTGATGGTTCCTGTTGTTGTGATAAGGTATTTAACTTGGTCACCTTGGTAACTGGAAAAAGTATTATATTTGATGTTACAGAGTCATAGAGATGTACAGTACGGAAACAAACCCTGCGGTCCAACTCGTCCATGCTGATCAGATATCTTAAATTAATCTGGTCCCATTTGGCCCATGTCCCTCCAAACCTTTCCTATCCATATACCCATCCAGATGCCTTTTAAATCTTGTAATTGTATCAGCATCCACCACTTACTCTGGCATCTCCTTCCATACACATACCACGCACTGCGTGAAAAAGTTGCTCCTCAGGTGCCTTTTAAATCTTTCCTCTCTCTCAGCTCAAACCTCTGCCCTCTAGTTTTGGAGACCACCCACCCTGGGAAAAGGACCTGGTCGATTTACCGTATACCATGCCCCTCATGATTTATTAACCTCTATAAGGTCACCTCTCAGCCTCCGACGCTCCAGGGAAAACAGCCCCAGACTATTCAGCCTCTCCATATAGCTCAAACCCTGGCAACAACCTTGTAAATCTTTCCTGATCTCTTACAAGTTTCATAACATCCTTCCGAATTGCACATAATATTCCAAATGTGGCCTAACCAATGTCCAACCAACAACCACAACATGACCTCCCAACTCCTGTACTTTTTCTATGATGCCCCAAAGAGATTGGGGGGGTAGGTGATGTGGGGAACCAACGCCATGTGTTTCCTGTTTGGAGATGATAGATTAGTGGGGGGGGGGGAACATACTCTGATAATCAGGGTCAGATCATTCAGGAGAGATCTTCAGAAGCACTACCTCACACAAAGAGTGGCAGAGGTTTGAAACATTCTTCCACAAGTGACAGTTTATTCTAGATCAGTTTAAATTTGACCAAGGTAAACTTTTGTTCAGTAAATGTATTAAGGAATATGGTCCAAAGGCAGATGAATGGAGTTAAGTCACAGATTATCTCATTGAATGTTGGAAGAGGCTCAATGAGCTGAATGGCCCAATCCCCCTCCCATGTTCTCTTGCATCTACCTAGAATGGAAGTTGCACCAGATCAGGCCTCATGTGGACTGGGTGCCCAACAGACTGTGTAACTCAGTGGCCTTTCATCAATCTTAATGCATGCACGTGGGATGTCACACCATGTCTGTCAGTCTAACTGACCAAACTTCACTCAGCAACAGTGACTACCGGTGATGACAACTCCAAAAATTCACCACAATGCAAAAAAATGTTCTGTCTGTTTCTGCGAGTTTGTAGGTTAAGGGTATCATTGCAGTGATCGACCTGTCATGTGGGGAGCAGAGGGTTATCTTAGGGGATCTTCTTCAGGTGCTCTGTGACAGTGATCACATTAAGCAGTAATTCTGCAGCAGCAATGGCCCTTCAAGATGTAGGAAATAACTCGGGCCCCTTGTCAGTGTTGTTAGAGTGTAATACTTGTCAGAAATGAGGATTGAAGTTGGGTTGAGGTTAAAGTTACGGTTAGGGCTAAGACTGTGGTTCAGGTTAGTGCATATCAACATTTAGGATTTGCAGGAAAGGAGTTAGCTTTGGTGAGGATCTAAAATTTGAATTTAGGTTATTATTAGAAGCAACAAGTATATGTATATTTTTACTAACCACAAAATGGCTTTTCAATTTAAAAGAATACATCAAAATGGCTGAGAATAGTCATTGAACCCTGTAAACGTGTACTGCTGTTTTGCAGAATTAAGCTGAAATCCAAAGATAAAAGGACAATAGAGTTTTCATAAAATGAATACTGACACATTAATTGACCATTTGAACTAATCTTGAACTGCTACAATGACATAACGATTCATGTAATTAAGACCCATTTCCTGGGAATATCATTGGATTAGCCTGATGTCAATCTTGTCACCTTATTACATTTCTTGTAATTAAGGCTGTTCTGTCTCTTAAAAAAACATATAAATAATGTGTAATTTTCTACTGTAATTGCGCAACTTCACCATGGAACACAGAAGCTTTAATCTCTGTGTTGCTGGACAGAATTGCGTCAAGATGCTTTAATTAAAAAAATAATGACCCTTGTTTTTGTACACACCACATTCCATTGATTCTTTTGACCGGTCTCGAACTAAGAGACTCTCTTGAGGCATCATAAATCTTCATTGGGATTAGGTTATGGTTAAAATTAATTTATAAGAATCATGGTCAGTGGTGATTAAGAAAGGGAGTAGTATTATGAATAGTTGTGGTTAATGTTTTTGTGGTTAATGAATAATAAGGGTTTTACATGTGAGATCTGTATTTTGGATACTTTATGCCATATGACTGTAAGACAGAGGAGCAGAAATTAGGCCATTCAGCCCATCGAGTCTACTCCGCCATTCAATCATGGCTGGTAAGTTTCTCAACCCCATTCTCCCAGTTCCTCCCCAAAACCTTTCATCCCCTTAATACTCAAGAATCTCTGTCTCTCAATCTTAAATGTAGGAGGAGAAAGTGAGGACTGGAGATCAGAGCTGAAAATGTGTTGCTGGAAAAGCGCAGCAGGTCAGGCAGCATCCAGGGAGCAGGAGAATCGACGTTTTGGGCAAGAGCCCTTCTTCAGGAATGAGGAAATCTTTCCTCATTCCTAAAGAAGGGCCCATGCCCGAAACGTCGATTCTCCTGCTCCTTGGATGATGCCTGACCTGCTGCGCTTTTCCAGCTGTCTTAAATGTACTCAATAATGTGGCATCCACAGCCTTCTGTGGCACAAAATTCCATAGATTCACCATTTTCTGGCTGAAGACGTTTCTCCTTGTCTCCATTCTAAAGTGTCTTCCCTTTACTCTCAGGCTGTGTCCTCGGGTCCTAGCCTTTTCTACCAATGGAAACATCTTACCAGCATCCACTCTGTCCAGACCATTCAATATTATCTAAGTATCAATTAGATTCCCATTCATCCTTCTCAACTCCACTGAGTATAAACACAGAGTCCTCAAATGTTCCTTAAATGCTGTCAAGTTCACAGTCATTGATTGTCCTCCCTCATATGTAGCCGGGGTCTACATAATAAAATAAAACAAAACAAAGAACTGCAGATGCTGAAGGTCTGAAACCAAAACAGAAATGGCTATAGAGACTCAGCAGGTCTGGCAGCTTCTGTGCAGAGAAAGCAGAGTCATCAACCTGATTTTCCAAAAGGTGCCACAATCAAAACCAGTGCCGGCTCAGGTATACCTTCTGTAAAGCTGGACGATAACATCCACAGCCATTCTTTCCAAGGGCTTCAGCAAACGATCTCCGGCTTATCATGGTGGAGAGAAGGACCACAAAATCCCAATCTATAGAAACGTCTCTATCGACTGATAGAGACTCCTAGCTATGGTAGGAGATTTTAACTTTCCAAACATAGAATGGGACTGCCATAGTGTTAAGGGTTTAGATGGAGAGGAATTTATTAAGTATGTACAAAAACATTTTCTGATTCAGTATGTGGATGTATCTACTAGAGAAAGTGCAAAACTTGACCTACTCTTGGGAAATAAGGCAGGGCAGGTGACTGAGGTGTCAGTGGGGGTGGGAGGGGGGGGGCTGGGCACTTTGGGGTCAACAACCTTATTTTATTAGTTTCAAAATAGAGATGGAAAAGGACAGATCTAAACGCTGAAGTTCTAAACTGGATAAAGACCAATTTTGATGGTATTAGGCAAAAACTTTCAAAAGCTGATTGAGGGCTGATGTTCGCAGGTAAAGGGACGGCTGGAAAATGGGAAGCCTTCAGAAACGAGATAACGAGAATCCAGAAAAAGTATATTCCTGTTAGGGTGAAAGGAAAGGCTGGAAGGTATAGAGAATGCAGGATGACTAAAGAAATTGAGGGTTTGGTTAAGAGAAAGAAAGAAGCATATGTCAGGTATAGACAGGATAGATCGAGTGAATCCTTAGAAGAGTATAAAGGCAGAAGGAGTATACTTAAGAGGGAAATCAGGAGGGCAAAAAGGGGACATGAGATAGCTTTGGCAAATAAAATTAAGGAGAATCCAAAGGGTTTTTACAAATATATTAAGGACAAAAGGGTAACTAGGGAGAGAAATAGGGCCCCTCAAATTTCAACAAGGCGGCCTTGTGTGGAGCTGCAAGAGGTGGGGGAGGTATTAAACATGTATTTTGCATCAGATTTTACTGTGGAAAAGGATATGGAAGATATAGACTGTAGGGAAATAGATGGTGACATCTTGCAAAATGTCCAGATTACAGGGGAGGAAGTGCTGGAAGGCTTGAAACGCATAAAGGGGGATAAATCCCCAGGACCTGATCAGGTGCACCCCAGAACTCTGTGGGAAGCTAGAGAAGTGATTGCTGGGCCTCTTGCTGAGATATTTGTATCATCAATACTCGCAGGTCAGGTGCGGGAAGACTGGAGGTTGGCTACTGATTTCACCAGTTTCCTCATTTCCCCTCCCCCCACCCTGTCTCAGTCAAATCCATCGAATTCAGCACCGCCTTCCTAACCTGCAATCTTCTTCCCGACCTCTCCGCCCCCACCCCAGTCTGACCTATCACCCTCACCTTGACCTCTTTCCACCTATCACATTTCCGACACCCCTCCCCCTAGTCCCTCCTCCCTACCTTTTATCTTAGCCTGCTGGACAAACTTTCCCCATTCCTGAAGAAGGGCTTATGCCCGAAACGTCGATTCTCCTGTTCCCTGGATGCTGCCTGACCTGCTGCGCTTTTCCAGCAACACATTTTCAGCTCTGATCTCCAGCATCTGCAGACCTCACTTTCTCCTCATTCCTATCAGAAAGATGTTGTGAAACTTGAAAGGGTTCAGAAAAGATTTACAAGGATGTTGCCAGGGTTGGAGGATTTGATCTACAGGGAGAGGCTGAACAGGCTGGGGCTTTTTTCCCTGGAGTGTTGGAGGCTGAGGGGTGACCTAACAGAGGTTTACAAAATTATGAAGGGCATGGATAGGATAAATAGACAAAGTCTTTTCCCTGGGGTCGGGGAGTCCAGAACTAGAGACATTGGTTTAGGGTGAGAGGGGAAAGACATAAAAGAGACCTAAGGGGCAACTTTTTCACACAGAGGGTGGTACGTGTATGGAATGAGCTGACGGAGGAATTGGTGGAGGCTGGTACAATTGCAATATTTAAACGGCATTTGGATGGGTATATCAATTGGAAGGGTTTGGAGGGATATGGGCCAGGTGTTGGCAGTGGGACTGGATTGGTTTGGGATATCTGGTCAGCATGGACGGGTTGGACCGAAGGGTCTATGTGGGTGTCCTCGCTGTCCAGATGTTCCAGGGATGACTGCGGAACTAAGGGAATTTGCATCCACTGCGGACCCGATATGTTGGTCGGCAAATTGTAGGGGATCGTGGGAGGCTGGAGTTGGTGTGGTTCATAACCAACCTCTCTGAGCACGTCATGATTATGGAGGTCAGAACCACGAGGTGTTCATTATTAATGAATGGTGGCTGAGTGGTCAGCACCACTGCCTTTCAGTGCCATGGATCCAGGTTTGATTCCAGCCTGGAGCTGTGTGGAGTTTGCACGTTTTCCTCACAACCTCCCCCCCCCCCGCCCCCCTCCCAATGTCTGCATGGATTTCCTCTGGGTGGTTCAGTTTCCTCCTACAATCCAAAGATGGGCAGTTCAGGTGAATTGGTTGTGCTGAATTTCTCTGTGCAGGTTAAGTGCATTGGTCAGAAGTAAATTTAGAGTAATGGGGTAGGGGAATGGATCTGGGTGGGTTACTCTTCAAAGGGTCGGTGTGAACTTGTTGGGCCAAATTGCTTGTTTCCACACGGTAGGTAATGTATAACATATTTGTTTATAAAAAGATTTTTAATAATAAAGTATATTTTTGAAATAAAAGACATTGCAGGCACAAAGTTAAAAAGTTAAACATTACAGTGCTTACTAAAAAGTAGAAAAACAAAAGAATACAGGGAATCTGAACAGACATTTACAGAATCCACTCCCTCTCTGGACTTCAATTGCTCCAAGTGCTGCAGCTCCTGAGGAGGAAGTTTCAGCTGGAAGCTCACTGGAGAACCTCCGAGTTGCGCTGTCAACAGCGGGGGGGCGGGGTCTCTCCAGGGCAGCCAATGAGAATCGCGGTGTTCGGTGGTGACGTCGCCAGCTGATTGTCTTTGTACCGCGCGCGCTCCAGGGTTAAAGGTTCACTGGGGCTCCGAATCTACCAATGGGAAGCCCTGGAGGACCACAAAGAGCCTGGTCCTCCTGCCAATCGGAGCCACCTTATTGTTTGAATGCGGAGGGTAGAGCATGAGTTTTTGGAACAGCGGCTGTTTCTTTCTCCCTGAGTGAAGGGAGATCCCAGATTTGCAACCTCCGTCCTTTGTGAGTACGGCACTTGCCTTTCTCACGCTCTTCTTTTCCTTCCTTAGATATTTCCAGAATTCCTCTCAATATTGTAAATGTCAGAGCTCTGTACAACCTTAGCTATGCATAGAGACATACAGATGTACAGCACGGAAACAGACCCTTCGGTCCAACCTGTCCATGCCGACCAGATATCCCAACCCAACCTAGTCCCACCTGCCAGCACCCGGCCCATATCCTTCCAAACCCTTCCTATTCATATACCCATCCAGATGCCTCTTAAATGGTGCAATTGTACCAGCCTCCACCACTTCCTCTGGCAGCTCATTCCACACACGTACCACCCTCTGCGTGAAAAAGTTGCCCCTTAGGTCTCTTTTATATCTTTCCTCTCTCACATCCAAACCAATGCCCTCTAGTTCTGGTCTCCCCGATCGCAGGGAAAAGACTTTGTCTATTTATTCTAACCATGCCCCTTGTAATTTTGTAAACCTCTATAAGGTCACTCCTCAGCCTCTGACGCTCCAGGGAAAACAGCCCCAGCCTGTTCAGCCTCTTCCTGTAGCTCAAATCCTCCAACCCTGGCAACATCCTTGTAAATCTTTTCTGAACCCTTTTAAGTTTCACAACATCTTTCCGATAGGAATGAGACCAGAATTGCACGCAATATTCCAACAGTGGCTTAACCAATGTTCTGTACAGCTGCAACATGACCTCCCAACTCCTGTACTCAATACTCTGACCAATAAAAGAAAGCATACCAAACGTCGTCTTCACTATCCTATCTACCTGGGACTCCACTTTCAAGGAGCTATGAACCTGCACTCCAAGGTCTCTTTGTTCAGCAACACTCCCTGGGACCTTAACATTAAGTGTATAAGTCCTGCTAAGATTTGCTTTCCCAAAATGCAGCACCTCGCATTTATCTGAATTAAACTCAATCTGCCACTTCTCAGCCCATTGGCCCATCTGGTCCAGATCCTGTTGTAATTGGAGGTAACCCTCTCCGCTGTCCACTACACCTCCAATTTTGGTGTCATCTGCAAACTTACTAACTGTACCTCTTATGCTCGCATCCAAATCATTTATGTAAATAACAAAAAGTAGAGGACCCAGCACCAATCCTTGTGGCACTCCACTGGTCACAGGCCTCCAGTCTGAAATCCACCCTCCACCACCACCCTCTGTCTTCTACCTTTTGAGCCAGTTCTGTATCCAAATGGCTAGTTCTCCCTGTATTCCATGAAATCTAACCTTGCTAATCAGTCTCCCATGGGGAACCTTGTCGAATGCCTTATTGAAGTCCATATAGATCACATCTACTGCACTACCCTCATCAATCATCTTTGTTACTTCTTCAAAAAAACTCAATCAAGTTTGTGAGACATGATTTCCCACATACAAAGCCATGTTGACTATCCCTAATTAGTCCTTACCTTTCCAAATACATGTACAGCCTATCCCTCAGGATTCCCTCCAACAACTTGCCCATCACTGAGGTCAGGCTCACCTGTCGATAGTTCCCTGGCTTGTCTTTACCACCCTTCTTAAACAGTGGCACCATGTTTGCTAACCCCCAATCTTCCGGCACTCACCTGTGACTATCAATGATACAAATATCTCAGCAAAAGGCCCAGCAATCACTTCTCTCGCTTCCCAAGGAGTTCTCGGGTACACCTGATCAGGTCCTGGGGATTTATCCACCTTTTAACCGTTTCAAGACATCCAGCACGTCCTCCTCTGTAATCTGGACATTTTGCAAGGTGTCACCATCTACTTCCCTACGGTCTATATCTTCCATATCCTCTTCCACAGTGAATACTGATGCAAAATAATCATTTAGTATCTTCCTAATTTTCTGTGGCTCCGCACAAAGGCCACCTTGCTGATCTTTGAGGGGCCCTATTCTCTCCCTAGTTACCCTTTTGTCCTTAATATTTGTAAACACCCTTTGGATTCTCCTTAATTCTATTTATCAATGTTATCTCATGTCCCTGTTTTGCCCTCCTGATTTCCCTGTTAAGTATACTCCTACTTCCTTTATACTCTTCTAAGGATTCACTTGATCTATCCTGTCTATACCTTACATATGCTCCCTCCTTTTTCTTAACCAAACCCTCAATTTCTTTAGTCATCCAGCATTCCCTGTATCTACCACCCTTCCCTTTCACCCTAACAGGAATATACTTTCTCTGGATTCTTGTTATCTCATTTCTGAAGGGTTCCCATTTTCCAGCTGTCCCTTTACCTGCAAACATCTGCCTCCAATCAGCTTTCGAAAGTTCTTGCCTAATACCGTCAAAATTGGCCTTTCTCCAGTATAGAACTACTTTTAGATCTGGTTTATCCTTTTCCGTCAAGATTTTAAAACGAATAGAATTATGGTCATTGACCCCAAAGTGCTCCCCCACTGACACCTCAGTCACCTGCCCCACCTTGTATCCCAGAGTAGGTCACGATTTGTACCTTCTCTAGTAGGTACATCCACATACTGAATCAGAAGATTGTCTTGTATGCACTTAACAAATTCCTCTCCATCTAAACCTTTAACACCATGGCAGTCCCAGTCGGTGTTTGGAAAGTTAAAATCCCCTACCATAACTACCCTATTGTTCTTACATATAGCTGAGATCTCCTAACAAGTTTGTTTCTCAATTTCCTGCTGACTATTAGGGGGTCTATAATACAGTCCCAATAGGGTGATCATCCCTTTCTTATTTCTCAGTTTCACCCAAATAACTTCCCTGGAAGAATTTCAGGCACAGCTGTAACGTTATCCCTTTTCAAAAATGTCACCCCCACTCCTCTCTTGCCTTCCTTTCTATCCTTCCTGTAGCATTTGTATCCTGGAACATTAAGCTGCCAGTCCTGTCCATCCCTGATCCATGTTTCTGTCATTGCTATGATATCCCAGTCCCATGTTCCTAACCATGCCCTGAGTTCATCTGCCTTCCCTGTTAGGCCCCTTGCATTGAAATAAATGCAGTTTAATTTATTAGTCCTACCTTGTCCCTTCCTGCCCTGACTGTTGGTTTGATTCACTTCAGTTCTCAACTGTACCAGTCTCAGATTGATCTCTTTCCTCACTATCTCCCTGGGTCCCCCCCACCTTACTAGTTTAAATCCTCCCAAGCAGTTCTAGCAAATTTCTCTGCCAGTATATTAGTCCCCTTCCAATTTAGGTGCAATCCGTCCTTCTTGTACAGGTCACTTCTACCCCAAAAGAGATTCCAATGATCCAAAAATGTGAATCCTTCTCCCATACACCAGCTCCTCAGCCATGCATTCATCTGCTCTATCCTCCTATTCCTGCCCTCGCTGGCTCGTAGCACTGAGAGTAATCCAGATATTATACCCTTGAGGACCTCCTTTTTAAATTTCTGCCTAACTCTCTGTAATCTCCCTTCAGAATCTCAACCTTTTCCCTTCCTATATCGTTGGTTCCAATGTGGACAATGACCCCTTGCTGGCCCCTCTCCCCCGTGAGAACATTCTGCACCCTCTCTGAGACATTCTTGATCCTGGCACCAGGGAAACAACACACCATTCTGCTTTTTCTCTGCTGGCCACAGAAACATCTGTCTTTACCTCGGACTACAGAATCCCCAAACACATTTGATCTCTTGGAAGCCGACGTACTCCTCATTGCATTAGAGCCTGGGTCAATACCAGAAACTTGGCTGTTCGTGCTACGTTCCCCTGAGAATCCATCACCCCCTACATTTTCCAAAACAGCATACCTGTTTGAAATGGGCATATCCACAAAAGACTCCTGCCCTTGGTGCTGACCTCTCTTACCCTTCCTGGAGTTAACCCATCTATGTGACTGTATCTGTGATTCTTTTCTCCCTCCTCTCCCCTCCCCCCCCCGGCCACCTTTCCTATAACTGCCATCCATCACATACTGTTGCTGTTGCCAATTCCTCATCGTTTCTATCTGTCTCTCCAACCGGTCCACTCGATCTGATAAGATTTGCATCCAACAGCATTTATGGCAGATATAATCCACAGTAACCCTTAAACTCTCTTTAAACTCCCACATCTGACAAGAAGTACATATCACTGCAAAGGCCATTTTTGCTCCTTCACAATCTACAGACCCAGAAAATAACACCGTCTTATTCCTCTACAAAACACTGTGCCAGTTTAAATCAAGAGTTATGGCTTATATTTTAAGTTTAATCTCCAAAAACATTATAATCAAGAAAGAACCCATTGTACTCACTAATACAGCCTTTCTCTTGGACAGACTTCAAACAACAATTAACTTATCTGATTCTGTGTTGTGAACTTTGCCCAAACAGGTTCCTCCAAGATTAGTTGTGAAATTCACTGTTTGTTAATTTTCCCACATGCACTCCGATGTCCAGCGACACATGAATTCAAAAACAGCAAAGGCAGTAACTCTGTATCTGTCTGTCTCTCTCTCGCTCTCTCTCCCACCCAACATTGCATTTGCCTGCCTATCTGCTAACCGAATCTAAGACATTCCTGAACTCGGACTCCTATTGATATCCAAATTGCATCTCTTATTTTCTTTCCCGTGAGTCTATGTCAAATTTTGGTGACAAATAAATTACTTTTAGCATGTAAAATTTAAACTGCATGAGACTGGTGGACTTGTTTCGTTTGGGAATCCTGGACTGCATGGACGAGTTGGACCGAAGGGTCTGTTTCTGTGCTGTATGACTCGATGACACTAAACCAGAAGTGATCTTATTGAAACAGGTAGAATTCTGAAAGGGGCTTGACAGGGGAGATGCAGATAAAATGCTCCTTCATGGGGGGGATATCATAGAACCCCAACAGTGTAGAAGCAGGCCATTCAGTCCACGCAGTCCACACTGACCCTCCCGAAGAGTATCCACCCAAACCCAATCGCCTACCCCATGTATCTCATGGCTAGTCCACCCTAACCTGCATATCCCTGACATTATGGGACAAATTCCCACGGCCAATCCACCCGAATCTGCACATAATTGGACTGAGAGGAAACCAGAGCACATGCTGCAACTATACAGGACACTGGTGCGGCCACACTTGGAATATTGTGTACGGTTCTGGTCGTCCCATTACAGGAAGGATGTGGAAGCATTGGAAAAGGTGCAGAGGAGATTTACCAGGATGTTGCCTGGTCTGGAGGGAAGGTCTTATGAAGAAAGGCTGAGAGATTTGGGTCTGTTCTCATTGGAAAGAAGAAGGCTAAGGGGGGATTTGATAGAGACATACAAGATGATCAGAGGATTAGATAGGGTAGACAGAGAAAGACTTTTTCCTAGGATGATGACGTCAGCTTGTACGAGAGGGCATAAGTACAATTTGAGGGGTGATAGATTTAAGACTGATGTCAGGGGCAAGTTCTTTGCACAGAGAGTGGTAAGGGCGTGGAATGCCCTACCTGCTAAGGTAGTCAACTCAGCCACATTAGGGAGATTTAAACAATCCTTACATAAGTGCATGGATGATTTTGGGATAGTGTAGCGGGACGAGCTGAGAATAGTCCACGGGTCGTCACAACATCGAGGGCCGAAGGGCCTGTTCTGCGCTGTATTGTTTTATGTTCTAACCCATGCAGACACGAGGTGGGGGGGCAGGGAAAGGACATGCAAACTCCACACAGACAGTCACCTGAGAGTCTCTGTGCTGTGAGGCAACGGTGCTAACCACTGAGAGATGGACGAGGATTCCCACGTCATGGAGAAACTGGAAATGCGGGGACTGCGGGAAGCAATTCAAATTCCTATCTTTGCTGGATGGCTATCGCTGCAGTCACACCAGGGAGAGACCGTTCACCTGCCCAGTGTGTGGAATGGACTTTGTTCACTTGTCTACCCTGGTGACCCACTGGAGGGCCCACACCAGGGAGAGGCCTTTCTCCTGCTCAGCGTGTGGGAAGGGCTTCAGCCAGTTGTCCTCCCTGCTGACGCACTGGCGTATACACACCAGGGCGAGGCCGTTCACCTGCTCCATCTGTGGGAAGGGGTTCAGCTGGTCATCCGCCCTGCTGACGCACCAGCATGTCCACACGGGGGAGAAGCTGTGCACTTGCTCCACGTGCGGGAAAGACTTCAGTTAGTCCTCCAACCTGCAGAGACACCAGCAGCTCCACACCAGGGAGAGGGCAGTTAACTGCACTTAGTGTGGGAAAGGGATTCAGTCAGACTCCCCTGAGACACTGAATAGATCCTGTGACCACGTGGGTTTTAATTGGATCAGTGTTTAAGAGGGGGAGGCGGTATTATCGTTGGACTGTTGTGGCCCAGGTAATGTTTTTCGATGCCTATGTGGAATTAACTTCCAGACGAAGTGGTGGTTGTGGATACAGTTACAACATGTAAAAGACATTTTGGATCAGTACATGAATAGGGAAAGGTTTGGAAGAACATGGGCATGGAGCAGGCAGGTGGAACTTGTTTAGTTTGGGATTATGGTCAGCATGGATTGGTTGGACCGAAGGGTCTGTTTCTGCACTGTGTGACTCTATGACTACCTTCGGGAACATGGCATTTTAAGTGTTCAACCTGTTTTGAGAGACACTCCCTCCACACCTTCTCTGGTAGGAAGTTACTTACTTCTATCACCGTCTGGGTGAAATGGGTTTTTTCAGAACTCCTCTGAACTACTTACTCCTCACCTTCAACTTCTGCCCTCTGTTCTTCAAAAGATTGTCAGTGTCATTGTCCGTCTGTGCCTCTCTGAATTTTGCACACCTCAGTCAGATCCCCCCCATGGCCTCCTCTGCTCCAGGGTAAAGAAACCCAGCCTATCCAGCCCCCCCTCATAACTGAGACTTTCCATCCCAAGCAACAGCTGGTGAATCTCCTCTGCACCCTCTCCAGTTCAATCACGTCCTTCTGATAGTGTGGCAACCAGAGCTCTGCACGTCAATGTTTTAGAGTAAAAGAGTCCTACAACATGGAGACAGACCCTTTGGCCCCAGCTGATCCCTGTTGACTAAAATATCATCTGCGCTAAGTCCATTTCCCTGGACTTGGCCTATATCCTTCTAAACCTTTGTGTTTGTCCAAATGCCTTTTAAATGTTGTTAATGTACCTGCCTCAACCACTTCCACTTCCATATGCATACCACTCTGCGTAAAAAAACAAAAGAGTCCCCCTAAGGTTCCCTTTTATTCTTTCCCCTCTTTCACCTTAAACTGATGCCCTTTAAGTCCTCGATTCCCCAACCCTGGGAAAAAGACTGAGTGCATTCACCCAATCCATGCCTCTCGTGATTTTATATATTTTTAATGAGATCTCCAACCCCCCCCCAGTTGTGACGCGATTTCCTTGCTTCCAAGCCCTGGTTAATGAAGACAAGCATCCCCTCTGCCTTCCTCACCCCCCTGTTTTACCTGTACTGACACCTTCGGTGATCTCTGGACTTGGACACCAAGGTCCCTTTATTCCTCATCACTCTGCAGGGACCAGTTACTTATTGCATATTTCCTTCCCTTATTAAATTTCCCAGAATGCCTCGATTAAATTCAATCGCTCTGCCCCATTTACCAGCTGATCGATATCAGACTGTAGCTGAAGACCATCCTCCTCACTTTCAACACCACCACCTTTCCAGCATTTACTTCTGAACAGAGAGGGGGGCAGCACTGTCTCTGGCTGAAGAGTGGGAATTGGGTGGAGGGAACTTTGCAAGCTATAATTCCTTCATTTTCTTCCCCCCCAAAGTAAATGGAGTTTTTGTTTTTTAAAACAAAAAATGCACAAGGTTTAAACTTCACACTCGCTGAAACTTTGTCCTCTTCTCTTTTTCCCCCCCAGAGAGTTGTGGGACTGGTACCTGTTGCTACTTTGTGATCTATTCCAATGAAATTTATCCTCTGCAGGCAGGGGTGAACAGCCTGTTTCTGTGCTTTGTGGGAGATCAGGCCAGCGGCTTTTAAATCTTTATGTTAAGCAGAAGAGTTAAGTGTCGATCAGCAATCGTATTTCGAGAGTAGTACTTGCAGCCCTGGTAATCCTGTTGGATCAACAGAGAGAAGGGAGAGAGAGTAGATGTCTAATAAAAGAGCAGGCAGAAGAGTTGTTGTTATACTTGTTCAGTCAGTTAAGTTGGTTGAGATGAGACTGGATACTGCTTTTAATTGATCATAATTAAACACTACAATGGAACACCTTAAATTCAAAGAATTTTAGATTAGATTAGATTACTTAGTGTGGAAATAAGCCTTTTGGCCCAACAAGTCCACACTGACCCTCCAAAGAGCAACCCACCCAGACCCATTCCCCTACATTTACCCATTCACCTAAAACTACAGGCAATTTAGCATGGCCAGTTCACCTAACCTGCACATTTTTGGACTGTGGAAGGAAACCCATGCAGACACTGGGAGAATGTGCAAACGCCACACAGACATGTGCCTGAGGTGGGAATTGAACCCGAGTCTCTGGCACTGAGGCAGCAGTGCTAACCACTGTGCCGCCCACAATTTTGAAAGGGCAAATCGAACAGTAAACTTGAAGAGATTTGTTCTTCCATTTCTATCCTTGGGTGACCCAAGTAAGACATTTTTACTGATTTGCTCCATAATAATCTACCTGCTGGATTTTTTCAAGGTAAACAATTTCTGGTGGGAGAAATTCTGTTAAAAGCATTTTAACTGTGGAACCACCAGCTCTCGTCAGAGCAGTGCATTTGTGAAAAAACATCATTTTGGAAGAATTCTTGAATAACTGCGGTCGGACTGAAAATAGTTTCCCCACTGAACGTTGCAAGTGTGTTGCTGCGAAACAGAGGAGGATTGAACTTACAACGTGAAACAAACTTTGCAGAGAAAGGAATTTCCCAGGATCGGAGAGGTTGATGGCAGTCAACAATTGTCAGATTTTCATGTAAATAACAGCTCGTACGGGGAGATTACTAGCGAACCCAGAAGAGGGGCATCTATAATGATTTGTAGAGAATATGCAAAATCTTTCCTTTTGCATTTGTCTGACTGCTCAACGTTTCAATGTCTTTTCCCAGAATTAGAGGAAGTCCAAAACTGGGCGGGGGGGCATAGGTTTGAGGTGAGAGGGGAAAGATTTAACATGGACCTGAGGGGCAACCTTTTCACACAGAGGGTGGTGTGTATGGAATGAGCTGCGATAGGTGGTGTCGGAGGCTGGTTCAATTACATGTAATTGAATGGGTACATGAAGAGGAAGGTTTTAGAGGGATATGGGCCAAGTGCTGGCAAACAAGACTAGATTCCTAACTTACAGTAGTGGAAACAGGCCCTTCGGCTCAACAAGTCCACACCGACCCTCCGAAGAGCAACACACCCAGACCCATTCCCCTACATTTACCCCTTCACCTAACACTACGGGCAATTTAGCATGGCCAATTCACCTAACCTGCACATTTTTGGACCATGGGAGGAAACTGGTGCACCCGGAGGAAACCCACGCAGACACAGGGAGAATGTGCAAACTCCCCACAGACAGTTGCCCGGGGCAGGAATTGAACCCGGGTCTCTGGCGCTGTGAGGCAGCAGTGCTAACCACTGTGCCACCATTCATTTAGGATATCTGGTTGGCTTGGATGAGTTGGACCGAAAGGTCTATTTCCCTGCACTATGGGGATGAAGTGCTTTAAAGTTTACTGGCAGTAAGTAAATTGTGCTGAACTGGGGGCCTAGTGAAGTGTTAGGTGGGTTTTTGTTCTAAACTGCTCATTCTTTTCGGCCTCCGAAATTGTATTTCCAATACAGCGAGAGGTGCTGCCAGAAACGTTTAAGCAGTTAGATAACACACATACGAGAGGGCAAAGTGGGACTTGTCTTTGGATTTGCGGTAAATCTTCAAAGCCCGTACAGTGTGGAAGCCGGCCATTCAGCCCATCAAGTGCATGCCACCGAGACTCATCCCTATCCATCCCCTTACCCGACCCAGGTGTTTCTGCTGGTGGGTGAAACTCGGACTGCCCAAGGAAGCAGTAGAGGCAGCTTCATTAAGTATATTCAAGACACAGTTGGATGGGTCTTTGCATAGTAGGGGAATTAAGGGTAGTCAGGACAATGCAAGTAGGAGGAACTGAAATGATGGATAGATCAGCCATCATCTTAATGAATGGCGGAGCAGGCTCGATGGACCAAATGGCCGACTCCTGCTTCTATAGCAAAAGTGAGGACTGCAGATGCTGGAAATCAGAGTCTAGATTAGAGTGGTGCTGGAAAAGCACAGCAGGTCAGGCATCATCCGAGGAGCAGGAAAATCGATGTTTCGGGCAAATGCCCTTCATCAGGACTGAAGACAGGGAGCCTCCAGGGTGGGGAGCGGCCTCCAGGTGGCCTACGCTTGCTTCTATTACTATGAAACATAACTCTGCATTTCCCATGGCTAACCCACCTAACCTGCACATCTCTGGACACTATGAGCAACTTAGCATGGCCAATCCAAATCAGGGCAGGTGAGCAATGTAGTGATGTGGAAAATGAACATCAGAGAACAATAGAAAGAGACAAGGTGAATAAATGTGCCAGCAATCAAAACTGGATTCTAAACATCAGCAAAAATAAAACTAACAGCTTAGTATCTGAATGTGTACTGCATTATAACATAAGTGAATGAATTGACTGCACACATTGAAGGGAGTAATTATGATCTGAGACTCCTTACAGAGAGATGTCTTCAGGATGACAAGGATTGGATCCTGAATATCGAGGGGGTATGTGGCATTCAAGTCGAATGGGAAACTAGGTAACAGTAGAGAATTGGCGCTGCTAATCAACACATTGATAACATGGTAGTCTGGTGTCAGCTTGGATTTCAGGTCCTGATTTCTGTTTTCTGTTGATCTCCCTATTCCCAGAGTTAGATGTCATCTGTTCTCAGCTCTGCTGGATTTCTACTGATGCTTTGACCCCCTTTTACACTTTCTAGATCATTAAACATTTAGTCGATCAAGGTCCAACCCACAATTTCCCAGCCTGTCAACTATCCAGAAACAGTGTCATCATAGCAGGGAATAAACAAGAAAAATGAATCAAAATTGGAAAGAAGTAAGTGCTCGTGCTTAATGTTTGTTGATCAGGAAGTAAAGCAGAAATAGGGGTCTCCCAGGATTCTTAGTGCCCACTTGAGGAATTCTCTCTCCCTTACATTTAAGTATTAGTACCCAGCTATGATTTATAACAAGTATTTACATCAACTGAAATAAAGCATCTGTTATCAAATAGACAGATATACAACACGGTAATAGATTTTTCTCTCTTATGCACGCACACACATGTATGTCGATGAGGTGAATTTGTATTTGCAGAATTATATTTGTAGATACATTCAATTTTGCTCAAAAAGCATACAATCCACAGAATTGTCCACAGTTAATGCAGGGCACTCATTATATGTAATATTTTGTAAATTTCATTTTGGAACTAGAACCAGTCTGACTCAAGTTTGGGATACAGACAGACTCTGACCTCACACCTTTAATGCATTGTCTGGGCTGAGATGTCACCTTTTGTGATATAACCTCACGTTATCTCGAGAAGGTGACTCATAAGAAGTTCTGGGTTTTACATATTAATGATACCTACAACCTATTCTAAAAGATCAAATACTTAACAATCCAGGTTTGTGCAATGTATCATTTCAGTGGCACGACACTCACGTTTTGCTATAAATTATGTGTCTTATGATCTTATACTCCGCAAACACCTGATGAAGTGGCAGCGCTCAAAGCTAGTCCAAATAGACCTGTTGGATTATAACCTAGCGATGTGTGATTTTTACCTTTCTCCAGGTTAGGGTGGATTATTGGTTCAGGGTTGTGTAGGTTAGGCGCATTATTCAGAGGTAAATGTAGAGCAATAAGGGTAAGGAAATGGATCTGGGTGGGTGACTCTTCGGAGGGTCGGTGTGGACTCACCGGGGCCACGTAGCCTGCTTCCACACTGTAGGGATTCGATGAAGGGAAGGGATTTTTGCAAAGTGTGCTCTGCTCCCGTTCTGCTGCAGGGTCCGGCTGTCGTTGCCGAATTTGCCCCGCCCCATAGCTCCATTGTGACATCACAAGGCGGACGTGGCCCTGTCAGTTTGAGTGAAACTCCCTCCCTCTGGGCAACTCCTCATCCTGGGAGAGAGGGGGAAATCTGTTCACTTGTAGCAACTGGAGTGAATCCAGAGAGGGAGCAGGCTCTGCAACTCAGCTATGTGTCCTAATGTGTTCAACATGCGGCGTGACATCGAACAATTCTTCTGCCGCCTTCGCCTCCGCGCCTACTTCTACAACCAAGACTCTCGCCCACCCTCTGACGACCCCTTCTCACGCCTCCAACACACCCCATCCACCTGGACACCCCGTGCTGGCCTCCTACCTGCCCTCGACCTCTTCATAGCAAACTGCCGCCGCGATATTAACCGCCTCAACATCTCTCACCCACTCCAACCTCTCACCCTCGGAACGCGCAGCCCTCCACTCCCTCCGTTCCAACCCCAACCTCACTATCAAACCAGCTGACAAGGGAGGCGCAGTAGTAGTTTGGCGCACCGACCTTTACACCGCTGAGGCTAAATGCCAGCTCGCGGACACCTCCTCCTACCGTCCCCTTGACCATGACCCCACCCCCCACCACCAAACCATCATCTCCCAGACCATCCAGAACCTCATCACCTCAGGGGACCTCCCATCCACCGCCTCCAACCTCATAGTCCCACAACCCCGCACCGCCCGTTTCTACCTCCTGCCCAAAATCCACAAACCTGACTGCCCCGGCTGACCCATTGTCTCAGCCTGCTCCTGCCTCACCGAACTCATCTCTGCATACTTCGACACGGTCCTGTCCCCATTAGTCCAAGAACTCCCCACCTACGTTCGGGACACCACCCACGCCCTCCACCTCCTCCAGGATTTCCGCTTCCCCGGTCCCCAACGCCTTATCTTCACCATGGACATCCAGTCCCTGTACACCTCCAACCCCCATCACGAAGGACTTAAAGCCCTCCGCTTCTTCCTTTCCCGCCGTACCAACCAGTACCCTTCCACTGACACCCTCCTTCGACTGACTGAACTGGTCCTCACCCTGAACAACTTCTCTTTCCAATCCTCCCACTTCCTCCAAACCAAAGGAGTAGCCATGGGCCCCAGCTATGCCTGCCTCTTCGTAGGAAATGTGGAACAGTCCATCTTCCGCAGCTATACTGGCACCAACCCCACCTTTTCCTCCGCTACATCGATGACTGTATCGGTGCTGCCTCATGCTCCCATGAGGAGGTTGAACAGTTCATCCACTTTACCAACACCTTCCATCCCGACCTCAAATTCACCTGGACCGTCTCAGACTCCTCCCTCCCCTTCCTAGACCTTTCCATTTCTATCTCGGGCGACCAAATCACCACGGACATTCACTATAAACTGACCGACTCCCACAGCTACCTAGACTACACCTCCTCCCACCCTACCTCCTGTAAAAACGCCATCCCATATTCCGAATTCCTTCGTCTCCGCCGCATCTGCTCCTAGGAGGACCAGTTCCAAAAACGTACAACCCAGATGGCCTCCTCCTTCAAGGACGGCAATTTCCCGCCAGACGTAGTCGACGATGCTCTCCACCGCATCTCTTCCACTTCCCGCTCCTCCGCCCTTGAGCCCTGCCCCTCCAACCGCCACCAGGACAGAACCCCACTGGTCCTCACCTACCACCCCACCAACCTCCATGTACAACGTATCATCCGCTGTCATTTCCGCCACCTCCAAACGGACCCCACCACCAATGATATATTTCCCTCCCCTCCCCTATCAGCGTTCCGAAAAGACCACTCCCTCCGTGACTCCCTCGTCAGGTCCACAACCCCCACCAACCCAACCTCCACTCCCGGCACCTTTCCCTGCAACCACAAGAAATGCAAAACTTGCGCCCACACCTCCCCCCTTACTTCCCTCCAAGGCCCCAAGGGACACTTCCATATCCGCCACAAATTCACCTGCACCTCCACAAACACCATCTATTGCATCCGCTGCACCCGATGTGGCCTCCACTATATTGGGGAGACAGGCCGCCTACTTGCGGAACGTTTCAGAGAACACCTCTGGGACACCCGGACCAACCAACCCAACCACCCGTAGCCCAACACTTTAACTCCCCCTCCCACTCCACCAAGGACATGCAGGTCCTTGGACTCCTACATCGCCAGACCATGGCAACACGACGGTTGGAGGAAGACCGCCTCATCTTTTGCCTGGGAACGCTCCAACCACAAGGGATGAACTCAGATTTCTTCAGTTTCCTCATTTCCCCTCCCCCCACCTTGTCTCAGTCAAATCCCTCGAACTCAGCACCGCCTTCCTAACCTGCAATCATCTTCCTGACCTCTCCGCCCCCACCCCATTTTGGCTATCATCCTCACCTTGACCTCCCTCCACCTATCGCATTTCCGACGCCCCTCCCCCAAGTCCCTCCTCACTACCTTTTATCTGCTGGACACACTTTCCTCATTCCTGAAGAAGGGCTTATGCCCGAAATGTCGATTCTCCTGTTCCTTAGATGCTGCCTGACCTGCTGCGCTTTTCCAGCAACACATTTTTAGCTCTGATCTCCAGCATCTGCACCCCTCACTTTCTCCTATATGTCCTAATTACCTGGGTGAGGAGGGATGGAAGGATAGAGACTGGGAGGATGGAGGGATAGACATTTTTCTGTTTTTATTTTTAAAATGCACCCGATTCCCACAGATAAATGTAACAGGTACATGCAATATTCCTCATTGCAGCTTCAAGCCGGCTGCAACGGTTTTGTATCCTCTGTTCTTCCTCCGCCTTGGCTCCAGTACATTCAGCTTCCTTGCCCCATCCTGACCCATGCCCCGAAGCATTGATGCTTCAAGCTGACCCTCAAAAGTTCGATTTGTCCCTCCATTCTTTTCCTGGTGGGTTTGTGGGTTTTGCAAACTTTCCCAATCCTCTGATTGAGGAGATGAGTTGGGAGGTTATGCTATTGCTGTACAGGACATTGCTTTAGCCACCTTTAGAGTATTGTATGCAATTCTGGTACCCCTCCTTTCGGAAAGATGTTGTGAAACTTGAAAAGGTTCAGAAAAGCTATACAAGGATGTTGCCGGGTTTGAGCTAGAGGGAGAGGCTGATTAGGCTAGTGCTGTTTTCCCTAGCGCGCTGGAGGCTGAGGGGTGACTTTAGAGATGTTTATAAAATCGTGAGAGGTACGGATAGAGTAAGGGGAGTCTAAAGATGTGCAGGTTGGGTGAATTGGCCATGCTAAATTGCCCATAGTGTTCGATTCATTAGTTAGAATGGGGTGGGGGAATGGGTCTGGGTAGGTTGCTCTTCGGAGGTCAGTGTGGGCTTGTTGGGCCAAAGGGCCTGTTTCCACATTGTAGGGAATCTAATCTCGGAACGCAAGGGTATTATGAAGTTGTGGACGTGTACTGTACCTTTAAGGAAGCTGAAACTCCTGGCTGGCACACGGTGTGCTGAAAATTTTTAAAATGTATTGTTTGGTTGTGAAACAAATAGCTGGAACTGCATTGCCATGGTATACAACAAACTCAAGTTCGTCCAATCAGTTTGAGTTATGCCCAAAATCCAAATGCATTTGAAATTTATTGTTTTGGATGACATCAAACCGATGAGACGATTTGATATTTGGAGTATGTAAAATGTGTTTTGAATAGTTGGACAAAACAGCAAAAAGCAGCCAAGCACCAACAGACTTCAAAGAGCTACTCTGCTGGCAAGGTACCCGTCCATAAGAAATTTGTGCAGCAGAAGACTGAAGATGACCTAGAGGAATCTACAGAGGAAGTTCAATGTCAGAAGATGACAACTAGTTTTGAAATTGATGCGCTGTAAATTTAAGAGGAAATTTATCGGACCAGTATTGTAGAGTCAGGGTTAAAAATAGGCTTATGAGAAAGGAGTTGTAAACAGTTCTTGTTTAATCTTTTCTTTTGGTCTTAAAGAATAATATTGTTAACTTTTTTTCTTTGCCACTCAAAATTTAACACATTATGTCACAAGGTGACCATTTGTGTGTGTCTGGTTTAAAGTAGCAGAAGGGTTTACCCCATGTCATGGTAAGGGTAATCGGTTCAGGGTGAGGGGGGAGGGAGAATTTAAAAGGGACTGAAGGGCAACTTTTTCATTGAGGATGGGCGAGTAAGGAATGAGTTGCCAGAGGAAATGGTGAATGCTTGTACAATTGGCCATGCTAAATTGCCCGTGTTGGGTGAAGGGATAAATGTAGGGGAATGGGTCTGGGTGGATTGCGCTTCGGTAGGTCGGTGTGGACTTGTTGGGCCGAAGGGCCTGTTTCCACACTGTGTAAGTAATCTAATCTAATTACAATATCTAGGAGGCATCTGGATGGGTATATGAATAGGAAGGGTTTAGAGTGATGGACGAGTTAGACCGAATGGTCTGTTTCTGTGCTGTATGTCTCCATGATTCTGGCTTGCCACTAAATATTTGCCATGTCTGTATGTTCAGTTTCTCTGTGGTGTCTGCATCAAAAATGCCTTGATGTCTCCTTTCATCCCCAACTTCCCAGGGATGTTAACCATTTCATGTTTCTGAAGAAGCTGCATTGCAGGTTCACCCTGAGTTTACACTTTTTTTTGTTGCTTCTCCGAATCAGACCTACTCACTCTCAGCAGTATCACAATGTCATGAAAGTTATTAACTTTCAGGTGGAATTATCCAAAATTCAAAGAGATATCGCCCCTGTAAGATCCTGAATCAGACCGTCAGGAGAATTAGAGAGGTACAGAGAGAGTGGGATGGTGCTTTCAATTTTGTGGAATAATAAAAGAAAAGAATGTTTCGCAGAAAGTAGAATTGCTTGTTCTGAATTTCTACCCTGCACTGATAGAGATGACTTTTGTAACCTCGTTTTACTATCACCTGATGAAGGAGCGATGCTGCAAAAGCTAGTGTGCTTCCAAATTATTGGACTATAACCTGGTGTTGTGATTTTTATCTTTTTACAGAGTATTTGAAGGTCTGAAAACAGAAGTTTCAAAATCAACAGATGATGGGCTTAGGTTGGAAACGTCGACTCTCCAGCTCCTCGGATGCTGCCTGACCTGCTGCGCTTTTCTAGCGCCGCACCTTTCAACTCTGACTCTCCAGAGTCTGCAGTCATCACTTTGTCATCAATGTCTGACAGTCACTTGATCCATCAGGACCGCAGTGATTTTTGACTGTGATTCTGTGAGAAGGAGCAAAGCTTTTCGGTTCCTGTTTCAGTACGTGTTCAGCATCAGTAAGAGACCCTACAGTTTCAGCGCACTGAGTGTGGAGCCTTAAACGGTTAGACGGCCTGGAAAGAGGAATTCACGGCAGGGAGGGGCTGTACACGCACCTGTGTGCTGCTGAAGCTTCGACCATGGAGAAAGCTGAGGAATCCCAACACATGGAGAAACCGTGGAAGTGTGGTGACTGCGGAAAAGGCTTCTGTGCCTGGAGATTCATTGGCGCAGTCACACTGGGGAGAGGTTGTTCTCCTGCCCCACGTGCAGGAAGAGTTTTACCCAGGCCTCCCACCTCGTAGCCCATAGCCGGGTCCACACAAGGGAGAGGCCGTTCTTCTGCCCCGAGTGCGGGAAGGGCTTCACCCACCCCTCCCGTCTTCATAGCCATCGGCATGTCCATACTGGGGAGATACCGTTCCCTTGCCCCAAGTGCGGGAAGGGCTTCAACAATTGCTCCAACTTGCTGAGGCACTAGCGGGTCCATATGGGGGAGAGGCCCTTCAGCTGCCCTGAGTGCGGGAAGGGCTTTACCCAAAACTCCACCCTTGTGACCCACCGGCGGGTCCACACGAGGGAGAGGCCTTTCAGTTGCCCTGAGTGCGGGAATAGCTTCACCCAGTCCTCTCATCTCCATAAGCACCGACGGATCCACACGGGCGAGAGGCCCTTCAGCTGTCCCGAGTGCAGTAAGGCATTCAGCAATTCCTCTGACCTGCTGAGGCACCAGCAGGTCCACACGGGGGAGAGGCCCTTCAGCTGCCCCGAGTGCGGGAAGGGCTTCACCTACTCCTCATACCTCCAGAAGCACCGATGGGTGCACACAGGCAAGAGGCCCTTCAGCTGCCCCGCGTGCAGGAAGGTGTTCAGCAGTTCCTCCGACCTGCAGAGGCACCAGCGGGTCCACAAGGGGAAGAGGCCTTTCCCCTGCCCTGAGTGCAGGAAGGCCTTCAGCAATTCCTCTGATCTGCTGAGGCATCAACGAGTCCACATGGGCTAGACGCCATTTGCCTGCCGCGAGTGCCAGTGGAGGTTCACATTGTCCTGCAATTTGCAGAGGCACCGATGGGGCACCAGCGCTCCCAACACTCAGATTCCACCAGTGATGCTGCTGTGGATCACTCCCAGGACTGAACTCCCTCACCGTTCTGACAGTGTGTGCCATGGGAGAGTCAGTGGGCTTTTTTTTTTCTGCTGGACTGCCCTCTGTTTCCCTTCCCTATCAACATCGCTTCAAGTGGGCGCAGCTGCTCATTTAGCCCGGGAGTTACTCTCTCTAGTTTTTTCTGTCCAGTTAAAGAATTGTTGGCTCTTTTTGGGAACGAGTCCAAGTCTGTAAGAAATAGCTTGAAGCTACATTGAGGAATATTGCATGTGCTATACTTGTACCTATTGTATTTATTTGTGGGCATCAGGTACGTTTTAAAAATAAAAACAGAAGATATCTACCTCTTTTTTTCCCCCCCCCCCTTTCCAATCTCTATACTTCCGTCCCTCCTCACTTAAGACACATAGGCAGAAGGGTATACTGCAGATGCTGGAGAATAGAGTCAAGATTAGAGTGGTGCTGGAAAAGCACAGCAGGTCAGGCAGCATCCAAGGAGCAGGAAAATCGACATTTCGGCAAAAGCCCTTCATCAAGGTATGAGGTTGGGAGTCCTGGGGGTGGAGAAGTAAATGGGAGGGGTATGGGTCTGGGGAGAAGGTACCTACGAGTGCAATAGGTGGACGGATGTGAGGGTAAAGGTGATAGGTCAGAGAGGAGAGTGGAGCGGATAGGTGGGAAGGAAGATTGACAGATGGGACAGATCATGAGGATGGTGCTGAGCTGGAATGTTGGAACTGGTGTAAGGTGGGTGCAGGGGACATGAGGAAACTGGTGAAGCCCACAATGATGCCATCAGGTTGAAGGTTCCCAAGGCGGAAGATGAGGCATTCTTCCTCCAGGCGTCAAGTGGTGAGGCAGTGGTGGTGGAGGAGGCCCAGGACCTGCATGTCCTCCGAGTTGGAGGGGGAGTTGAGTCTATAGACTCCGCTCCCTCCCTGGATTCACTCCAGTTGCTACAAGTAAACAGATTTTCCCCCCCCTCTCCCTGCTCGGATGAGGAGTTGCCCAGAAAGAGGGAGTTTCACTCTGGAACTGACAGGGCCACTTCTATGTTGTGGACATCTTCAATGGGTCACTGGGCGTGGCCAGTGGTCGGGCAAAGCCAACAACTGAACCCGCACTGCGCCTGCTCCGGACGGTCGGCCGACTGGCTCGCACTGCACCTATGTTGCCCAGCCACAGACGTGGAGGAGAGACCGTTTGCAATTACCTGTACGTCTTCCCTTCATAGAATCCCTACAGGGTGGAAGCAGGCTACTCAGCCAAACGAGTCCACACCGACCCTCCAACAAGTAACCCACCCAGACTCATTCCCCTACCCCTATTGTTCTACATTTACCCGACTAGTAATTTAGTATGGCCAATCTATCCAAATCTGCATATTCCTGAACACTATCGATAATTTAGTACAGCCAAGTAACAATTTGTGTTAGAATGACATTTCATCCGATGTTTTCAAGCCTGTGGCAAGTTGACGTCTGACTTTGTCCACCTTTCTCCCATACTAGCACCTCAACATCATGAGGACTGGAGGATAGCTAATGTAACCACTCTATGTAAACAGGGAGGTAAGGTGAAAGCAGGGAGTTATACACCAGTCAGCCTGACATTGGTCGCGGAGAAAATGTGAGAGTCCATGACAAAATAATTAATAGCTAAGCACTGAGAAAACAGTGGCAGGAGCAGATGGAGTCAGCATGGATTTCCAAAAGGGAATCATGTTTCACAATCAACTTGAATTCTTTCAGTATGTAACTACTGTAATAGAGTTGATGAGAGGGAGCCAATGAATGTGGTTTATTTGGAATTTCAGAAGGCTTTTAATCAGAACCAACGACATAGGAAGGGAAAACGTTGAGATTCTGAAGGGAGATTACAGAGAGTTAGGCAGGAATTTAAAAAGGAGGTCCTTGAGACCTGGTGCTATGAGCTAGTGAGGGCAGGAATCGGAGGATAGAGCAGATGAATGCATGGCTGAGGAGCTGGTGTATGGGAAAAGGATTCACATTTTTGGATCATTGGCATCTCTTTTGGGGTAGAAGTGACCTGTACAAGAAGGACGGATTGCACCTGAATTGGAAGGGGACTAGTATACTAGCAGGGAGATTTGCTTGAGCTGCTCGGGAGGATTTAAACTCGTAAGATTTGGGGGGGGGGCGGCGGCTGGACCAAGGGAGATAGTGAGGAAAGAGATCAATCCGAGACTGGTACCTTTGTGTCCATTTGCCAATCTGGGGTTAAAACAAAAGGCTGGAGCCACAATTTTTTCCCTTGTTGCTGCACATTTCATTCCTTTTGCATTTTGTCTGGCTGCTCAACTTTTGTATGTATTTTCCTCAGGGTAGGGGAATGCAAACTAGAGGGCACAGGGTTAGGGTGAGAGACAAAGATTTAAAATGGACCTAAGCATTAGAAAAAAATTGTGTGCAAGTCAATTTGCCTCAAGAAAAGCCCTGTCTTACGACCCGAACAATATAGATTGTTCACAGCCTATTACTGACTAATCAGGAAGGATAAAGTGAGGACTGCAGATGCTGGAGATCAGAGCTTAAAAATGTGTTGCTGGAAAAGCACAGCAGCTCAGGCAGCCTGACCTGTTGCGCTTTTCCAGCAACACATTTTTAAGCTCTAATCAGGAAGGATGTTGTGAAACTTAAAAGTGTTCAGAAATTTATAAGGAATTTGCTAGGGTTAGAGGGTTTGAGCTACAGGGAGAGGCTGAGTAGGCTGGGGCTGTTTTTCCTGGAGCGTCAGAGGCTGAGGAATGACCTTTATGGAGGTTTATAAGATTATGAGGGGCATGGATAGGGTAAATAGGTAGGGGTTTTCCCTGGGGTGGGAGAGTCCAGAACTAGAAGAAAGATTTAAAAGGGACCCAAGGGGCAATGTATAGTTTGGTATGTGTATTGAATAAGCTGCCAGAGGAAATACTGAAGGCTGGTATAATTACAGCATTTAAAAGGCACCTGGCTGGGTATGTGAATAGGAAATTTTAGAGGGACATAGGCAAAGTGCAAGCAAATGGGACTAGATTAACTTAGGATATCTGGTCAGCACGGACCGAAGGGTTGTTTCCATGCTCTGTAACTCAATGGTTCTATTTATACATAGTCAAAACAAATTTCACAAGACTAGGAATAGGCCATTCACCCCTTACAGCTTGTCCTCAACTGTACATATTTCAATGCAAGTTCCAGAAAGATGTCTGCAGCTTTTATATAAAATTGAACATGATTTCAGACTTTATTGATGTTTCTGAATATTATCATTTTAAGCTATTCTCAATTTAAAAGATCAGTGATCTCTCATGCACTCCCATCTCCCATGTAGAGTAACCACCATCAATTCTCTGTGACTTAGAAGGGTTTAAAGTGTTTAAAGAGGGCTTGAGGAAAGAGAAAGAGGAGAGAGGGTACAGGAGGGAAGGAAGGGACAGAGAGAGAGAGACCCACCCGCTTACCCTACAGCCTTGCAGTTCCCCGTGGCTAACCCACACAAACCTCCAAATTCCTGGACACTTTAGCAGGGCTGATCCACCCTAAACTGCAGCTATTTGGAATGTGGGAGCAAACTTGAGGACCTCAAGTAACCTACACAGACACAAGGGGGAGAACATGCTGAAGTCCACACAGGGCAGAGGTGGGTACTACAGATGCTGGAGATTACACTCAAGATTAGAATGGTGCTGGAAAAGCACAGCAGGTCAGGTAGCATCCGAGGATCAGGAGAATCGACGTTTCAGGCAAAGGCCCTTCAAAGTCCATACAGAGAGTTGTTAAGCACTGAGCCACCGCGCCACCCAGAGCTTTCAGGTTCTGCTTTGTCTTTGTAGCTTCTACCTTCTCATGTGCCCTCAGCAGAGGCTCTCTCCTGACATTGTTGGACCACACCCGCTGCAACCTCCCTTTCCCACTTCGAGTCATGGAGTCTGTTTCCGTGCCCAAATCTCTTCAGTCCAACATGTCTATGCCGACCAGATATCCCAACCTAATCTAGTCCCATTTGCCAGCACTTGGCCCATATCCCTCTAAACCCTTGCTGTTCATGCCCCCATCCAGATGCCTTTTAAATGCTGTAATTGTACCAGCCTCCATCACTTCTGCTGGCAGCTCATTCCATAGCTGAAAATGTGTTGCTGGAAAAGCGCAGCAGGTCAGGCAGCATCCAGGAATTTTCCTGAAGAAGGGCTTATGCCCGAAATGTAGATTCTCCTGTTCCCTGGATGCTGCCTGACCTGCTGCGCTTTTCCAGCAACACATTTTCAGCTCTGATCTCCAGAATCTGCAGACCTCACTTTCTCCTCCAGCTCATTCCATACACTCACCACCCTCTGTGTGAAAAAGTTGCCCCTTCGGTCCCTTTCATATCTTTTACCTCTCTCCCTAAACCTATCCCCTCTAGTTCTGGACTGCCCTACCCCAGGGAAAAGACTTTGTCTATTCATCCTATCCATATCCCTCAGGATTTTATAAACCTGTATGAGGTCACCCCGCCAGCCTTCGATGCTCCAGCCTATTCAGCCTCTCCCCATAGCTCAATTCCTCCAACCCTGGCAACATCCTTGCAAATCTTTTCTGAAACGTTTCAAGTTGCACGCAATATTCCAACAGTGGCCTAACCAATGTCCTGTATAGCCAGAACATGACCTTCCAACTTCTGTACTGAATACTCTGACTAATAAAGGACAGCATACCAAACGCTTTCAAGAAGCTATGAACCTGCACTCCAAGGTCTCTTTGTTCAGCAACACTCCCTAGGACCTTACCATTAAGTGTATAAGTCCTGCTAAGATTTGCTTTCCCAAAATGCAGCACCTCGTATTTATCTGAATTAAACTCCATCTGCCCATTGATCAAGATCCTGTTGTAATCTGAGGTAACCTTCTTTGCTGTCCACTACACCTCCAATTTTGGTGTCATCTGCAAACTTACTAACTGTACCTCTTATGCTCACATCCAAATCATTTATGTAAATGACAAAAAGTAGAGGACCCAGCACCGATCCTTGTGGCACTCCACTGGTCACAGGCCTCCAGTCTGAAAAAACAACCCTCCACCACCACCCTCTGTCTTCTACTTTTGAGCCAGTTCTGTATCCAAATGGCTAGTTCTCCCTGTATTTTGTGAGATCTAATCTTGCTAACCAGTCTCCCATGGGGAACCTTGTTGAACGCCTTACTGAAGTCCATATAGATCATATCTACTGCTCTGCCCTCATCAATCCTCTTTGTTACTTCCTCAAAAAATTCAATCAAATTTGTGAGACATGATTTCCCATGCACAAAGCCATGTTGACTATCCCTAATCAGTCCCTGCCTTTCCAAATACATGTAGATCCTATCCCTCAGGATTCCCTCCAACAACTTGCCCACCACTGACGTCAGGCTCATTGGTCTATAGTTCCCTGGCTTTTCCTTACTATCCTTCTTAAACAGTGGCACCATGCTATCCAGTCTTCCGGCACCTCACCTGTGACTATCGATGATATAAATATCTCAGCAAGAGGCCCAGCAATCACTTCTCTAGCTTCCCACCGAGTTCTAGGGTACATCTGATCAGGTCCTAGGGATTTATCCACCTTTATGCATGTCAAGACATCCAGAACTTCCTCCTCTGTAATATGGACATTTTGCAAGGTGTCACCACCTATTTCCCTACATTCTATATCTTCCATATCCTTTTCCACAGTAAATGCTTCCTTTTTCTTAACCAAACCCACAATTTCTTTAGTCATCCAGCATTTCCTATACCTGCCAGCTTTACCTTTCACCCTAACAGGAATATGCTTTCTCTGGACTCTCGGTATCTAATTTTTGAAGGTTTCCCCATTTTCCAGCCGTCCCTTTACCATCAAACATTTGCCCCAACAGCTTTTGAAAGTTCTTGCCCAATACCATCAAAATTGGCCTTCCTCCAATTTAGAACTTCAACTTTTAGATCTGGTCTATCTTTTTCATCATTATTTTAAAACTAATAGAATTATGATCGCTGGTCCCAAACTGCTCCCGCAATTACACCTCAGACACCTGCCCTGCCTTATTTTGCAAGAGTAGGTCATGTTTTGCACCTTCTCTAGTAGGTACATCCACATACTAAATCGCAATATTTTCTTGTACATACTTAACAAATTCCTCTCCATCTAAACTCTTCACACTATGGCAGTCCCACTCTCTGGAAAGTTAAAATCCCCTACCATAACCACCTTATTACTCTTACCGATAACTGAAATCTTGCAAATTTGTTTCTCAATTTCCCTCTGACTATTAGGGGGTCTATAATACAATCCCACTAAGCTGATCATCCCTTTCTTATTTCTCAGTTCCACCCAAATAACTTCCCTGGATGTATTTCCGGGAATATCCTCCCTCAGCGCAGCTGTAATACTATCCCTTCTCAAAAACGCCACTCCCCCTCCTCTCTTGCCTCCCTTTCTATCCTTCCTGTAGCATTTGTATCCTGGAACATTAAGCTGCCAGTCCTGTCCATCCCTGAGCCATGTTTCTGTAATTGCTATGATATCCCAGTCCCATGTTCCTAACCATCTGCCTCCCCTGTTAGGCCTCTTGCATTGAAATAAATGCAGTTTAATTCATTGGTCCTATTTTGTTCTCTGCTTTGTCCCTGACTGTTCAACTTGCTTCTGTTCTCAACTGTACCAGTCTCAGATTGATCTCTTTCCTCACTATCTCCCTTGGTCCCATCTTCCCAACCACCTTACTAGTTTAAATCCTCCCGAGCAGCTATAGCAAATCTCCCTGCTAGTATATTAGTCCCCTTTCAATTTAGGTGGTCAATCCGTCCTTCTTGTACAGGTCACTTCTCCCCCAAGAGATTCCAATGATCCAAAAATGTGAATTCTTCTCCCATACACTAGCTCCCCAACCATACATTCATCTGCTTTATCCTCCTATTCCTGCCCTAGCTAGCTCCACTTTCAAGGAACTATGAACCTGCACCACAAGGTCTCTGTTTGGCAAAATTCTCCATTAACTGTGTAAGCCCTGCCCTGACATGCCTTTCCAAATGCAACCCCCCACACTTGTCTAAATTAAAATCCAGCTGCCACTGCTTGGCCCATCAGCCCATCTGATCAATTCTAATTAATAATAAACTTCCTTCCTTCCCTCATTCCCTGAAAGTTGAAAATCTCCATCCCACACTCTCTCCCTCCATTCTCACTTTGCTGAACCTAATCCCTGCTGTACCACATCCTGAACAGGCTAGTTCATGCTGATTAACAAGCCCACACTCAGGGGCATAGTTAATTGATACATACAGAATACTGAATGGCCTGGACAGAGTAGATGTTGGGAAGATATTTCCATTGGTAGGAGAGACTAGGACCCAAGGGCACGGCCTTAGAGTGAAGGGAAGACTTTTTAGAATGGAGATAAGGAGAAACTTCTTCAGCCTGAGAGTGGTAAATCTGTGGAATTCATTGCCACAGAAGGCTGCAGAGGCCAGGTCACTGAGTATATTTAAAACCTCTGTTCTTGATAGTTTCTTGAGTATCAGGGGGATCGAGGGTTACAGGGAGAAAGTGGGAGAATGAGGTTGAGAATCTTAGCCTTAACTGAATGGTGGAGCAGACCCAATGGGCTGAATAGCCTAATTTCTGCTCCAATGTCTTACATTCTCTTGCTGTCCTGGATAGAGAATTGGGAGCAGGAGTAAGCCATTTGGTCTTTTGAACCTGCACCGGATGGAACAGATCATAACTGGATATGAATATACCGACCTCGAGGTGGTTAGGCTGAGACTTTTTTCACTGCAGCATGGGAGGTTTAGAGGTGGCTTCATAGAGGATTATAAAATCATGAGGGGTAGAGATGAGGTGAACGGGGAGTGTCTTTTTCCTAAGGTGGGGTTTCAATTTTGAAGGTGAGAGGAGAAAGATTTTAAAAAGACATGAGGGCCACCCTTTTTTTTTTACACAGAGTGATTTGTGTGTGGAATGAATGTTGTGAGGATGTGGTGGATGCAGGTACAGTTACAGCATTTAAAAGGCATTTGGATAAGTACATGAATAGGAAAGGTTTGGTGGGATATTAGCCAAAAACAGGCAGGTGGGACTAGTTTGAGAATATGGCATGGACTAGTTGGATTGAAGGGTCTGTTTCTATGCTGTATGACTCTGTAACTGCTCTGTTTTGGTCTGAAAGCCATTATCTTGCCTTCCCGTGTAAACATCCACTTCTTTATTGTTCAAAAATCAAATAAACTCAGCCTTCAATGACCCCTAACTGCAGGAAGACATCCCCACTTCTGAACTCAATTCCTTTCGCTAATATATCACTTGCCTTGCTCATTGCTTGCTGCACCTGTCTGACAACTGGCAGTGACTGGCGCGGAAGGACACTGAGGCCCCTTTGTACTTCCAAAAATCAATCCCGATGAAGGGCTTGTGCCTGAAATGTTGACTCTCCTCCTCCTTTGATGCCTCCTGACCTGCTGTGCTTTTCCAACGCCACACGTTTCGACTCTGACCACCACCGTCTGCAGTCCTCACTTTCTCCACATCCCAATATATCACCATTTAAACAATGCACCTCCTTTCTGCTTTTTTTCCCACAGCAAAGACTATAAATTCACATTGTGGTACTGCATTTGCCATGTGTTTATCAATTGAGATACATACCTGAACCAACATTTCCAGAGTCTGTCCCCTCCCTGGATTCACCTCCTTTCCTTTCAGTTGCTGCAAGTCAACAACTGAATCCCAGAAAGAAAAAAAGAATGGAAAAGGGGGTGAGAAAAGAAAGCATTGGACTCACAGATGTTGGATAGAGGAAGG
This sequence comes from Chiloscyllium plagiosum, assembly GCF_037043375.1. Taxonomy (NCBI): domain Eukaryota; kingdom Metazoa; phylum Chordata; class Chondrichthyes; order Orectolobiformes; family Hemiscylliidae; genus Chiloscyllium; species Chiloscyllium plagiosum. Next base: position 76,062,947 of record NW_028270165.1, on the reverse strand, counting down.
AAGTTAAAGTCTGGAGTGAAGTTCGATCTTCATTCATATCTCTGATTCAGCTCCATTTCCAGCAGCTTGAAGGGAGGCAATGGTATTATTGCTTGTCTGTTAATTCAGAGACCCAGGTGATTTCCTGGGAATACAGGTTTGAAACCAGCGACAGCAGATGGTGTAATTTGAACTCAGTAAAATCTGGAAGTAAGAATCTAATGATTAGATTAGATTCCCTACAGTGTGGAAACAAGCCCTTCGGCCCAACAAGTCCACACGACCCTCCAAAGGGAAACCAACCCCCCCTATATTTACCCCTGACTAATCCACCTAACACTACAGGCAATTTAGCATAGCCAATTCACCTAATCTGCATATCTTTTGACTGTGGGAGGAAACCGGAGCACCCGGAGAAAACCCACGCAGACACGGAGAGAATGTGCACAGACAGTTGCCCGGGAATTGAACCCAGGTCCCTGGTGCTGTGAGGCAGCAGTGCTAACCACTGAGCCACCGTGCCATGATAACTGTGAATCCATTGTCAACTGTTCGAAAAACCTATCTGGTTCACTAATGTCCTTTAGGGAAGGAAACTGATCTGGTCTGGCCTACATGTGACTCCAGAACCACAGCAGTGTGGTTAACTCTTAACTGCCCTCTGGGCAATCAGGGATCAGCAATAAATTTTGGTCAGGCCAGTCGCACCCTCATCTCATGAATAAATTTTAAATACCCTTCGTAAGCAGCTTATCCAGGTCATTGTGCATGGAGGACAACTTCATTGAAGTTACACTTAATGCTATCTGGCTCCATGAGGGTTTTCAGATTTCTGTGTCCATTACCATATGATCAGCAGGCATCTGGTAATTTGCAGGAATTTGGCACCTATGTCATGTTCATTCAACTGTAGACTTATTTTGTGATTTTTTTTCACAGGCTATCAGAGAGGAAGACATGCAGAAAGTAATCTGAAACCAAATGATAGATCAACTTCTGACAGAGCCATTTGATTCATTGGGACTTGAATATCAGTGGGCGGCACGCTGGCTCAGTGGTTAGCACTGCTGCCTCACAGCGCCAGAGACCTGGGTTCAATTCCTGCCTCAGGCGACTGACTGTGTGGAATTTGCATAATCTCCCCGTGTCAGCGTGGGTTTCCTCCCACAGTCACAAAGATGTGCAGGTCAGGTGAATTGGCCATGCTAAAATGTAGGGGTATGGGTGGGTTGCGCTTCGGCGGGTCGGTGTGGACTTGTTGGGCCGAAGGGCCTGTTTCCACACTGTAATGTAATGTAATCTAATCTAATCAGCAAACATTCAAATTGAGAAGAAATGCTTGTTTCTGTCTGCGTGTGAGATTTTGGATACTGGTGCGGCAAGAAGAACATTGAGACACAAAGTGAGGGAGATTCAGGGCACTGACTGTGAAAGGTGCTTTAACGATTTACTCAGCTTGGGGAATCAAAATCACACCACCAGAGACTGTGCACCTATTCTGTTTGTAATTTCAGCTGGCCAGCAAACCCAGAGCAACACAAGCCTACACATGACTCCAGACCCACAGCAGTGTGGTTGACTCTTGACTGCCCCTTGGACGGGCAATTAATGCTGTGACGCCCTCATCCCACAACGTCGATTCTCCTGCTCCTCGGATGCTGCCTGACCTGCTGTGTTTTTCCAGCACTACTCTAATCTAGACTCTGGTTTTCAGCATCTGCAGTCCTCACTTTTGCCACAGCATCATAGAGTTGAATGGCATGGAAACAGGCCCCTCAGTTCAATTCGTCCATGCCAACCAGATATCCTAACCTAATCTAGTCCCATTTGCCAGCATTTAGCCCATATCCCTCAAAACACTTCCTATTCATATACCCATCCAGATGCCTGTTAAATGTTGTAATTGTACCAGCCTCCAACACTTCTTCTGGCAGCTCATTCCATACATGCACTACCCTCTGCATTAAAAAGTTGCCTCTTAGGTCCTTTTTAAATCTTACCCCTCTCACCCTAAACCTATGTTCCTCTAGCTTTTGACTCCCTCTACCCTAGGGAAAGACATACAAAACTTGAGCAGCCACACAAAATGCAAAAAGACTAAAATGTCAAGCCACAGGGAAAAAAAAATAAATTTGTGGCTCGAGCCGTGTTTTCTCCTTTTGGCATTTGGACACTTCAAATCGCCAAGGGGCATACTGCGCATGCTCCTAGGTGTCAGCAAGCACTGCGCATGTTTGCCGGTGTCAGCAAAGACAACCACGTATGCTCATCGCTGTCCGCGGAAACAGACTGTGAACTTCTTTTCATGGACCAATGAGGATGGACGGGAAGGCGTCTGGTCCTCCTGCCAATCAGAACCAACCCTTTGTCTCAGTACGGAGGTTGGACTATGAGCTTCTGAAGTTGCTGCTGCTGCTGCTCCTCTCTCTCTGAATGAAGATTGAGCCTCACCCCAGACTGCAACTTCCGTCCTCTGTCCAACATCGGTGAGTACGGCACTCGCCCTCCCTTTTTCCATTTCTTTTCTCACTCCGAGGTTAACTTGTTGACTTGCATGAAGTGAAAGGGAGGTGTGGGGTTCATAGGAACAGAGGGCTTGTTCCAGCTGCTCATGGCATTGGTGACACCGCAACTCAAGAATTCCGTTCATTTCTGGGCAATTTCCTAAAGGAGAGATGTACTGTACTTACATTGGAAGCAGTTTAGAGGAGGTTCACCCCACTGATTCCTGGCATGACGGGGGTTGTCTTATGAGTAGAGGTTGAGCAGATTGGGTCTCCAGTCACTGGCGTTTAGAAAAATGAGGAGTGACCTTATTTAAACTAATAAAATTCTGATGGTCGACTTGTAAGCACAAGTTCTGATAAAATGCTCCCTAGAGAATCTAGAACTCGCTTATGCGGATTACAAATAAGGGCTCTCTCATATCAAGTAGAAATGAAGAAGTTATCCTCTCTTGTTAGTTTATGTAATGCTCCCCTTCAGACAGTAATGGAGATTGGCTCATGGAATGTATTCAAGGCTGAATTTAACATAATTTTGAGTAATAGGGGATATGAAAGGTTATAGATAACAGGCAGGAAATGGAGTTAACGCGATAGCAGAACTGACATGATCTTGTGGAATTGCAGAGCAAGCCCCATGAACTGTGATAAGCTTTTGCCCGAAACGTCGATTTTCCTGCTCCTCAGATGCTGCCTGACCTGCTGTGCTTTTCCAGCACCACTCTGGCCTAAACTCTGGTTTCCAGCATCTACAGTCCTCACTTTTGCCTGGCTCACTCCTGTGTCCAGGGCAGGAAGAGGTGATTGTAGTTCTGTCAGTTGACATTTTTCAGGATTTGTAGGAGAATTCAGAGTGGGGATAGTATAGCTGCAGCAGTGTAAGAATGGAGGGAGACTGTTGCATGGAGATTCACATTTTTGGGGGGGAAGGTGAGAAGGAAGAATGTTCACAAGAACCAGAATTGTCAGTTTTGAATTTCTATCCTGTTAGATGGTGATGGCTTCTGTAATCTTCTTTTACAGGATATGAGAAAGGGAGGATTTGCAGCTAGAAATCTCAAAACAAGATCTTCTGGAGACAATCAATTGATTGGCACGGGAATACCATCAGCCTTTGAATCTTGTAGGATTTTTTATTTCTCTTTCAAAGCAGGAGCCTGCTTCGAAAGGTTTCAAACATCAGTGAGACTGAGGCACACAGACCTGAGTGAGAGTGTCCCAGTGAACTGACTGTGGGAAGAGCTCTAACTTGTCACACAGCCTGAAATAGCAACACCTCATTTGCAGCAGCGAGAGACAATACGTAGTGTGTGATCTTTCAGCCGAACATCGAAGCTGGAGAGAGACAAGGATTCCCACGTCATGGAGAAACCGTGGAAATGTGGAGACTGTGGGAAGGAATTCAAATTCCCGTACTTGCTTGAGAGCCATCGCTGCCATCACACCGGGGAGAGACCATTCATCTGCCTCATGTGTGGGAAGGCATTCACTCAGTCCTCTGCCTTGCTGACCCACCAGCGGGTCCACACCAGGGAAAGGCCGTTCTCCTGCTCTGTCTGCGGGAAGCGCTTCAGCGATTCATCTGCCCTGCGGAGACACCGGTGGGTCCACACCGGGGAGAGGCCATTCTCCTGCTCCGTCTGTGGGAAGGCGTTCACCCAATCACGCATCCTGCAGAGACACCAGCATGTCCACACCGGGGAGAGACCATTCACCTGCTCCATATGTGGGAAAGGCTTCATTGATTCATCTTCCCTGCTGACCCACCAGCAGATTCACACCGGGGAGAGGCCATTCTCCTGCTCTGTCTGCGAGAAGGGATTCAGCTGTTCATCCGACCTGCACAAGCACCAGCGGATTCACACCGGGGAGAGGCCATTCACCTGCTCCGTCTGTGGGAAAGGATTCAGTTTGTCATCCAACCTGTACAAGCACCGGCGGATTCACACCGGGGAGAGGCCATTCACCTGCTCCGAGTGCGGGAAGGGATTCACCCATTCATCTGCACTGTGGAGACACCAGCGCGTCCACACCAAAGAGCGACCATTCTCCTGCTCCGTGTGCGGGAAGATGTTCAATAATTCATCCGTCCTGCAGAGGCATCAGCGTGTCCACACCGGGGAGAGGCCATTCTCCTGCTCCGTGTGTGGGAAGGGGTTCAATAATTCATCCGTCCTGCAGAGGCATCAGCGCGTCCATACTGGGGAGAGGCCATTCTCCTGCTCAGTGTGTGGGAAGGGGTTTATTGATTCATCTTCCCTGTGGAAACACCAGCGGGTTCACATTGAGGAGAGGCCATTCTCCTGCTCCATGTGTGGGAAGGGGTTTATTGATTCATCTTCCCTGCAGAAACACCAACCTGTCCACACCGGGGAGAGGCCATTCACCTGCTCGGAGTGTGGGAAAGGATTCGCTAATTCTTCTAACCTACTGACACACCAGCAGGTTCACACTGGGGAGAGACCATTCATCTGTTCTGTGTGCGGGAAGGGGTTCATTGATTCATCTTCCCTGCGGAAACACCAGCACATTCACACCGGGGAGTGGCCTTTCACGTGCTCAGAGTGCGGGAAGGGATTCGCTAATTCCTCCAGCCTGCAGAGACACCAGCGGGTTCACACCGGGGAGAGGCCGTTCCTCTGCTCTCAGTGCGGGAAGGGATTTAGTCAGTCATCCCATCTGCTCAAACACCAATCCAGTCACACTGAGTAGAGAATGTTTGGATTCTTTGTGGGTGTGACATGTATTAGTATTCAAGAAGGCATACATTCACTGGTCATTTGAGCACCTACCAGGATACACTTACTCATTTGGAACATGCAATGGAGTCAGGACGCATATACGTGTCATGTGAAGAAATCTACCCCCTGTAAAGATTGGCTCCAGTTTCTCCCTTCCCCACAAAGGATGGTAACATGTCAGGATGGTAACATGGTGTGAGATATTGTATTAAAGGTCTTTTTACTAATCCATTCACAAATACTTTTTTTACTCATTCATAAGTCTTTCCTACCCTGCTCACAAGAGCCCTATATCTAATAATACTGCAATCCCGTTTATTTCATTTGTAACGCAGTTTCATTCATTCATAAAACTGTGGTTTTGTAGTATATTTTACAAGATAGATTAAATTAAACACCCCTTTCAACGCATTACTGCTTTTTCATACCTTCAATCCTTATCAGCTCTTGCTACAAAACAGTGTTTAGGTCTATTTCTATATCAAAAGCTGCCTGTGAATAACTGTCAATATCATAATATATTCAGAACCATACCATCCTCCACCACCAAGTCTCCACAAAAGATTATAATATTAATCAGCCCTTACCATCCATGTCTCGGGACCTGAATAGATACAGAACATCAAACAGTTTCCCTGACTCGCAGCCACTGTCCCCTTTCAGAAACTTACTATCAAGACTGTGCTTCCATGAAATTGCATGAATGAATGAAACTCACACTGGTAAGTAGTAAGTAATTCTGACAACCCAGCTACAGTAAGCAGTTTAATATCCTTTATTCTTCTATTCAGTGCAGGCAGAATGTCTAATGTATATAGAGCATATAGGCCTAGTATTTCTACTGACATTTGCTAACTTAAAAGACAAAAGGACTTGGTAATTGTGCAAGCAGACCACACAGACACACTCAATCCTATTGGGAGTAGCAGCTGGCATTTAGCATTTGTTTAAACCATCTCCAGTTTCCCCAGGACAGAAGTCACCCAAACCTTTGTTTTACCTTTTGTACACAATGTAACAACACAGTGGTGGAATTTTAATCTCTGTAAGAACGGTGTGTAAAGAGGCTGCTGTAAGGATGGTATTTCGGGATTCCATCACCACCTCAAACTTGTGCTCCTTGCAGTTGCTGAATAAAGAGGCTATTTTTCCCACTCATTGATTTTGGTCATTATTTGAACATGATCCCACAACAGGAACAGAACGTGCTTGTTCAGTACTGAAGGTTGGACAAAAAGGAAAGCTAAAGTTTCTGATGACAGCTTAAAATCCGAGTGGCTTTTGTGAGAAATGCCTGGAGGTATTTGGAAATGGTCAGGATCTGGTGACCCACTGAGGTTCCCGGAGTTTGAGCCACACAACAAGTGGCAGGATCGGGGGGGGGGGATTGTGGACACGGGTAATGTCCCCACCATAGAGCTGTACAGCATGGACACCGTCTACTCGGTCCAACACATTCGTGCCGATCAGTCCCATTTGTCAAATTTGGCCTATATCCATCTAAACCTTTCCTATTCAAGTCCCTATCCAGATACCTTTTAAATGTTGTAATTGTACCAACCTCCACCACTTCCTCTGGCAGGTCATTCCATACACACGCCACCCTCTGCATGAAAAAGTTGCCCCTTTGTTCCCTTTCCCCTCTAGTTTTAGACAAGAAAAGGTCAACGAGAGTGAGAGGATGTCACATCTGAAGAGCAGACATGGGGGAGCTATTGAGCTGGCCTGCTCTTGCTGCTTTCCCTTTTCTGCAGTCAAAACTGCAAGGAGGTGTTCTTTGCTCTGCTGACAGAGCAAAAACAGCTACATCTAACTTCCTCAATGTTAGATTTTGTTCCCAAGTTTGGGTGGAACTGAGAAATAAGAAAGGGATGATCACCTTATTGGGATTGTATTATAGACCCCCTAATAGTCAGCGGGAAATTGAGAAACAAACTTGTAAGGAGATCTCAGCTATCTGTAAGAATAATAGGGTGGTTATGGTAGGGGATTTTAACTTTCCAAACACAGACTGGGACTGACATAGTGTTAAAGGTTTAGATGGAGAGGAATTTGTTAAGTGCGTAAAGACAATTTTCTGATTCAGTATGTGGATGTACCTACTAGAGAAGGTGCAAAACCTGACCTACTCTTGGGGAAATAAGGCAGGGTAGGTGACTGAGGTGGAGGATCACTTTGGGGCCAGCGACCATAATTCTATTATATTTAAAACAATGATAGAAAAGAATAGATCAGATCTAAAAGTTGAAGTTCTAAATTGGAGAAATTCCATTTTGACGGTATTAGGCAAGAACTTTCGAAAGCTTATAGAGGTTTACAAAATTATGAGGGGCATGGATAGGGTAAATAGGCAAGGTCTTTTCCTTGAGGTTGGGGAGTCTAGAACTAGAGGGGCATAGGTTTAGGGTGAGGGGGAAAGATTTAAAGAGACCTAAGGGGCAACCTTTTCACACAGAGGGTGGTACGTGTGTGGAATGAGCTGCCAGAGGAAGTCGTGGAGGCTGGTACAATTACAACATTTAAAAGGCATTTGGATGGGTATATGAATAGGAAGGGGCTGGAGGGATATGGGCCGGGTATTGGCAGGTGGGACGAGATTGGGTTGAGATATCTGGTCAGCATAGACGGGTTGGACCGAAGGGTCTTTTTCTATGCTGTACATCTCTATGACTCTATAATATGCAATTCGCACTCACCAACGTCTGTAAACAAGCATCCAAATTAAGCACAACCCTCTTCTCCCCGTATCTGCGTGGGTTTCCTCCAGGTGCACCGGTTTCCTCCCACAGTCCAAAGATGTGCAGGTTAGGTGAATTGGCCATGCTAAATTGCCCGTAGTGTTAGGTAAGGGGTAAATGTAGGGGTATGGGTGGGTTGCGCTTCGGCGGGTCGGTGTGGACTTGTTGGGCCGAAGGGCCTGTTTCCACACTGTAAGTAATCTAATCTAGTGGCCCCTCTGACCCTCTTCACAGGCTCCACCAATATCCCCACTCACAATGATGGAAGAGCCTGACACATCATTGCTAAAGATCAGGCTGAACCACTGTGGCTCAGTGGTTTGATCAGCTGCCTCACAGCACCATCGAATCCAGCCTTGGGTGACTGTCTGTGTGGAGTTTGCACATTCTCCCCATGGCTGTGTGGGTTTTCTTCGAGTGCTCTGGTTTCCTCCCACAGTGGTTAGCACTGCTGCCTCACAGCACCAGGGACTCAGGTTCAATTCCCGCCTCGGGCAACTGTCTGTGTGGAGTTTGCACATTCTCCCTGTGTCTGCGTGGGTTTCCTCCGGGTGCTCCGGTTTCCTCCCACAGTCCAAAAATGTGCAGATTAGGTGAATTGGCCATGCTAAATTGCCCGTAGTGTTAGGTGTAAGGGAATGGGTCTGGATGGGTTGCTCTTCAAAGGGTTGGTGTGGACTTGTTGGGCCGGGCCTGTTTCCACACTGTAGGGAATCCAATCTAATCCAAAAATGTGCAGGTTAGGTGGATTGTTCTTGCTAAACTACCATAGTTGGGGTAAATGCAGGATATTAGGGGTGGGAAATGGGTCTGTGTGGGTTTCTCTTTGGAGGGTCGGTATGGATTTTTTTTTTGGACCAAAGGGCCTGTTTCCATGGTGTAGGGATTCTGCCAGATGTGCCAAATGGATGATCCATCTCGGCCTCTTCCAGTGATCCCCAGCATCACAGATACCAGTCTTCAGATAATTCCAGAAGTTTATAAAATGATGAGGGGCACAGATAGGGTGAATAGCCAAGGTCTTTTCCTGTTCTGACTGCCCATGCCTGAGCAGGATACAGACAGCTAGCCATGGTTAACGCAGTGGAACATGCTGACAGGAGTTAGACACCTTGGGAAAAATGTTTGCTTAACAGAGTCCTGACAAGTAAAACAACAGTAACTCTGTGGACAGAAGATAACAGAACTGGGATAGAATGTGCAGCTGTAATTGTTTATGCAGAAAACATAGAGAAGAACATTTCACACCAATTGGATGTTTCTCTGGAATTATTTAATCAATCTGTTAGAATATTTAAACTTAGTTTTACTTAAGATCCTTCAAATAATTATAGCTTTTGATCCTTACAGATCTATCTACAAAAAAAAATTAATTAAAGCATTAGAGGAAAAGATTCCAACCGGTTTCAGACAGTAAAAGCAGCTCCATATCATCACAGAGAGGAATGAATCACAGAGACAGAAATTAGCAGACACTAGAACTTGAGGTGAATGAATACAATATAAGATACCCAAGGATAATGACAGAAGTGTCTGGTAAATATGGTAAGCAACAACGTATTAGCGAAAGAATTCCAACATTAGATGTAACCACATAAGTTTGTTGGAACGGATCAAAGGTCAATATTCTTTTGGAGCTGTTCTGGGGCTATTTTCCCTGGGGCATTGGAAGCTGAAGGATCACCTCGCAGAGGTTTATAAAATCAGGAGGGGCATGGATCGGGTAAATAGACAAGATCTTTTCCCTAAGGTGGAAAAGTCCAGAACGAGAGGGCAAAGGTGAGAGGGTAAAGAGACCTGAGGGGCAACTTTTTCACGCAGAGTATGTGTATGGAATGAGCTGCCAGAGGAAGTGGTGGAGGCTGGTACAATCGCAGTATTCAAAAGGCATCTGAATGGGTGTATGTATAGGAAGGGTTTAGAACATAGAACAATACAGCGCAGAACAGGCCCTCAATGTTGCGCCGACCTGCAAACCATTCTCAGCTCGTCCCCCTACACTATCCCAAAATCATCCATGTGCTTATCCAAGAATAGTTTAAATCTCCCTAATGTGGCTGAGTTGACTACATTGGCAGGTAGGGGATTCCACGCCCTTACCACTCTCTGAGTAAAGAACCTGCCTCTGACATCTGTCTTAAATCTATCACCCACCAATTTGTAGCTATGCCCTCTCGTACAAGCTGATCTCATCATCCCAGGAAAAGGACTTTCACTGTCTACCCTCTGATCTATCAAATCCCCCCTTAGCTTTCTTCTTTCCAATGAGAACAGACCCAAGTCTCTCAGCCTTTCCTCATAAGACCTACCCTCCAGACCAAGCAACATCCTGGTAAGTCTCCTCTGCACCTTTTCCAATGCTTCCACATCCTCCCTAAAGTATGGTGACCAGAACTGTACACAGTATTCCAAGTGCAGCCACGCTCGCGTTTTGTATAGTTGCAGCATGATATTGCAGCTCTGGAACTCAATCCCTCTACCAATAAAACCTGACACACCGTATGCCTTCTTAACAGCACTATCCACCTGGGTGGCAACTTTCAGAGATCTATGTACATGGCCTCCAAGATCCCTCTGCATATCCACACTACTAAGAATCTTTACATTGACCCAGTACTCTGCCTTCCTGTTATTCTTCCCAAAGTGCATCACCTCACATTTAGCTGCATTGAACTCCATTTGCCATTTCTCAGCCCAATTTTGCAGTTTATTCAAGTCCCCCTGCAACCTGTAACATTCTTCCAAACGACTTTAGTGTCGTTTGCAAATTTACTAATCCATCCATCTATGCCTGCGTCTAAGTCATTTATAAAAATGACAAACAGCAGTGCTCCCAAATCAGATCTTTGTGGCACACCACTAGTAACCGGACTTCAGGCTGAATATTTTCTATCAACCACCACTGCCTTCTTTCAGAAAGCCAGTTTCTAATCCAGACTGCTAAATCACCCCCACTTCCATGCCTCTGCATTTTCTCCAACAGCTACTATGTGGAACCTTATCAAAAGCTTTACTGAAGTCCATGTATACCACGTCAACTGTCCTACCCTCATTTACATGCTTGATCACCTTCTCAAAAAACTCAATGAGGTTTGTGAGACACGACCTGCCCTTGACAAAACCATATTGACTATCTGAAATCAAATTGTTGTTTGCTAGATGATTATAAATCTTATCTCTTATAATCCTTTCCAAAATCTTTCAACAACAGAAGTAAGGCTCGCTGGTCTATAATTACCTGGGTCATCTCTACTCTCCTTCTTGAACAACGCCACAACATTTGCAATCCTCCAGTCCTCAGGTACTAAACCTGTAGACAATGACGACACAAATATCAAAGCCAAAGGCTCTGCTATCTCCTTCCTAACTTCCCAGAGAATCATCAGATAAATTCCATCTAGCCCAGGAGACTCGTCTACATTCACTCCTTACTAGATTTGAAAACACCTGTTTGTAACTAACCGTGGGTGGCACGGTGGCACAGTGCTTAGCACTGCTCCCTCACAGCGCCAGAGACCTGGGTTCAATTCCCGACTCAGGCAACTGTCTGTGTGGATTAGATTAGATTGATTAGATTAGATTACTTTACAGTGTGGAAACAGGCCCTTCGGCCCAACAAGTCCACACCGACCCGCCGAAGCGCAACCCACCCATACCCCTACATTTACCCCTTACCTAACACTACGGGCAATTTAGCATAGCCAATTCACCTGACCTGCACATCTTTGGACTGTGGGAGGAAACCGGAGCACCCGGAGGAAACCCACGCAGACACGGGGAGAACGTGCAAACTCCACACAGTCAGAGTGTGGAGTTTGCACACTCTCCCCATGTCTGCGTGGGTTTTCTCCGGGTGCTCCGGTTTCCTCCCACAGTCCAAAGATGTGCAGGTCAGGTGAATTGGCTATGCTAAATTGCCCGTAGTGTTAGGTAAGGGGTAAATGTAGGGGTATGGGTGGGTTGCGCTTCGGCGGGTCGGTGTGGACTTGTTGGGCCGAAGGGCCTGTTTCCACACTGTAAAATAATCTAATCTAATCTCAATCTTTTCTGGAGGGATATTGGCCAAGTGCTGGCAAATGGGACTAGATTAGGTTAGGATATCTGGCCGGCATGGATGAGTAGGACCGAAGGGTCTGTTTCCATGCTGTCTCACTCTGTGACTCTAACTGGGCCATGGACTGACGAATGGACTGGGCCATCGACAGACGGAGTTTAATTTAGATCAATGCAACGTGTTGCATTTTGGTGAGTCAAACCAGGGTAGGACGTACATGTCAATTGTGGGAGACCGAGAGGTGCAGGTGCATAGTTCTTTGAAAGTGAACTTAGAGGTAGACAGGATGATGAAGAAAGCTTTCGGCAGGCTTGTTTTCATTGGTCAGAGCTTGGTGTGTGGGAGCATCCTGTGGAGAGAAATCAGAGTTTACGTTTCAGGTCCGGTGACCCTGCCTCAAAACTGGACCTGAAACGTTAGGTCTGATTTCTCGCCAGAGATGCTGCCAGACCTGCTGAACTTTTCCAGCAACTTCTGTTTTTGTTTCTGATTTCCAGTGCCCGCTTTTCTCAGTATTTATTGAGTACAGGAGTTGGGATGTCTTGCTGCAGCTGTACAAGACCACGTTCAAAGGTCTCTCTACTATCGAAAGGACATTATTAAACTAGAAAGGGTACAGAAAAGATTTACTAGGATGCTACTGGGACTGAACGTTTGAGTTATAGGGAGAGGCTGGATAGACTGGGACTTTTTTTTTCTCTGGAAACTGAAGGGTACCCTTATAGAGGTAATTGTAGAATAATAGGGGAATGGGTCTGGGTGGGATACTGTTCAGAAGGTCGGTGTGGATCTGTTGGGACAAAGGCCCTGTTTCAACATTGCAGGAATTCTATCATTCTATGACCCATATCCCATCCAGATACCTTTAAAATGTTGCTACTGTACCTGCCTCAACCACTTTCTCTGGCAGCCCATTCCACATACGTACCACCCTCTGCATGAAGAAGTTGTCCTTCAGGTCCTTCCTAAGTCTTTCCCCTCTCACCTCAAACCTATGCCCTCTAGTTTTCAATTCGCCATCCCTGAGGAAAATGACGGTGTGGGTACAGTTAATCATACTAAGGGAAACTGATTGACACAGCATGAACTGGAGTTGGGAGGCATATACATTACATTACATTACAGTGTGGAAACAGGCCCTTCGGCCCAACAAGTCCACACCGACCCACCGAAGCGAAACCCACCCATACCCCTACATTTACCCCTTACCTAACCCTACGGGCAATTTAGCATGGCCAATTCACCTGACCCTGCACATCTTTGGACTGTGGGAGGAAACCGGAGCACCCGGAGGATACCCACGCAGACACGGGGAGAACGTGCAAACTCCACACAGTCAGTCGCCTGAGGCGGGAACCTGTCACGTTTCACTTTGGAAATAAATAAATGGCTCCAGTTTCTCCCTCCCCTCCATAACATTGTCAGAGTTGTAACAACGGGAACTGAGATTCTTTGACCGACAGTGAAGGTCGGAACTGAAGTGAAATAAAATTTCCGACAGAATCTTTCAATTCTAGCGGCATTTGAGACAAGAGGCTGGAAATAAGTGGAAATTGCCAGGTTCTTGATTGCCGGCTGAGTTTGATTCTTCCCTCGGACTGACTGTCTGTGTGGCATTTGCACATTGCCCCCCTCAACCGCCACCCCTTCCCCCACCCCCACCCCTCACAATCCAAAGATGTACAGGTTAGGGTGGATTGGCCATGCTAAATTGCCCATAGCGTTCAGAGATGTGTAGGTGCGGGTGCATTAGTCAGGGGTAAATGTAGAGTAATAGATTTGGAGAATGGGTCTGGGTGGGTTACTCCTCAGAGGGTCAGTGTGGACATGTTGGGCTGAAGGGCCTGTTTCTGCATTGTAGGGATTCTACGATTCTATGATTCACACAATCTTTGGCAGAATGAATTGGCCAAGTCCCTACCCCAGAGGGAGCAAGACATGGTCTTGGAATCACCACTTTCTGATGAAAATTAATGTGAAAGACAATTTTGGGAACCAGACCTTTGTCAGTTGGACATTGATGAAGTTTTGGCTTTTCCATATGGTCCATGAAGGAGATTTACAGAAGGCTTATAGAGGTTTATGAAATCATGAAGGGCATGGATAGGGTGAATAATCAAGGTCTTCCCTTCGGGTGGGGGAAGCCAGAACCTCGGGACATATGTACAAGGCAAGAGAGGAAACACACAAAAGAGTCTCAAGGGGCAACCCTACACACATGCACAAGCAGCCACAGGAAGTGGTGGAGGCTGGCACAACCACAACATTCAACACGGACCAATGAGAGCAACTTGGGTGTGGCCAGTGCTCTCAGGTGACATTTTCTACTTTTATTTTAGTTTCTTGGTTAAAGCAGAAGAATTTGGGAGTTTCATGAGTGTCTCTCAGCTGCTACTCTCTCTGAATTTTCTCTTGTTGTTTGTTCCTCCTGTAGAACTCAATGTGTCGGAATTTGCCTTTTTACCAAAAGGGGTGTGTTTAATGAGATATAACTGTATCAGAACAGTTAGTAACAGTTACTGTGTGTCTATGAAGTTTCTAGTCTGTGCAGTTATTGTAAATTCATCTCTCTTTGGCTGTATTTTTTATACAGATATTTTTTTGAAAAAGAAGATTTTTGAGATTTTTTACAAAATTACAAAAATAATACAAATTAATGTATTCCAATATAATAACAACACCAATGTAAGATTTAAAAAAAACTAACTACTAATCTATCCTACAAACAACCATAGCATAAAATAGGATATCATACATTACTAACAATAAACAAAGGACAAAAGGGTAACTAGGGAGAGAATAGGGCCCCTCGAAGATCAGCAAGGCAGCCTTTGTGTGGTGGCTGCAGAAAATGGGGGAGATACTAAATGAGTATTTTGCATCAGTATTGACTGTGGAAAAGGATATGGAAGATATAGACTGTAGGGAAATAGACGGTGACATCTTGCAAAATGTCCATATTACAGAGGAGGAAGTGCTGGATGTCTTAAAATGCATAAAAGTTGATAAATCCCCAGGACTTGATCGGGTGTATCCTAGAACTCTGTGGGAAGCTAGAGAAGTGATTGCTGGGCCTCTTGCTGAGATATTTGTATCATCGATAGTCGCAGGTGACCTCCAGAAGACTGAAGGTTGGCTAATGTGGTGTCACTGTTTAAGAAGGGCGGTAAGGACAAGCCAGGGAACTATAGACCAGTCCACCCTGCAGGCACTCTGATGAAGGGCTTTTGCCTGAAACATCGATTTTCCTGCTCCTCGGATGCTGCCTGTACTAGTGTGCTTTTCCAGCACCACTCTAATCTAGAATCTGGTTTTCAGCATCTGCAGCCCTTGTTTTTACCTAACTATAAACCAGTGAGCCTGACCTCGGTGGTGGGCAAGTTGTTGGAGGGAATCCTGACGGACAGGATGTACATGTATTTGGAAAGGCAAGGACTGATTAGGGAGAAGCTGGATACAGACACAAGCGAGAAAGCAAGAGAAGGAAATACAACAATTGTCATATAGGAGTATACAGAATGATCTCACAGAGTCGTAAAGATGTACAGCATGGAAACAGACCCTTTGGTCCAACCCGTCCATGCCAACCAGATATTCCAACCCCACCTGCCAGCACACGGCCCATATCCCTCCAAACCCTTCCTATTCATATACCTATCCAAATGCCTCTTAAATGTTGCAATTGTACCAGCCTCCACCACTTCCTCTGGCAGCTCATTGCATACACGTACCCCCTCTGCGTGAAAATGTTGCCCCGTAGGTCTCTTTCATATCTTTCCCCTCTCACCCTAATCCTACACCCTCTAGTTCTGGACTCCCCGACCCCAGGGAAAAGACTTTGCCTGTTTACCCTTTCCATTCCCCTCATAATTTTGTAAACCTCTTTAAGGTCACCCCTCAGCCTCCAACGCTCCAGGGAAAACAGCCCCAGCCTGTTCAGCCTCTCCCTATAGCTCAAATCTGGGCAGATAGATCCCTGGAAGTGGCAATGCAGGCAGGTACAGTGGTCAAGAATGCACATGACACGCTTGCCTTCCTTGAGTGTAAGAGTTGGCATGTTATGTTACAGCTATTTATTCTGGTCACATTTGGAATGTGCAGTGTGGTTGCCATGCTACCAGAAGGAAGTACAGAGAAGGTTCACCAGGACGTTGCCAGGTCTGGAGGACTATCGTTACAAGGAGGGGTGGAATAAATCTGGATTGTTTTCACTGCAAAGAGGGGTGATCTTGACAAAATTATGAGGTGGATAGGGGTGGCATGGTGGCTCAGTGTTTAGCACCGTCGCCTCAGAGCACCAGTGATCTGGGTTCAATTCCAGCCTTGGGCAACTGCCTGTGTGGAGGTTGCACATTCTCCCCCTTGAGTTTGTGTAGGTTTCCTCCGGGTGCTCCGGGTTCCTCCCATAATCCAAATATGTGCAGGTTAGGGTGGATTGACCATGCTAAATTACCCAGTGTCCAGGGAGGTGCAGGTTAGGATGAATTAGTTGTGCTATATTACCTGATGATTACTTGGATGATTAGATGATTGCTTAAGTGTGGAAACAGACCCTTCAGCCCAACGACCCTCTGAAGAACAACCCACCCAGACCCATTCCCGTACATTTACCCCTTCACCTAACACTATGGGCAATTTAGCATGACCAATTCACCTAACCTACACATTTTTGGACTGTGGGAGGAAACCGGAGCATCTGGAGGATAGTGTCCAGGGATGTGTAGCTTAGATGCTTTAGTCAGTGGTAAAAGTAGAGTAATAGGGGTAGGGGAATGGGTCTGGGTGGGTTACCCTTTGGAGGGCTGGTGTTGACTTGTTGGACCAAATGGCCTGTTTCCGTGCTGTAGGGATTGTATGATAGTTAGTTCCCCCAAGTAGAGTAAAGTGAACTTTCTAACGCAGGGGAAGCCTGTATGCTGATGGTAGTGATGGGTTGTGGCTCAGGTGGAGCATAAACACTGACAGAGGACAACTGAGCCGACCGGCCCTGGCCCGGTGGAGACTCAATGGGACAGAGACCAATGTATCTATTTCAGATCTACCTGCAGTAGTTGGACAAACATTATGCTCCATCCAAGATTTTAAAAAATGTCCTCCATCTGCTCCCATGGACCATTTCTGTAGGGAAGGTGCAGTGCTGGGCTCAGAGAGTGTCAGCCCTCACTGGAAGTAAAGTGGGTGTGAGAGCGGCCAGTCCAGCAGAAAGGAACACCTTGCCACCACACCACCACCACCTCCCCCCCCATTCACCCACTAAACAGGGTTCATGGTGTGACTCAGTAACAGCAGAATCCAACGCCTACACCCTGCGCCATCTCACTTGTGAAATTGCTGGTGTCGCCACAAGTTGCACGACTGGGTGAAACCCTTCCCGCACACGGAGCAGGTGAACAGCCGCAGGGTGGAGGAATCACAGAAGCCTTTGTTGCACACGGAACAGGTCAACGTCTTCTCCCCAGTGTGGATCTGCTGGTGCAACAGTAGGTGGTCCGACTGAGTGAAGTCTTGCCCGCACAGGGGGCAGACGAACAGTTTCTCCATGGGGGGGGGATCCCACTGGTAGACCAGAAGGTGATGTGACTGCATGAAGCCTTTCCCGCACTGAGTGCAGGTAAACATCCGCTGTTGGTGTGCAAATGCCAAAAAATCTCCAGCGTAGACCGGGAAGGGAAACCATTCCCACACTCCCCCCATTGCCACGGCTTTTCCATGGTGTGGCTGTCCTCGCGTCTGTGTGTGTGTGTGTGTGTGAGTATGTGGTTACTGGTGAACCTTCTGATAACTGGAACATACTCAGTCTGTAAAGCTTGTTCCAGTCACTACTCTGGTGTGTGGGTATGTGAGACTCTGAGTTTCCAGTCACACTGACGTTTAAAACCTAATGAAGCAGACAGACCGCCTCATCCTTGTTTCTGGATCAGTGGTGCTGGAAGAGCACAGCAGTTCAGGCAGCATCCGAGGACAGGCAAAGTCCGAGGACAGGCAAAATCGACATTTTGGGCAAAAGCCCTTCATCAGGAATAAAGGCAGAGAGCCTGAAGCGTGGAGAGATAAGCTAGAGGAGGGTGGGGGTGGGTAGAGAGTAGCATAGAGTACAATAGGTGTTGAAGAGTTTCAGGGCAGAGGAAATGACCTGGGAGTTGCAGTGGGAGAGAGACTCCCTGAGATTCTTGTAGAGAGAGGAGGAAAACTTCTTCAAGGCAGGCATCCTTGCAAGAGGATTCGCAGTAGGGTTAAAATCAACGAGGTAAATACAATGACTGCAGATGCTGGAAACCATGTCCTCTTCAACCATGTCCTGAAACAAACCCGCTTCTACAGCCACATTTGCTTACTCTATGCTACTCTCTCCCCACCCCCACCCTCCCCTAGCTTATCTCTCCACGCTTCAGGCTCTCTGCCTTTATTCCTGATGAAGGGCTTTTGCCCAAAACGTCGATTTTGCCTGTCCTCGGACTTTGCCTGTCCTCGGATGCTGCCTGAACTGCTGTGCTCTTCCAGCACCACTGATCCAGAATCTGGTTTCCATCATCTGCAGTCATTGTTTTTACTTCGCCTCATCCTTGTTGTCAAGGCCATCAATACCCACGTCCTGGTGAGTCAAGTGACTGTCAGACTTTGTTGTGACGTTTTGTCTGACACTGCTGCCTCACAGCGCCAGAGACCCGGGTTCAATTCCCGCCTCAGGCAATTGTCTGTGTGGAGTTTGCACGTTCTCCCCGTGTCTGCGTGGGTTTCCTCCGGGTGCTCCGGTTTCCTCCCATAGTCCAAAAAATGTGCAGGTCAGGTGAATTGGCCATGCTAAATTGCCCGTAGTGTTAGGTGAAGGGGTAAATGTAGGGGAATGGGTCTGGGTGGGTTGCTCTTCGGCGGGTCGGTGTGGACTTGTTGGGCCAAAGGGCCTGTTTCCACACTGTAGGTAATCTAATCTAATCTAATCTAATCTAATCTAATCTAATCTAATCATTTCTGCCTCCAAATTCTTCTCTCGTAACATTTCTGTGATGAGAGATCGCAAAAGTCATCGTAGTCAGTACATGATAGAAAATCCGAACCCACAATTCTAGTTCCTGTGGAACATTCTTTCCTCTCTTAATCCCCAAGATCTTTGTGTAGATCTATATGTAACCAGCAGGGTAATGTCAACTCCACAAAGAGTTGACATGCACTCAAGTTGCCGAACGGACCTCTATCGTGCAGTATGGATGCTCTTACTGAAGATATACAATATGCTGCAGTACGATCTTAGGAGCCCAGAAATAACTGCAAATCAGGCTCTTAGAAGCATAAACACTCCATCAAATACGCAGACTTATGCACGGTTCTCTTAAATCTGAGTCTTCTGGGAATCTACAGTTTCAAGTGTCAATTTTTGGAAAAGAAGCCATCTTTCTGGACTCCTTCCGTGTCACGCTGACTCTATTACTGGAAATACATCCAGTACTACACTAGGATTCATGATCAATGACATGAGACATATCTTTATCCTCTTATAATTTTCTGTTCCATAAACGTTTCGATGAATGCCAATGTTCTTACCAGTCATAGAGTTGCACAGCACAGAAACAGACCCTTCAGTCCAACTCGTCCATGCCGACCAGATACCCAAAAATTAATCTAGTCGCATTTGCCAGCACTTGGCCCATATCCCTCTCAACTCCTCCTGTTCATGTACCCATCTAGATGCCTTTTTGTGGAAGCTGTTTTGTTAGCCTGCTTGTCAGTTGCTGACCTGTTTGCAAAACCACCACCCAAGAAGCAGAGGCAGCTCTTTGCTTAGCTGGCTTCCTTACCTGCAGCCACCAGCTCAGCAGAGGTCAAAGCCACTTGCCAAGCAATTGCACAGGCAGATGGTATTAATGGGGGGGGGGGGGGAATGTAGTATCTGCAGTGTGCATTGACTCAAGGTCTGAAAACAATAGCCCGTTAAAGATTGCTGATGGGCAGGGCATGCTGCAAGGGCCTTCCAGAAGAGAAAATAAACTCTGTTTTCACAGGGTTCCAAAATTATTTCCACTCCAAAGGCATA
Organism: Chiloscyllium plagiosum; assembly: GCF_037043375.1. Classification (NCBI taxonomy): domain Eukaryota; kingdom Metazoa; phylum Chordata; class Chondrichthyes; order Orectolobiformes; family Hemiscylliidae; genus Chiloscyllium; species Chiloscyllium plagiosum. Next base: position 76,042,902 of record NW_028270165.1, on the reverse strand, counting down.
TCTGTGGCTTCCTTCTTTAAAGATCATAATTTCCCTTCCCACGTGGTTAAAGTTGGCCTTCAACGCATCTCATCCACATCCCCCACCTTTGCCCTAAGAACCCACCCCTCCCACTGCAACAAGGACAGAACGTTCCTGGTGCTCACCTTCCACCCTACCAACCTTTGCATAAACCGCATCATCTGCCGACATTTCCGCCACCTCCAAACGGACCTCACCACCAGGGATAGATTTCCCTCCCCACCCCTTTTCCGAGGACAATGACAGAAAAACAAGTGGCAGTAGCAGGGAGGCTAGTAATGTTGATATTGGTGCCTGGCACCAGAGGGGAACAGGGGACAACGATGGCATTGACTGTCCTCAAGTCCGGCACAGATTTCCATTGTCCTGGTTTTCCTGGCTTAGGAATGGGAAGGATAGGAGTGTTGCAGGGCCTGGTGGAGCAAGATGCCTTGCTGTAGGTGGGAATCAATGACTGGTTTTATATCTCTACTGGCAAGTGACAAATTGTACTGTCTGATAGACGGTCGGATGGGCCCACATTTCGCAGTGACCGTATGAGCCAGAGCCAATATTACTAGGCCTGTGGCACTGGAGTGCTGTGCCCATAATGAAGGTGGCACATCGTTGAGCAATCGGGGCTGTCACAGGAGGGGAGGGTGACATCGACAGGGTTTGCAAGGTAAAGGAGGGAAAACAACACACACAAAAACTCCTCCTGGCCTAAGCAGGCAATCTGCATGGAGTCGGGCTCCACAGGGTCCAGGGGTTTAAATTCCTTTAGCAGACCGCCAAGTCTATGCACCATGGGCTCCAAATCCTTTGGGTACCAAGGGGCTTTAACTATGAAGGAAATATGAGGGAATGAGGTGGGGTTATTTCAGAAAAGCGTTCTTTGTTCAGCTTTGAGCAGAACTTCCACAGCTAATCCCTCCTTACCAACGTAACACAGGCCAGTCAATGTCAGTGTAGAAACCAGATTGAGATAAGGGTCTGTAATAGCGGAATAAGACGGGTCAGGTTCGTGAAGGTAAGTTGCAGTGCAGTGAGGCTGGTCTGAACGATCCAGTGGGGGAGGGTGGTCATGGGAGGTGGAGGGGCATTCAACAAATGCAGCAGGGAAGAGATCAGGACAAGCACGTACAGGGTTGCCCAGGAAAGTCCATGTGTAAAGGGAGGGAGTAGGAGAGGACAAAGGCAGAAAAGTGGCCACAGCAACCAGCAAAAAGGAGTAATTAGAGTCAGGGCGTTCCAAGGTGAGGCCCTGTGGAGAGCAGTGAATGGAAGCGTTCAGTTTGCAGACAGTCTATCGACCGAGAAGGGTAAATGGACAAAAAGGGGAGATTATAACAGTGTTTGTAGTTTTTTTTAGAAGCTGCTGGAGTTTTGAAGAAGAAGTTACCTTTTCCCTCTCTCAGCTAGGAAATTCATTCCACTTTAAACTGGTGTGGGATAGTGTTCAAGTAACAACCAAAACTCGCTGAGTGGCGAAAATAGCCTCTTTGTTCAGCAATCACAGCACAAGGTCGAGGTGGTGATGGACCCTCGAAATACAGTTCTTACAGGAGCCCCTTTATACACAGTTCTTGCATATCATTACTATAGTGTTACATTTTTAATCTGTAGTACACAAAGGTTTGAAGGGCTTCTGTCCTGGGAGACAGGAGATGGGTTAAACATGTGTGTTAACTGCTGGCTGCTATTCCTGATGGGATGTTTGTCCAGTCTGCTTGCATAATTAGAGGTGTTAGTTCTCTTGTCTTTTAAATTAGTAATTGTTAGTAAAAATACTAATAGAACATAGAATGTTACAGGGCAGTACAGGCCCTTCAGCCCTCAATGTTGCACCAACTTGTGAAACCAGTCTGAAGCCCATCTAACCGACACTATTCTGTTTTCTTCCATATGTCTATCCAAAGACCATTTAAATGCCCTTACAGTTGGCAAATCGACTACTGTTGCAGGCAGGGCATTCCATGCCCCTACTACTCTGAATAAAGAAACTACCTCTGACATCTGTCCTATAGCTTTAATTTAAAGGATGATATGTCCCCTCATGCTAGGCATCACTAGAGGAAAAAGGCTCTCACTGTCCACCCTGTCTAATTCTCTGATTATCTTATATGTCTCAATTAAGTCACCTCTCAACCTTCTTCTCTCCAACAGAAACAGCCTCAAGTCCCACAGCCTCAAGTCCCTCAGCCTTCCCTCTATACCAGGTAACATCCCAATAAATCTCCTGTGAACTCTTTCCAAAGCTTCCACATTCTTCCTATAAGGCAGTGACTAGAACTGTACGCAATACTCAAAACACCGCCGCATCAGAGTTTTGTACAGCTGCAGTATGACTTCATGGTTCTGAAACTCAATCCCTCTTCTAAAATAAGCTAACGCACCATATGCCTTCTTAACAACCCTATCAACCTGGTTGGCAACTTTCAAGAATCTATGTACATGGACATCGAGATCTCTCTGCTCATCTGCACTACCAAGAATATTACCATTAGCCCAGTTATCTGCATTTCTGTTACTACTTCCAAAGTGAAGCACCTCACACTTTTCCGCATTAAACTCCATTTGCCATCTCTCAGTCCAGCTCTGCATCTTTTCCATGTCCCTCAGTAACCTACAACATCCTTCTGCACTATCCACAACTCTACCAATTTTAGTGTCATCTGCAAATGTATTAACCCATCCTCCTCCGCCCTCATCCAGCACATTTATAAAAATGACAAACAGCAGTGGACTCAAAACAGATCCTTGCGGTACTAGGCCTACATGCTCAAAATAAGTTAGAAACCATAATAAAAGAATAAAGAATATCAAAGTGATTACTGCGGCTGTATGCTAAGATTTATTTGCAAATTGCCAGTATGAGTTTCATTCATTCATGCAATTTCATGCAAGCTCTATTTTGTCAGTTAGTTTCTTAAACGGGTAATGGCTTAGTTAAAAGGTATTTAATAGGTAACATTTCATGGAGACTTGCTGGGAATGGTATTGTTCTGTATGCTGAAATTAACACTGCATGTAGGAGGGACTGATAAAGTGTGGAAATGCAGTCACGGGTTTGAAAGGATCGTTTTTAAATTTGGATACTGTGGAACTGAGGTTTTATGAATGAATGTGTTATAGTAAGTAGGTTAGTAAAGGGTTATGAATAGATGGACGGGAATCCGATATTAATGAATGTACTGAGCTGGGAGTGAGTTAATAAAGATAGCCTACAACACAGTATCTCATAAGACAATATCTCACATTGGTCTCCTACAAGCTGTGAATTAAATTTCTAGGATCTTCGTGGTTATAGAGTCGTAGAGTCTGACACTATGGAAACAGACTCTTTGGTCCAACAAGTCCATGCCGAACATAATCCCAAACTTAACTAGTCCCACCTGCCTGTTCCTAGCCCATATCCCTCTATCCATTTCCCATCCAAGTAGTCACCCAAATCATGAGAAATACCAAAGGAATTCACTCTTTTTGAAAATTTCCAACAACAGTTGCCCACCCTCTCACCCTAAACCTGTGCCCTCCAGTTCTGGACTCCCCCAACTGGAAGCTAGAAGCTGGGGTTTCTATGCTGGGTTACCTGAAATTGCCTTTTTCCCCCCAAGGGGTGCGTTTATGGGATGTTACAAGATAGAAAGTGTTAATTAGTAATAGTTACTGCATCTACTATTCTGTTAAGTTTTCTAATCGGGTTAAGTTATTCCAAATTCCTCTTTCTTTGCTTGTATTTTAACTATTTTGTTTGAATAAATTGTGTTTTGCTTAACCTCAAGAGTGGAGGTTGATCCCACTCTGAGAATTAAACACCCAAAGAGAAGCATCTTATCGTGTACTCTGTAAAAAGACTGTGGAAAGTGGTGTAAGCTTCTTTCAGCAAGTCTTAGTTGTTATATAAAATAAATCTCTGACAGTCACTTTAAAAATAACAAGTGATCATTTACTTATCTAACTCGAACACTGAACAAATTAAACTATTAACAAACTAAATAAATCCCTTCTAACTATTAACTATTCACAAATAAAATAAGATTTTCGTAGACTCACAGAGATGCACAGCATGGACACAGAGCCTTCGGTCCAACTTATCCATGCCAACCAGATACCTGAAATCAATCTATCCCTTTTGCCAGATCTTGGCCCATGTCCACTAAATCCTTCCTATTCATACACCCATCCAGATGCCTTTTAAATGTAATCATTGTACCAGCCTCCACCACTTCCTCTGGCAGCTCAGTTCATACATGCACCACTCTGTGCATGAGAAAGTTGCCCCTTAGGTTCCTTTAAAATATTTCCCCTCTCACCTGAAACTTATGCCCTCTAGTTCTGAACTCCTGCGCCACAGGGAAAAGACCTTGTCTATTTACCATATCCATGCCCCTCATGATTTTATAAATATCTATAAGTTACCCCTCAGCCTCCAATGCTCCAGGGAAAATAGCCCCAATCTATTCAGCTCAAACCCTCTAACCCTGGCAGAACCCTTGTAAATCTTTTCTGAACCTTTCCAAGTTTCACAACATCCTTCCTAGAGCAGAGAGCCCAGAATTGCACACAATATTTCAACAGGGGAATCACCAATGTCCTCTCTGAAGAGGGATTTAAAGTAATATTTACAACCATTATATTACCACAAGGAAATCAAGTTAGTTGGACATGACTTTCCCTTAGCAATTTGTTTTGGCTGTCCTTCATTAACCTATGCTTTCTCAGTTTAAAAAATATTTTCTGGGATGTGATTGTTGCTCGCACGTCCAACATTTGCTCACCATCCCTCATGGCCCTTGGACCGAGTAATTGACTCTCAACTGCCTTCAAGCATGTAGTCAACAACATGGCTGTAGGTCTGGAGTCACATGGTGTGCGCGCATGCATGCGCAGGGTTGATGAATGAATAAATTGATTTCCCTCCCTAAAAGGACAGTTTCACAACAATCAATAATGGTTGGAGAAACACAACAGCTCTGGCAGCATCTATGAAGAGATGACAGTGTTAATGTTTGGAGTCCAGTGGTCTTTCAAAACTTGGCTGGATTCAAAACCTTAACTGTTTTCTCTCCACAGATGCTGCCAGACCTGCTGTGTTTCCCCAGCAATTTTGTCTTTTTTTCTGAACTCCAATATCTGCAATTCATTGTTTTATACAATAATGGTTTCTTGGTTGTCAGTACTGAGACAAACGTTCACTTCCAGATCTCTTCTATTAGTTGAATATAAATTCCACTAGCAGCCAGAATGGGATTTGAATTTTTGTCCTTAGAAGACCTAGACCTTACTCAACCAGCATCACTACACCACAGTCTTCCCTTCAGTGACAATTTTCTCCTGAATATTTCCCTCTATTCATTCGTGGGATGTGGCACCTTGTCTCCCAGAAAACCAAGTGCCATTTCAAAGGGCAGTTAAGAGTCAACCACATTACTGTGGATCATTACTGTGGATTACTGAGGGACACATTCACCAAACCGGGGAAGGACTAAAGATTCCCTTCCTTAAAATGGTTATTAGTGAACAAGATAGGTCCTTATGATAATTGATTAGATCACCAAAGCAGCGATAAGCTTTATATTCCAGTTGTATTAATTGATTTCAAACTGCATCAGGGCCACAGCTGCAATTTAAAACTCCAGATGTTAAATCTAGTAACAATGCCAAAATGCCACCAACTCCCTACAATCCCTAAGTTTCCCAACACTGACTGGCCTGGAGTTGCCAGTTGTATCCTTTACCCCTTTATTATTTACTATTCAATTCAGCCCATTGAGTCGACTCTGCCATTCAGATCAGGATTGGAGTTGATGTTTACCAGACACTTTCCTGCAGTTTCCCCCTAATCCTCAATTCCTTTACTGACTAAAACATCCACTTTAGCCTTGAATGCACTTAAATAATCCAGGCTCAACGGCCCTCTGTAGTAACAAGTTCTACAGATTTACTGAACTGAGGAGAATTTCCTATCTATCCTAAACACGCAATCCCTTATTCCCTCTGGTCCTAGACTCACCAACAAGGGCAAACTTTCCCATAACTCGCCTGTGACGTCTCCTCAGAATCTCGTATGTGTCAATATGGTTACCTCTAATTCGTCTACCTTCTAATAAGTACAGGCCCAACCGATTCACTTCTCCTCATAAGACATTCCTTCCATACCTGATATCATCCTGGTTAACCTTCTCTGGACCACCTCCAATGCCAGTATATCTTTCCATACGTAAAGGACCCAAAGCTATTCACAGTGTTCAGTTGTGGCCTGACAGGTGCCTGACTATAGGTTCACTATAACCTCCCCATTTTTATACTCTATTTAAAGGCCAAGCTCCCATTTTCCTTCCCTATAACAGTATCCATTGAATATAGATGAAGAAACTCATGGATGTGGGCTTCCAAATCCATCTATTCCGCAGCTTTCTCCATTTAATATTCAGCTCTTCACCTCCTGCCAAAGTGCACAACATCATATTCCCACATTATGTTCCATCTGCCAAGTTTTTTTGCTCATTTGCTTAACATATCTAAATCCCTCTGCAGATGGTTCATGCCATCCTCACCACCTGCCTCCCCATCAACTGTCTCTTCTGCAAACTTGGCAATAAACATATTGCAAATAATTTTGGCCCCAGCACTGATCCCTGTGGTACTGATCACCCACTGATTATCCTGTGGGCGCTGGGAATATAGAAAACATGACAAAATGGTTCATTGGAGGAGAAATGGACCGTTTAGGAGGAGTGAAGTGATTGCTTTTGGCCATCTTGCCAGAAAAACACGTTGAAAGGATTCTTAAAAGGTGGGTAAACAAGTGTTGTGGCATAACACTTCAGACACCGCAAACTGTAAGACTATTTTCCAGTGGAAGAAAAAGACATTTCTTATTTCTAAAAGAACTGGGAAAGAGAAGAAGGGAGAAAATCTGAGTTGGGAGCTATTATTTGTTGAGGATGTTGCTTCATTGTTGTGTTAGTTTGGATCATAATTTTAAAATGCGTGCCACTGCTTTCTAATCTTGCTCTAGGCTTGCCCTTCCCCCATCTCTAACATCCTTCATCCCCACATCTCTCAGATTTCTCTGTTCTGCCAATCTGATGTCATGTATATCACTGGTTTTCAAAGCTCCAAAACTGGAAGTAATGCCATCAGCTATCTGGGCCCCAAGTTCTGACTAAATACCTCTCTCCTCAAAACGTACATCTCTTGCCCGAATATCTCCACATGTCAAATTTTGCTTGATAGTATCTCTGTGCGATGCCTTAAAATGCCTTATTACATCAAAGGCTATATATAAACCCAAGTTGTAATGATTCCTTTGAAAAAACTTTTCCATTACTTTGTCCAACCAAGTACAATTCAAATAAAACACATTGCATTAATTATTTTTCAAGTTAACAAAATTACTGACATCTGTCAGAGGTTCTCCAGAAAAGTATAAACATAGAACATAGAACAATACAGCACAGAACAGGCCCTTCGGCCCATGATGTTGTGCCGAACATTTGTCCTAGCTTAAGCACCTATCCATGTACCTATCCAATTGCCGCTTAAAGGTCACCAATGATTCTGACTCTGCCACTCCCACAGGCAACGCATTCCATGTCCCCACCACTCTCTGGGTAAAGTACCCACCCCTGACATCTCCCCTATACCTTCCACCCTTCACCTTAAATTTATGTCCCCTTATACACTCTGTTGTACCCGGGGAAAAAGTTTCTGATTGTCTACTCTATCTATTCCTCTGATCATCTTATAAACCTCTATCAAGTCACCCCTCATCCTTCGCCGTTCCAACGAGAAAAGGGCTAGCACATAAACTGGGACAAGATGACAGCCCAGCATAAAGTGACAAAGGTAGGAATACATGACTACCAACTGTATTTTGGGTTGTATAAATCTTAGCCTGCCAAAGTTATTTTCTAAAAGATTTTAATTCAGCGCATGAAATGGTTTGTTGGTCAGACTAGAATCATCACCCTCAAATGAGACAATATCATTAATGTCAATGAACTGCTTTTTTTTTGTTAAAAAGCACAAGTTCTTGATTTATTTTCACAACTTGCCGGTATTCACACCTGCACATTCAATGTCAAACTCTGCCATCAGAAATGAAATTACACCATTAATATTGCCTTACAATAACACAACAAACAAATTAACAGCACACACTGAACACCAAGTCTGATTAATATGTAATTAAATTTAACCAAAAAGTTTAAAATCAAGATGGGAGATAACAAATTGTGAAAATTGAAAGGGGTCAGAAAAGATTTACAAGGATGTTGCCAGGGTTGGAGGATTTGAGCTGTAGGGAGAGGCTGAACAGGCTGGGGCTGTTTTCCCTGGAGCGTCGGAGGCTGAGGGGTGACCTTATAGAGGTTTACAAAATTATGAGGGGCATGGATAGGGTAAATAGGCAAAGTCTTTTCCCTGGGGTCCAGAACTAGAGGCATTGGTTTAGGGTGAGAGGGGAAAGATATAAAAGGGACCTAAGGGGCAACTTTTTCACACACAGGGTGGTACGTGAATGGAATGAGCTGCCGGAGGAAGTGGTGAGGGTGGTACAATTGCAACATTTAAGAGGCATTTGGATGGGTATGTGAATAGGAAGGGTTTGGAGGGATATGGGCCAGGTGGGTCTAGATTGGGTTAGGATATCTGGTCAGCATGGACGGGTTGGACCGAAGGGTCTGTTTCCATGATGTATATCTCTATGACTCTATAAATGGGGGAAGGGCAGAAGGCAAGAAATGCACCATCATAGAAGGTGCTCCTCCAGGGAGTGTATTTCACCAACTATAACTGCTCAATATAAACAAACACTCTGACATGACCCTCTGGTTTTAATGTAAACCACAGCCCCATACACAGTAGGCACCATTTAAACAAGTTAATAGATACAAGCCTTGAGCAAATCCAGCCTCCAGCCGGACCCCCCGCTTCTTGGAGCTCGGACCTTCCTCCAGCTCCGGGGGGTTGTTGAGCTCCTGGGCTCCGGAAGCCGCGGGCGCTGGCTCTCTCTCCTCCACCGCCGACATTTTTAATTTGTTTTCACGTTCACCCGGTAACCGTCACCTCCCCCTTCCCGGGCCCCGGGAATTATACACAAATAAACAATAAACCCCACCGGGGACTGTCTCCTTTCCTTCACAACTTTTGTTTGGAAAGTTCTGGCTTTAATCTGAAATGTATTTTAAAGATATTTTCTATCCCCGGGTCCTAGTATCACATAGTGGTGAAATCATCTTCTCTACGTCAACTCTATCCAGTCATAGAGTCGCACAGTGAGGAAACAGACACTTTGGTCCAATCAGTCAATGTCAACCTTAATCCCAAACTAAACTAGTCCCACCCTCCTGCCCTTGGTCCAATATCCCTCCAAACATTTCTTCTTCATGTACTTATCCAAATGTCTTTTAAATGTCTGTGTGGAGTTTGCACAATCTCCCAGTGTCTGCGTGGGTTTCCTCCGGGTGCTCCGGTTTCCTCCCACAGTCCAAAGATGTGCAGGTTAGGTGAATTGGCCATGCTAAATTGCCCGTAGTGTTAGGGGCATTAGTCAAAGGGAAATGGGTCTGGGTGGGTTAATCTTCGGAGGGTCGGTGTGGACTGGTTGGGCCGAAGGATCTGTTTCCACACTGTAGGGAATCTAATCTAAATCTAAAAAAAATTGGATGTACCCACATCCACCACTTCCTCTGAAATTTCATTCCACACACGAACCACTCTCTGTGTAAACCTGTTCCTCCTTGTTTTGTTTTTAAATCTTCATGTTCTCACCTTAAAAATATGTCCCCTAGTCTTGAAGTCCCTCAGCCCAGGGAAAAGATCCCTGACATTCAACTTATCTATACTCCCCATGAGTTTATAAATCTCTATGATGAGGAGTCATCTGGAATTGAAACATTAGCTTGCCCTCTCTGCGGGGACGCTGCCTGACCCGCTGTGATCTCCAGCACTTGTTGTTTTCAGGACAGATTCCAGCATCTGCAGCAATGCGCTCCTAAAGTTTGTACCCAATTGGCTAGCTCTCCCAGACCCCATGAGATTTAAACTTACTCAACAATCCAGCATGCAGTAGTCAATAAAGTTTTCACCACCCACCTCTTTCAGTGCCCATGGGCAGCATGGTGGATCAGTGGTTAGCACTGCTGCCTCATACCTCCATGGACCCAGGTTCGAATCCAGCCTCGGGGTGACTATCGGTGTGAAGTTTGCACATGATCCCCCCCTGGAGTCTGTGTGGCTTTCCTCCCGTAATCAAAAGACGTGCATGGTGTATTGGCCACGCTAAACTGACCAATAGTGTCCAGGAGAAAATCAGGACTGGAGATCAGAGTCAAAAAGTGTGGTGCTGGAAAAGCACAGCCAGTCAGGCAGCATCCGAGGAGAAGGAAAGTTTTAATGCTTTGAGTATAAGTTTTTCATCCGGAATATGGGGGAGCCCCAAGGGGGCTGAGAGAAAAATAGGAGTGGGTTAGGGCTGGGGGAAAGGTAACTGGGAATGCAATAGGTAGGTGGAGATGGGGGTTGATGTTGATATGTCAGAGTGGAGTGGTTAGGTGGGGAAGAAGATGGACAGGTAGGACGGATCAAGATGGTGGTGGCAAATTGGAGGGTTGGGTCTGGGATAAAGTGGGGGGAGGGGAGGGGAGGAAACTGGTGAAATCAACATTGATCCCATGTGGTTAGAAGGGCCCAAGGTGAAAGGTGAGGCATTCTTCCTCCAATTTTGCAGAGGGGTCCGCGGCCTTACATGTCCTTGGCAGAGTGGGAGGGGGAGTTGAAGTGTTCGGCCACAGGACGGTGGCGTTGTTTAGTGCGGGTGTCCCAGAGATGTTCTCTGAAACATTCTGCAAGTTGGTGTCCTATCTCCCCAATGTAAAGGAGACCATATCAAGACACAGTAGGTGACTTGTGTGGAAATACAGGTAAATCTATGTCGGATGTGGAAGGATCCTTTGGGGCCTTGCACGCAGGTGAGGGGGGAGTTGTGGGCGCAGGATTTGCACTTCGTGTGGTGGCAGGGAAAGGTGCTTAGAGTGGAAGATGGGTTGGTGGGGGTCGTGGACCTAATAAAGGAGTTGTGGAGGGAATGGTCTCTGTGGAATGCAGATAGGGATGGGAGGAATATATATCTCTGGTGGTGGGGTCTGTTTGTCCCTAGTGGAAATGGTGTCGGATGATGCATTATATCCAGAGGTTGTTGGGGTTGAAGGTGAGGGGTACTGTCCTTGTTGTGATTGGAGGGGTAGGGTTCAAGGGCGGATGTGCAGGAAGTGGACGATAAGTGCTGAAGGGCATCGTCGACCACTTGGGAGGAGAAATTGCAGTCCTTGAAGAAGGAGTCCATCTAGGATATTCGATGATGGAATTGGTCCTTCTTAGAGTAGATGCAGTGGAGGCGGATGAACTGGGAGTAAGGGATAGCGTTTCTAGAGGCGGCAGGTTGAGAAGAAGCACAGTCCAGGTAGATGTGGGAGTCGGAGGGTTTGAAGTTGTTGTCTGTGTTGAGTCTGTCAGCAGAAATGGAGATAGAAAGGTCCAGGAAGAGATGGTCAAGGATAACTTGAGGTCAGAGTGGAAGATGTTAGTAAAGTTGATGAACTGTTCAACCTTCTCGTCGGAGTACGAGGCAGTGTTCATCGATGCCATGGAGGAAAAGGTGGGGGATGGTGCTGCTGTAACTGTGTTAGATGGACTGTTCTATGTACCCAAAGAAGAGGGAGGCATAGCTGGGACCCATGTGGATGTCCATGGCTGCCTCTCTGATTTGGAGGAAGCGGAAGAATTTGAAGGAGAAAATGTTGAGGATGAGGACCAGTTCAGCCAATCAAATGAGTGTGTTAGTGGAAGGATACTGGTTAGGTCGGCGGGAGAGGAAGAAACAGAGGGCTTGGAGGCCTGCGCCATGGCGGATGGATGTGTACAGGAACTGCTTGTCCATGGTGACACTGAGGCATTGGGGGACCAGGGAAACAAAAGTAATGGAGGAGGTGGAGGGCATAGATGGTGTCCCAAACGTATGTGGGGAGATCCTGAACCAAGGGGGACAGGATGGCATCATGGGTGTGCAGGTTAGGATGGATTGGCCATGCTAAATTATCCATAGTGCCCAAGGATGTGCAAGTTAGGGTGGATAGGCTATGCTAAATTACCCATAGCGCCCAGGGATGTGCAGGTTAGGATAGATTGGCTATGCTAAATTACCCATAGTGCCCAGGGATGTGCAGGTTAGGGTGGATTGGCCGTGCTAAATTACCCATAGTGCCCAGGGATGTGTAGGTTAGGGTGGATTGGCTGTGCTAAATTACCCATAGTGCCCAGGGATGTGCAGGTTAGGGTGGATTGGCCATGCTAAATTACCCATAGTGCCCAGGGATGTGTAGGTTAGGGTGGATTGGCCGTGCTAAATTACCCATAGTGCCCAGGGATGTGCAGGTTAGGGTGGATTGGCCGTGCTAAATTACCCATAGTGCCCAGGGATGTGTAGGTTAGGGTGGATTGGCTGTGCTAAATTACCCATAGTGCCCAGGGATGTGCAGGTTAGGGTGGATTGGCCGTGCTAAATTACCCATAGTGCCCAGGGATGTGCAGGTTAGGGTGGATTGGCCATGCTAAATTACCCATAGTGCCCAGGGATGTGTAGGTTAGGGTGGATTGGCCATGCTAAATTACCCATAGTGCCCAGGGATGTGCAGGTTAGGGTGGATTGGCCATGCTAAATTACCCATAGTGCCCAGGGATGTGTAGGTTAGGGTGGATTGGCCGTGCTAAATTACCCATAGTGCCCAGGGATGTGCAGGTTAGGGTGGATTGGCCATGCTAAATTACCCATAGTGCCCAGGGATGTGTAGGTTAGGGTGGATTGGCCGTGCTAAATTACCCATAGTGCCCAGGGATGTGCAGGTTAGGGTGGATTGGCCATGCTAAATTACCCATAGTGCCCAGGGATGTGTAGGTTAGGGTGGATTGGCCGTGCTAAATTACCCATAGTGCCCAGGGATGTGTAGGTTAGGGTGGATTGGCCGTGCTAAATTACCCATAGTGCCCAGGGATGTGCAGGTTAGGGTGGATTGGCCGTGCTAAATTACCCATAGTGCCCAGGGATGTGCAGGTTAGGGTGGATTGGCTGTGCTAAATTACCCATAGTGCCCAGGGATGTCTAAATTAGGTGCATCAGTCAGGGATAAATGTAGACCAATAGGGGTAGAGGAAATGGTCTGGTTGGGTTACCGTTCGGAGGGTCGGTGTGGACTCGTTGGGCCCTAGTGGGCCTGCTCCCACACTATAGGGATTCTATGAGGGGAACAGATAATTGCAAACCGCGTTGTCCACCCGGACCGCTGCAGGAAAGCGCAGGCGCAGTGCGAGCCGGCCGTCCGGAGCAGGCGCAGTGCGGGGGCCCGCTGTCGGCTTCGCCCCGCCCCGCCCCGCCCCGCCCCCTCGCGCCACCGGTGACGTCACAACGCGGAAGTGGCCCTGTCAGTTCGAGTGAAACTCCCTTCCTCTGGGCAACTCCTCATCCCGGGGGCGCGCGGGGCTGGGGCTGGGGCTGGGGCTGGGGCTGGGGCTGGTTCACTTGTAGCAACTGGAGTGAATCCAGGGAGGGAGCAGGCTCTGCAAACTCAGGTACGTGTCTTAGTTACCCGGGTGAGGGAGATTGGGAAGGGGGTGGACGTAGACATCTTTTGTGTTGTTATTTTTAAAATGCACCCGCTTCCCGCAAATAAATGTAAGATCAGTAAATGCAATATTTCTCAGTGCAGCCGGCTGCGACGGTTTTGCACCCTCTCCTCTTCCTCCGCCTTGGCTCCAGCACCTTCGGCTTCCTTCCCCCATCCGCCCCACCCCGAGGCGTTGATGCTTCCGAGCTGACCCTCAGAAGTTCGGTTTGTTTTCCTCCATTCTTTTCCGGTTGTCTTTTGTTGGGTTTTGAAAACTTTTTCGCCCAAACGTCTCATTGAGTCCAGGAGTTGGGAGGTAATGTTATGGCTGTAACCGGACGTTGATTAGGAATATTGTGTGCAATTCTGGTCTACCTCCGATCGGCCTCCAAACCCACCCCATCCACCTGGACACCCCGCCCTCGATCTCTTCATAAGCCAACTGCCGCCGCGACATTAACCGCCTCAACCTCTCCACCCCACTCACCCACTCCAACCTCTCACCCTCGGAGCGCGCAGCCCTCCACTCCCTCCGTTCCAACCCCAACCTCACTATCAAACCGGCAGACACGGGAGACGCGGTAGTAGTTTGGCGCACCGACCTTTACACCGCTGAGGCTAAACGCCAGCTCGCGGACACCTCCTCTTACTGCCCCCTTGACCATGACCCCACCTCCCACCACCAAACCATCATCTCCCAGACCATCCAGAACCTCATCACCTCAGGGGACCTCCCATCCACCGCCTCCAACCTCATAGTCCCACAACCCCGCACCGCCCGCTTCTACCTCCTGCCCAAAATCCACAAACCTGACTGCCCCGGACGACCCATTGTCTCAGTCTGCTCCTGCCCCACCGAACTCATCTCTGCATACCTCGACACGGTCCTGTCCCCCTTAGTCCAAGAACTCCCCACCTATGTTTGGGACACCACCCACGACCTCCACCTCCTCCATGATTTTCACTTCCCTGGTCCCCAAAGCCTTATCTTCACCATGGACATCCAGGCCCTGTACACCTCCATCCCCCATCACGAAGGACTTAAAGCCCTCCGCTTCTTCCTTTCCCGCCGTACCAACCAGTACCCTTTCACTGACACCCTCCTTCGACTGACTGAACTAGTCCTCACTCTGAACAACTTCTCTTTCCAATCCTCCCACTTCCGCCAAACCAAAGGAGTAGCCATGGGCACCCACATGGGCCCCAGCAATGCCTGCCTCTTTGTAGGATATGTGGAACAGTCCATCTTCCGCAGCTACACTGGCACCACCCCCCACCTTTTCCTCCGCTACATCGTTGACTGTATCGGTGCTGCCTCATGCTCCCACGAGGAAGTTGAACAGTTCATCCACTTTACCAACACCTTCCACCCCGACCTCAAATTTACCTGGACCGTCTCGGACTCCTCCCTCCCCTTCCTAGACCTTACCATTTCTAACTCGGGCGACCAAATCACCACGGACATTCACTATAAACTGACCGACTCCCACAGCTACCTAGACTACACCTCCTCCCACCCTGCCCCCTGTAAAAACGCCATCCCATATTCCGAATTCCTTCGTCTCCGCCGCATCTGCTCCCAGGAGGACCAGTTCCAATACCGTACAACCCAGATGGCCGCCTCCTTCAAAGACCGCAATTTCCCCCCCAACGTGGTCGACGATGCTCTCCACCACATCTCCTCCACTTCCCGCCCCTTCACTCGCCACCAGGACAGAACCCCACTGGTCCTCACCTACCATCCCACCAACCTCCATATACATCGTATCATCCGTCGTCATTTCTGCCACCTCTAAACGGACCTCACCACCAGGGATATATTTCCCTCCCCTCCCCTATCAGCGTTCCGAAAAGACCACTCCCTCCGTGACTTCCTCGTCAGGTCCACACCCCCCCCCCCCCCACCAACCCAACCTCCACTCACGGCACCTTCCCCTGCAACCGCAAGAAATGCAAAACTTGCGCCCACACCTCCCCCCTGACCTCCCTACAAGGCCCCAAGGGATCCTTCCATATCCGCCACAAATTCACCTGCACCTCCACACACATCATTTACTGCACCCAATGTGGCCTCCTCTATATTCGGGAGACGAGCCGCCTACTTGCGGAACGTTTCAGAGAACACCTCTGGGACACCCGGACCAACCAACCCAACCACCCCGTGGCTCAACACTTCAACACCCCCCTCCCACTCCACCAAGGACATGCATGTCCATGGACTCCTCCAGCGCCAGACCATAGCAACACGACAGCTGGAGGAAGAGCGCCTCATCTTCCGCCTCGGAACCCTCTAACCACAAGGGATGAACTCAGATTTCTCCAGTTTCTTCATTTCCCCTCCCTCCATCTTGTCTCAGTCCCAACCCTCGAACTCAGCACCACCTTCCTAACCTGCAATCTTCTTCCTGACCTCTCCGCCCCCCACCCCCCTCTCCGGCCTATCACCCTCACCTTAACCTCCTTCCACCTATCGCATTTCCAACGCCCCTCCCCCACGTCCCTCCTCCCTACCTTTTTATCTTAGCCTGCTGAACACACTTTCCTCATTCCTGAAGAAGGGCTCATGCCCGAAACATCGATTCTCCTGATCCTTGGATGCTGCCTGACCTGCTGCGCTTTTCCAGCAACACATTTTCAGCTACTTCCAATCGGAAGAATTGTTGTGAAACTTGAAAGGGCTCAGGAAAGATTTACAAGCATTTTGCCAGGGTTTGAGCGGAATAGGGTGGATTTGTTTTCTCTAGCGTGCCAGAGGCTGAGGGGTGACTTTGTATACGTTTATATAATAATGATGGGTATGGATAGGGTAAATAGACAAGATCTTTTCCCTGAGATGGAGGAGTCCAGAACTAGACAGAAATAGATTTAAGGTGAAGTGGGAGGGGATGAAGATTAAAAAGGAACCTAAGGGGCAATGATTAAAAGGTATCGGATATGAATACCCATATGAATAGGAAGGATTTAGAGGGACATGGACCAAGTGTTGATGTGGGCCACTAACGTTTGCCATGTCTGTATGTTCAGGTTCTCTCTGGTGTCAGTATCAATGCCTTGATGTCTCATTACTAGCTCCTACCCCCCCCAGCCTGCCCCGAGACATTAACCATTTTACGTCTGGTTGTTTCTCAAGAAGTTGCATGCAGGTTCATCCTGAATTTACACTTTCTTTCACTTCCCAAAATCAGACATGCTCACTCTTAGCAGTATCCCAATGTTGTAATATTAACTTTTGTGTGGAGTTATCCAAAATTCAAAGAGATGTCAGTTTTGACGTTTTTGCTTTTCTGCCCGTGTAAGAACCTGAGGAGAGTTGGTTAGAGTAGTGCGAGAATACAGGAGGACAGAGAGAGTGGGATGGTGCTTTCAATTTTGTGGAAGAACAAAAAAACATGTTTCATAGAAAGGAGAATTGCTTGTTATGAAAGTCTACTCTGGATGAACAGTGATGACTTTCGTAACCTCTTTTTACAGAGTTTTTGAAGATCTGAAGACGGAAATTTCAAACTCAATGGATGAAGGACTTATGCCCGAAACACTGTCTCTCCTGCTCCTCAGATGCTGCTGACCTGCTGCACTTTTTGACTCTGACTCTCCAGCATCTGCAGTCCTCACTTTCACATCAATGTCTGACAGTCGTTCAATCCATCGGGACTGCAACAATTTTCGACTGATTCTATGAGAAGGAGCAAAGCTTTTTGGTTCTTGCTTTTCAGCATCAGTAAGACTCTGTAGACGCCCTCCTCTTGCACCACACTGAGTGTGGAGCCTGAAACAATTATACAGCCTGGAAAGAGGAGTTCACAGGGGTGAGGAGCTGTACACGCGTTTGTGTGCGGCTGAAGCTTTGGCCATGGAGAAACCTGAGGAATCCCGCCCTGTGGAGAAACCGTGGAAGTGTGGCGACTGTGGGAAAGGCTTCCGGGTCCCATCTGCCCTGGAGACCCATCGGCGCAGTCACACCGGGGAGAGGCCGTTCTCCTGCCCAGAGTGTGACAGGGCCTTCGCTCATTCCTCCCACCTGCTGGCCCACCAGCGGGTCCACACTAGGGATTGGCGGTCCATCTGCCCTGTGTGTGGGAAGGGCTTTATCCAAGCCTCCCACCTCGTGGCCCACAGTCGGGTCCACACGGGTGAGAGGCCATTCATCTGCTCTGAGTGCGGCAAGGGCTTCGCCCACTCCTCCCACCTCGTGGCCCACCGGCGGGTCCACACTGGGGAGAGACCATTCGCCTGCTCGGAGTGCGGGAAGGCCTTCACCCAGGCCTCCCACCTCCGGACGCACTGGCGGCTCCACACGGGGGAGAAGCCGTTTGCCTGCCCGGAGTGCGGCAAGGCGTTCAGCGACCAGTCATCCCTGCGCAGCCACCAGCGGCTCCACACCCGGGAGATTCCTGGACAGAGCACTGGTGAGTGAACAGGAAACAAAAGCAGTCGAAACGTTTAGGGTTGCCAAGAGGTGAGGAATGAAATACAGTGCAAGAGATTCAGGTTTTTTCTTTAAATGCCTATTCACAGCGTTGATGAAGGAAGCACATGCAAAGGTGTTATTGACAGGTCAAGCAGGTTGGAAACAGGCGAGGTAGGAGTTTATTGAAGGAAAACCTGTCCAACCTAGCAGCAACAATGGAAAAGCAGCATTGAGAGAGACTGCAGAATCCCAGAGGCACAGAAGAATTTGGGGACATGATAAAATTAGCATAAAGGTGCCACAAGGGATTAAGGCAGAAAATGACTGACTTTATATTCCACTCCCTTAACACAAATGACAATCTCTTTCTCCATTTGTCAGTAGTATTGAGGAGACCACCAGATTTGGTTTCTTTACTTAAATAATGTAAATACATTTTGAAGTGGTTCAGAGCTAATTTACTCACCTTATAATTGGGGACAATGGGATGTCGGGCTGGGCTTGTATCAGTTAGAGCTGAGAAGAATCCGATGATCTGATGGAGGTGTATAACATCCCGAGAGGACTTAACAATGTGAATGTACAAACCCCTTCGTTCCAGAGACTAGAAATGAGTGGACACAGTTAACAAATAGGTGGCCTCTCGTTTAAGATAGGAGAGTTTTGTTTTTCTCTCAGGGGTTCCCGAGTCTTTGGCATTCAGTCCTTTAGAGACCAGCATGGGGCTGGTGGTACAATGCTTAGCGCTGCTGCCTCACGTCATCAGGTACCCTGGTTCATTTCCACTCTTGAGCAACTCAGTGTGTCACTTTTTTCATGCCCCCCCCCCCCCCCGTCTGTGTGGGTTTCCTCCGGGTGCTCTGGTTTCCTCCCACAGTCCAAATGATATGTGGGTTATGGTGGATGGGCCGTGGGAAATGCAGGGTTACAGGGATGAGGTAGCAAAGTGGCCCTGGGTGGAACGGTCAGTGTTGACCCGATGGGGTGAATAGCCTGCTTGCATGCTGGAAGGACTCTGGAACTGCCTGAAGCCTGTAACTGACCAGATGACACGTGGACACTTTCCTTACACTGCTTTTATTCAAGCCTGCAGAGCCATTTCCAGAAGACTGCAACAAACTCCCCATATAATAAAATACATCAGTTTGATATACTGTTGTGTTATTTTAAGAGCAGTTTACATTCAATCAATAGTATACGTTTGTTTTATGGTTACTGACATTCAATTACATTAGTGGTTCTGGTTATTTATTTTGTCGTACATTATCGTATTCAACCAACTACAGCATCTAGACATTTGTCTAATTACAATGTTCAATGTCAACACAGTACGTGTTTATTGTTATGACCGTTATCTTGAACACTGACAACAAAGAGGAGGTCACAAGTCAAAGTTCCTTATTTGTCCCTACATTGTCAAGGTTTTGCTTTGTCGAATGTCTTCCTGGCTTTTTGCAGTTAGTACCCTATTTTCTGCCCTTGTCAACAATTTCCCTTCCAAGGGTCTACTGAGGATTTCATGAGAAACCTCAGAGTGTGGTGAGACTGTGGAACTCATTACCATACTGAGTGGTTGGGGTGAAAGCCATTACAACGAAGGGTACACCAGCCAAAACAAACAAACCAGACTCTCAACGCAGTGAAATTAAAACATGTAATGTTTTCTCAACTGTTCTTAATCAGACTTGATGATGAACAGATTCCCCCACTGTCTCATAGACAGAGATTTAGGGGGTAAATTAGAAAAGAAAAAAAAAATTACCCATTCAATCAAACAGTTTTCAATAATGGATCACCAAGCCTTTGTGCAATCCTTAGACAATGAGTTGTTCACAGGCACATAACCGTACATCTAATTTCAAAGTCACTGCTGAACGTGAATGGACGGCCCAAAGTATTCAGCTATTTCTTACAGACTGGGACTCGTTCCCAGAAAGAGCCAACAATTCTTTAACTGGACAGAAAGAACTAGAGAGAGAAGCTCCCAGGCTCAGTGAACAGCAGTGCGCATTGGAAGCAAATTTGGGGGTGGGGGCAAGGAAACAGAGTGCAGTGCAGCAGAAAATCAAAAAAAGCCCACCGATTCTCCCACCACACCCACTCTCAGAATGGGCAGGAGATTGACTCCTGGGGTGACTCATAGCAGCATCACTGGTGGAATCCGGTGCCTTTGTAAATTGCAGGACGACGTGAACTTCCGCTGGCACTTGGGGCAGGCGACCGGCTTCTTGTCCCTGTGGACCCGCCGATGCCTCAGCAGGCGCTAGGAACGCATGAAGCATTTACTGCACTCAGCGCAGCTGAAGGGCCTCTCCCTGGTGTGAACCTGCGGGGGGTCAGCAGGTTTGAGGCCTGGGTAAAGCTGTTCCCGCACTCGGGACAGCTGAAGGCCCTCTCCTCGGTGTGGACCCCTGCTGGTGAGTCAGCAGGACGGAGGAATCACCGAAAACCTTCCCACACTCGGCAGGGAATGGCTGCTCGCTGGTGTGGACCAGCAGATTTAAGGAATTGCTAAAGGCCTTCCCACAATCAAGAGCAGCTGAAGGGCCTCTCCCCCCTGTGGACCCACCGGTGGGTCAGCAGGTCAGAGGAATTGCTGAAGTCTTCCCGCACGCAGGGCAGGGGAAGGGCCTCTCGCTGGGTTGGACCTGCTGGTGCCTCAGCAGAACAGAGGAAGCGCTGAAGGCTTTCTTGCACTTGGGGCAGGGGAAGGGCCTCTCCCCTGTGCGGAGCCGTTGGTGGGCCATGAGGTTGGAGGAGCGGATAAATCCCGTCCCACACCCGGGGCAGGAGAACAGCCTCTCCCCAGTGTGGGCCCGCCGGTGCATCTGGAGGTGGGAGGGGTGGATAAAGCCTTTCCCCAGTGTGACTGCGGCGATGAGTCTCCAAGGCAGATGGGATATGGAAACCTTTCCCGCAGTCACCACACTTCCATGGTTTCTCCACAGGGTGGGATTCCTTGGGTTTCTCCATGGGTAAAGCTTTAGCCGCACACAAATGCGTGTACAGTCCCTGCCTGCCATGAATTCCTTTTCCCAGTCTATATAGGGGCAGCACGGTGGCTCAGTGGTTAGCACAGCTGCCTCACAGCACCAGGGATCTGGGTTCAATTCTACCCATGGGTGACTGTCTATGAGAGTTTGCACATTCTCCCTGTGTCTGTGTGTGTTTCCTCCCACAGTTCAAAGATATGCAAGTTAGGTGGATTGGCAATGCTAAATTGCTCCTCGTGTCAGGGGATGTCAGGGTGGATTAGCTATGGGAAATGCAAGGTTACAGGGATAGGGTGGGAGGGGTGAGTCTAGGTGGGATGCTCTTTGGAGAGTCGGTGTGAACTTGTTGGGGCGAATGGCCTGTTTCCACAAGTGGGCGGCACAGTGGTTAGCACTGCTGCCTCACAGCGCCAGAGACCCGGGTTCAATTCCCGCCTCAGGCGACTGACTGTGTGGAGTTCGCACGTTCTCCCCGTGTCTGCGTGGGTTTCCTCCGGGTGCTCCGGTTTCCTCCCACAGTCCAAAGATGTGCAGGTTAGGTGAATTGGCTATGCTAAATTGCCCGTAGTGTTAGGTAAGGGGCAAATGTAGGGGTATGGGTGGGTTGCGCTTCGGCGGGTTGGTGTGGACTTGATGGGCCGAAGGGCCTGTTTCCACACTAAGTAATCTAATAACTGTTTCAGGTTTCAGGCTCCACGCTCAGTGTGAGGATTCAAAATTTGAAACCACCAGCCCTTGATCGCTACTGACACATTTGAATCATGTTAAGTAACCTTCTGAGTTGGATTTGCCATGCTAAATTACCCATAGAGTCCAGGGATGTGTAGGTTAGGGTGGATTGGCCATGGGAAACAAACAGTAGTGGGGCTGGGTGTGGGTGGGATGCTCTTCGGAGGGTCAGTATGGACTTGTGGGCCAAATGGTCTGCCCCCACACTGTGGGGATTCTGTGACAACACTCCCCCTCCCCCGTCCACTCCATGGAAGGAGCCTTTTACCTGCATCTACCGTGTCAAGCCCCTTTCAGAATTCTAATGTTTTCAATAAAATCACTTCTGGTTCTCAGTGTCATAGGGTCATAAAGCACGGAAACAGACCTTTCGGTCCAACTCGTCCATGCTGACCAGGGTTCTCAAACCAAACTTGCTTGTGTTTGGCCCATATCCCTTAAAGCCTTTCCACTCGTGTACCCATCCAAACGTCTTTTCAATTGTGTGACTGTACCTGCGTCAACCACTTCCTCACTCACAAACCATCCTGTTTAAAACAAAAAGTTGCCCCTCAGATCCCTTTAAAATCTCTTTCCTCTCACCTTAAAAAAATGCCCCCTAATTTTGAACACCCCAGCTAAGGAAGAGACCTTTGCCATTCACCTTACCTACACCCCTCCTTGTTTTATAAATCTCAATTAGGTCACCCCTCAACCTCCTACGTTCGTGAAAAAAGTCCCAGCCTTTCCCTGCAACTCAAACCCTCCAGTCCTGGCAACATCCTGGTAAAATCTTTTCCGAACCCTCTCTAGTAGTATTCTTCCTATGACAGGGCGACCAGAACTGTACTCAGTACTGTAAAAGTGGTCTCAGCAACATCCTGGGAAAACCTCAACATGATGTCTCAACTCCTATACTCAGTGGTGTGAACAATGAAGGCAAGTGTGCTAAACAACTTCTTAACCACCCTGTCTCCCAGTGATGTAACTTTGAAAGAGCTACGTACGTGAACCCCACCCCCCTCCCCGCCCAGGTCTCTCTCTGTTCTACAAGATGACCCTGGGCCCTACCATTAACTGTACAAGTCCTGACCTTGCTTGTTTTACCAAAACTGAAAATGTGTTGCTGGAAAAGCGCAGCAGGTCAGGTAGCATCCAGGGAACAGGAGAATCAATGTTTCAGGCATAAGCCCTTCTTCAGGAATGAGGAAAGTTTGTCCAGCAGGCTAAGATAAAAGGGACTTGGGGGAGGGGTGTCGGAAATGTGATAGGTGGAAAGAGGTCAAGGTGAGGGTGATAGGTCAGACTGGGGTGGGGGCGGAGAGGTCAGGAAGAAGATTGCAGGTTAGGAAGGCGGTGCTGAATTCGATGGATTTGACTGAGACAAGGTGGGGGGAGGGGAAATGAGGAAACTGGTGAAATCCGAGTTCATCCCTTGTGGTTCGAGGGTTCCTAGGCGGAAGATGAGGCGCTCTTCCTCCAACCGTCGTTTTGTTGTGGTCTGGCAATGGAGGAGTCCAAAGACTTGCATATCCTTGGTGGAGTGGGAGTGGGAGGGGGAGTTGAAATGTTGAGCCACAGGGTGGTTGGGTTGGTTGGTCCGGGTGTCCCAGAGGTATTCTCTGAAACGCTCCGCCAGTAGCCGGCCTGTCTCCCCAATATAGAGGAGGCCACATCGGGTGCAGAGGATGCAATAGATGATGTGTGTGGAGGTGCAGGTGAATCTGTGGTGGATATGGAAGTTACCTTTGGGGCCTTGGAGGGAGGTGAGGGGGGAGGTGTGGGCGCAAGTCTTGCACCTCCTGCGGTTGCAGGGGAAGGTGCTGGGAGTGGAGGTTGGGTTGGTTGCGGGTGTGGATCTGACGAGGGAGTCACGGAGGGAGTGGTCTTTACGGAATGCTGATAGGGGAGGGGAGGGAAATATATCCTTGGTGGTTGGGTCCGTTTGGAGGTGGCGGAAATGACGGCGGATGATGCGCTGTACATGGAGATTGGTGGGGTGGTAGGTGAGGACCAGTGGGGTTCTGTCCTGGTGGCGGTTGGAGGGGCGGGGCTCAAGGGCGGAGGAGCGGGAAGTGGAAGAGATGCGGTGGAGGGCATCGTCGACCACGTCGGGGGGGAAATTGCGGTCCTTGAAGAAGGAGGCCATCTGGGTTGTGCGTTTTTGGAACTGGTCCTCCTGGGAGCAGATGCGGCGGAGTCGAAGGAATTGGGAGAATGGGATGACGTTTTTACAGGGGGCAGGATGGGAGGAGGTGTAGTCCAGGTAGCTGTGGGAGTCGGTCGGTTTGTCCGTGTTGATTCGGTCGCCTGAGGTAGAAATAGAAAGGTCGAGGAAGGGGAGGGAGGAATCTGAGACTGTCCAGGTGAATTTGAGGTCGGGGTGGAAGGTGTTGGTGAAGTGGATGAACTGTTCAACGTCCTCGTGGGAGCACGAGGCGGTGCCGATACAGTCATCGATGTAGCGGAGGAAAAGGTTGGGGGTGGGGCCAGTGTAGTTGCGGAAAATGGATTGTTCCACATATCCTATGAAGAGGCAGGCATAGCTGGGGCCCATGCGGGTGCCCATGGCTACTCCTTTCGTTTGGAGGAAGTGGGAGGATTGGAAAGAGAAGTTGTTCAGGGTGAGGACCAGTTCAGTCAGTCGAAGGAGGGTGTCAGTGGAAGGGTACTGGTTGGTACGGCGGGAAAGAAAGAAGCGGAGGGCTTTGAGTCCTTCGTGATGGGGGATGGAGGTGTACAGGGACTGGATGTCCATGGTGAAAATAAGGCGTTAGGGACCGGGGAAGCGAAAATCATGGAGCAGGTGGAGGGCGTGGGTGGTGTCCCTAACGTAGGTGGGGAGTTCTTGGACTAAGGGGGACAGGACGGTGTCAAGGTATGCGGAGATGAGTTCGGTGGGGCAGGAGCAGGCGGAGACAATGGGTCGGCTGGGGCAGTCAGGTTTGTGGATTTTGGGCAGGAGGTAGAAGCGGGTGGTGCGGAGTTGTGGGACTATGAGGTTGGAGGCGGTGGATGGGAGATCCCCTGAGGTGATGAGGTTCTGGATGGTCTGGGAGATGATGGTTTGGTGGTGGAGGTGGGGTCATGGTCAAGGGGGCAGTAGGAGGAGGTATCTGCGAGCTGGCGTTTGGCCTCAGCGGTGTACAGGTCGGTGCGCCAAACTACTACTGCGCCTCCCTTGTCAGCTGGTTTGATGGTGAGGTTGGGGTTGGAACGGAGGGAGTGGAGGGCTGCGCGTTCCGAGGGTGAGAGGTTGAAGTGGGTGGGAGGGGTGGGGGAGTTCAGGTGGCGGTTAATATCGCGGCGGCAGTTGGCTATGAAGAGGTCGAGGGCAGGTAGGAGGCCAGCACGGGGTGTCCAGGTGGATGGGGTGTGTTGGAGGCGGGAGAAGGGGTTGTCAGAGGGTGGGCGAGAGTCTTGGTTAAAGAAGTAGGCACGGAGGTGAAGGCGGCGGAAGAATTGTTCGATGTCACGCCGCGTGTTGAACTCATTAATCCGAGAGCGTAGGGGAATGAAGGTGAGGCCTCTGCTGAGGACTGATCTTTCATCCTCAGAGAGGGGTAGGTCTTACCAAAATGCAACCCCGAACATTTATCCATACCTCTCTCAGACACACAGACACCTCCCACATGCACCCTCTCACAGGCTTATACGCCATACACTCACACTTTACCAAGCATCCAAACACGCACTCCCTTATGCTCATTCTCACGCACAAACTCACATGCACACAGACACACAGGTCTATGGGGTGAATTTCCATTTATAGTCAGAGATGTACAACACTGAAACAGACCCTTTGGTCCAATTCATCTATGCTGACCAATTATCCTAGCTTAACCTTATCTCGAGTAGGTTGGGATGGCTGGTCGGCATAGACAAGTTGGACAGAAGGGTCTATTTCTGTACTGTACATCTCTGACTCCAAATCTCAGAGGAAAGGATGAGACTTGTGCACTGGAGCATAGGCGGTTGAGAGGTGACCATATCAAACTTTATAAAATCATGAGGGTATAGATGAGGTGAATGGCGAGTGTCCTTTCCCTAGGATGGAGGTTTCAAGATTAGGGAGCAAATGTGAAGGTAAGAGGAGAAAGATTTTAAAAAGACATAAGGGGCACCTTTTTTTTCTTTTTACAGAGTGGCTTGTGTATGGAAAGAGTGTCCAGAGGCAATGGTAGATGCAGGTACAATTACAACATTTAAAAGACAGTGTTGTGGTTCTGTTCGCCGAGCTAGGAATTTGTGTTGCAGACGTTTTGTCCCCTATCTAGGTGACATCCGCAGTGCTTGGGAGCCTCCTGTGATCTTTCCTCCGGCATTTTTAGTGGTTTGTTTCTGCCACTTCTGGTTGTCAGTTCCAGCTGTCTGCTGAAGTGGTTGGTATATAGAATCTGTGGATGAGTGCCATGCCTCTAGGAATGCCCTGGCTGTTCTCTGTTTGGCTTGTCCTATAAAAGTAGGGTCGTCCCAGTTGAACTCATGTTGGATACGGATCGTTAGCTGTCTTCCTGTTTGTCCTATGTAGTGTTTTGTGCAGTCCTTGCATGGGATTTTGTACACTACGTTGGTTTTGCTCATGCTGGGTATTGGGTCCTTTGTCCTGGTGAGTTGTTGTCTGAGAGTGGCTGTTGGTTTGTGTTCTATTATAGTCCTATTGGTCATAGTAGTCTGGCTGTCAGTTCAGAAATGTTCTTGATGTATGGTAACGTGGCTAGTCCTTTGGGTTGTGGCATGTCCACATTCCGTTGTCTTTCCCTTAGGCATCTGTTGATGAAATTGCGGGGGTATCCGTTTTTGGCGAATACATTGTATAGGTGTTC
Organism: Chiloscyllium plagiosum; assembly: GCF_037043375.1. NCBI lineage: Eukaryota > Metazoa > Chordata > Chondrichthyes > Orectolobiformes > Hemiscylliidae > Chiloscyllium > Chiloscyllium plagiosum. Next base: position 76,016,300 of record NW_028270165.1, on the reverse strand, counting down.
TTCTTCCTCTTTTTGCAGTTCTGGTGTGCTGCAGTGTGTTGTGGACCTTTTGAACAGTGTCTTGATGCAACTTCTTTTGTGTGTGTTGGGGTGGTTGCATTCGTAGTTCATCAACAATTTCGCAATTTCATCAACAGATGCCTAAGGGAAAGACAACGGAATGTGGACATGCCACAACCCAAAGGACTAGCCACGTTACCATACATCAAGAACATTTTTGAACTGACAGCCAGACTACTACGACCACTAGGACTCATAATAGCACACAAACCAACAGCCACACTCAGACAAAACTCACCAGGACAAAGGACCCGATACCCAGCATGAGCAAAACCAACATAGTGTACAAAATCCCATGCAAGGATTGCACAAAACACTACATAGGACAAACAGGAAGGCAGCTAACGATCCGCATCCATGAACACCAACTCGCCATGAAACGACATGACTAGCTATCCTTAGTAGCCACACACACAGATGACAAGCAACATGAGTTCAACTTTGACAACACTACTATTATAGGACAAGCCAAACAGAGAACAGCCAGGGAATTCCTAGAGGCATGGCACTCATCCACAGATTCTATCAACAAACACATCGACCTGGACCCAATATACCGGTCACTGCAGCGGACAGCTGGAACTGACAACCGGAAGCGGCAGAGACAAACCACTATAAATGCCGGAGGAAAGATCACAGAAGCGCTTCACAGGAGGCTCCCAAGCACTGCGGATGTCACCTAGACAGGGGACAAAACGTCTGCAACACAAATTCCCAGCTCGGCGAACAGAACCACAACAACGAGCACCCGAGCTACAAATCTTCTCCCAAACTTTGAATTTAAAAGACATTTTAGATAAGTACATGAATAGGAAAGTTTCAGAGGGATATGGGCCAAACATTTGCAGGTGGGACTAGTTTAATTTGAGAACATACTCAGCACGCACTAGTTGAACTGAAGGGTCTGTTTCTGTGCTGTCTGACTCTGTAACTGTTCTGTACTGGTCTTAAAACCATTTTCTTGCCTTCCCCCATAAACATCCACTTCTTTGCTGTTCAAAAATTAGATGAACTCAGCCTTGAATATATTAAATATCCCTGTAACTGCAGGAAGACATCCCCACTTCTGAACACAATTCCTCTTGCTAATATACCACTTGCCTTGCTCATTGCTTGCTGTACCTGTCTGACAACTGGCACTGACTGGTGTAGAAGGATACTGAGGCCCCTTTGTACATCCACATGTCATTCCTGAAGGGCTCGTGCCCGAAATGTCAATTCTCCTGCTCCTCAGATGCTTCCTGACTTGCTGTGCTTTTGTATCGTCACACTTTTCGACTCTGATCTCCAGCATCTGCTGTCCTCACTTTCTCCACACCCCAATATGTCACTATTTAAACAATACACCTCCTTTCTGCGTTTTTTCACAGCAAAGGCTATAATTTCACATTGTGGTACTGCACTTACCACGTCTTTGCCAACTGAGACACAGACCTGGACCAACTTTTCCAGAGTCTGTCCTCTCCCCGGATTCACTCCCTTTCCTTTCAGTTATTCAAGTTAACAATTGAACCCTGGAATGGAAAACGGAAGGGTGAGAAAAGAGAGTGCCGTACTCACAGATGTTGGACAGAGGAAGGAAGTTGCAGTCTGGGGTGAAGCTCAATCTTCATTCAGAGAGAGAGGAGCAGGAGCAGTTTCAGAAGCTCATGGTCCAACTTCTGCATTCAGACAATAGCAGGGCTCTGATTGGCAGGAGGACAAGACTACTTCTGGTCCTCCACAACACCTCATTGGCCCATGGAAAGACGGTGGCACGTTTCTGCAGGCACAAATGAGCATGTGCAATGCTTGCTGACACCGAGGGGCATGCTCAGTCGAGATGCTCGTGTTAACTGTCAGATTTTAATTGTCCAAATGCCAATAGGAGAGAAAAATGCTGGACACACAATTTTTTTTCCCCTGCAGCTCGACACTTTATTCTTTTTGCATTTTGTCTGGCTGCTCAACTTTTGTATGTCTTTTAGGGGCGACATGGTGGCTCAGTGGTTAGCACTGATGCCTCACAGCACCAGGGTCCCAGGTTTGATTCCAGCCTCGGGCAACTGTTTGTGGAGTTTTCACATTCTCCCCATGTCTGGGTGCTTTGGTTTCCTCCCACAGTCCAAAGATGTGCAGGTCAGGTGAATTGGCCATGCTAAATTGCCCATAGTGTTAGGTGCATCATTCGAAGGGAAATGGGTCTGGGTGGGTTACTCTTCGGAGGGTCGCTGTGGACTGGTTGGGCCGAAGGGCCTGTTTCCACACTGTAGGGAATCTAATCTAATCTAAAAACAATTATCCTCAGGGTACGGAGTCCGAAGCTAGAGGGACATAGGTTTAGGGTAAGAGGGGAAAGATTTAAAGGAGACCTAAAGGGCAACTTTCTCATGCAGAGGGTGGTGCGTGTATTGAACAAAGTTATGGAGGCTGTTAAACTTACAGTTAAAAGGCATCTGTATATGAATAGGAAGGATTTTGAGGGATATAGGCCAAGTGCTGGCGAACGGGCCGAGATTAATTTAGAATATCTGATTGGCACAGACTGAAGAATTTGTTTCCATACTCTACAACTCTATGACTGTATTTTTACATTGTCAGAACCAAATTCACAAGACCATTCACCCCTTACAGCCTGTCCTGAGCTGCGGCCTAACTGTGCATATTACAATGCAAGTTCCAGAAAGATGTCTGCAACTTTTTGAAAAAAAAATGCTTTCAGACTTCAACAATGTTTCTGAATATATCATAACTATTCTCAATTTTAAAAAAGCAGCCATTTCTCGTGCACCCCCACCACCCACCATCTCCCAGCTCCAACACTTTGAGCCAAAGGTCCTCCAGCATGTGTTTGCCCTGGATCACAGCATCCAGAGCCTCCCACCTTCTAGGAATCAAGAGACAAGTCCCACCCTGCCCTCTCCAGTGTGTGTTGTGTAACTGCTTCATCGTTTCTCGGAGCTGAGCAGAGGCTGATAGCCAAGTTCGGTAACCATTGTGGATGGCCTCAACCGGGACTTGGGTTCGCATCACACTACAGATGACCCAAATACAGTACACTATATACTCACATCCACGCACACACCCTCTCACAGGCTTATACTCCATCACAAACGCACACTTTACCAAGCATGGACACACACACAAACACACTCTCTTACTCGCATTCACATGCACAAAGTCAGGTGCGTGCGCACACACACTCACTCTGTCAAACAAACACACAAAAGTCTATAGGCTGAATTTGCAGATTTTGCTCAATCCATGTAATATTCTATATATTCCTACTTTGGAAATAGAACCAGTCTGACTCAAGATTGGGATACAGACTCTAACCTCACATCTTTCATGCATTGTCCAACCTGAGATGTCACCTCTTTTTCTAAAACCTTAAGTGACCTTGAGAATGTGACCGAAAAGTCGTTCTGGGATTTATGTATTAATGAACTGAAACCTCTAGGTTTGTTCAATATATCATTTCAGTTGCATGATGCTGTAATCTTTTGCAACAAATTCTATGTCTTATGATCCTGGTCCACAGCTACCTGATGAAGGTGCAGCGCTCTGAAAGCTCGTCCTTCCAAATGAACCTGTTGGACTATAACCTGATGTTGTGAGATTTTTTAAATTAGTTACTCGTGAATACAGCCTACACCTCCCACTGCTGCCAGTAAACTTTAAAATGCCGATGAAACGATTAACCTGCAGTCCTGAAAAATATACAATTTCTAACGATACTAGCTAATCATTCACTGTTCCTTCTGAGACACGACATTGGAACCTTTGTGCAAGAGGCTGAAAGAAAGAGTCATAGAGATGAACAGCATGGAAACAGACCCTTCGGTCCAACCCATCCATGCCAACCAGATATTCCAACCCAATCTAGTCCCACCTGCCAACACATGGCCCATATCCCTCCAAACTTTTCGTATTCATATACCCATCCAAATGCCTCTTAAATGTTGCAATTGTACCAGTCTCCAACACTTCCTCTGGCAGCTCATTCCATACACGTACCACCCTCTGCGAAAAAGTTGCCCCTTAGGTCTCTTTAAATCTTTCCCCCTCACCCTAAATCTATACCCTCTAGTTTTGGACTCCCCGACCCCAGGGAAAAGACTTTGCCTATTTACCCTATCCATGCCCCTCAATTTTGTAAACCGCTATAAAGGTCACCCCTCAGCCTCCGACACTCCAGGGAAAACAGCCCAAACCGGTCTCTCTATAGCTCAAATCCTCCAACCCTGGCAATATCCTTGTAAATCTTTTCTGAACCCTTTCAAGTTTTACAACATCTTTCTGATAGGAAGGAAACCAGAATTGCACACAATATTCCAACAGTGGCCTAACCAATGTCCTGTACAGCCGCAACATGATCTCCCAACTCCTGTACTTAATATTCTGACCAATAAAGAACAGCAAACCAAACACCTTCTTCACTATCCTATCTACCTGTGACTCCACTTTAAAGGAGCTATGAACCTGCACTCGAAGGTCTCTTTGTTCAGCAACACTCCCTAGGACCTTACCATTAAGTGTATAAGTCCTGATATGATTTGCTTTCCCAAAATGCAGCACCTCGCATTTATCTGAATTAAACTCCATCTGCCACTTCTCAGCCCATTGGCCCACCTGTTGTAATCTGAGGTAACCCTCTTCGCTGTCCACTACACCTCCAATTTTGGTGTCGTGCTACTTACTAACTGTACCTCTTATACTCGCATCCAAATTATTTACAAAAATGACAAAAAGTAGAGGACCCTGCACCGATCCTTGTGGCACTCCACTGGTCACAGGCCTCCAGTCTGAAAAACAACCCTCCACCACCACCCTCTGTCTTCTACCTTTGAGCCAGTTCTGTATCCAAATGGCTAGCTCTCCCTATATCCCATGAGATCTAACCTTGCTAATCAGTCTCCCATGGGGAACCTTGTAGAATGCCTTACTGAAGTTCATATAGATCACATATGGACTGCCCTCATGCACTCTTCCCTCATCAATCCTCTTTGTTACTTCCTCAAAAAACTCAAGTTTGTGAGACATGATTTCCCACACACAAAGCCACGTTGACTATCCCTAATCAGTCCTTGCCTTTCCAAATACATGTACATCCTGTCCCTCAGGATTCCCTCCAACCACTTGCCCACCACCGACATCAGGCTCACTGGTGTATAGTTCCCTGGTTTGTCTTTACCACCCTTCTTAAACAGTGGCACCATGTTAGACAACCTCCAGTCTTCCGGCACCTCACCTGTGACTATCGATGATACAAATATCTCAGCCAGATGCCCAGCAATCACTTCCCTAGCTTCCCACAGAGTTCTAGAGTACACCTTTACCCGTTTCAAGACATCCAGCACTTCCTCCTTTGTAATCTGTACATTTTGCAAGATGTCACCATCTATTTCCCTACAGTCTATATCTTCCATCTCCTTTTCCACAGTAAATGTTGATGTAAAATACTCATTTAGTATCTCCCCCTTTTTCTGCAGCTCCACACAAAGGCCGCCTTACTGATCTTTGAGGGGCCCTATTCTCTCCCTAGTTACCCTTTTGTCCTTAATTGAGCAGCTTTAAAACAAAAACCTGTTTTATCTCATAGCTTTCAATGAGAGCCTGAGCCCGACGTTAAGTTCAGCTAAACTTTACTGCCACCCAACTTTGTTTCAGCTTTAGATCTCCCCAGCAATAGGACATTATGAAAAGTAGCCTTTTTAAAAAAAAATACAGCTCAAGGTCAAAGCCCACTTGCTTTACTATTGATCAATACTGAGTTGTCCCTTTGTAATTAGTTCCTTGGTACAGCCTTAACCCGTAGGAAGTATTGCCTCACTCAGCAATTTCAACCCAGTCGTTCAGATTAGAGTGGTGCTGGAAAAGCACAGCAGGTCAGGCAGCATCCGAAGAGCAGGAAAACCAACATTTCAAGCAAAAGCCCTTCATCTGGACTCTCGGTTGAAATTAGGCAAAAGTGAGGACTGCAGATGCTGGAAACCAGTCACCCTTTCCAAGTCAGTTTCTCCCCATTCATTTGCTGGAGGTTGGGGGCACGGGAGGGGGGGGGGGGGGGAGGGGAGGTGCAGTCAACAGTCAACCACACCACTGTGGGTCTGGAGTCACGTGTAGGACAGACTGGACAAAGGATGTAGCTGGGACCATTGACCGAATGCTTTCCTGCAACGGCAGTTTCCTTCCTTAAAAGTGATACGAGTGAATCAGACGGGATTTCTTTTCCCCCGAAAATGGTTTCATCATTAGATTCTGAACACAGGATTTCTGACCGAATTCCAATTCTATCAACTGTCGATGCAGCGTTCGAACCTGGTGTTGTCCAGTTTTCCACACACCCCCCCCCTCAGTCAAAGCAAAACTCTCAGAGACACAGTATGGGTTTACCTCTTTCATTTTTATTCCAGGCCCTGGAGGGAAACAGCCCATGTGTTCATGGTCTTCTCTGGAAGAGCAATTTCTCAATGAATTATATCGTCATTTTACAGGGAAGAGCATCCAGATAAGGCAACATACATATTAATTGGGTGACCGTTACAATCAATAGCAGAGACCAAGCCCTTTACTGTTATACAATTAATGTTCTTAACCTTGTTAACTGGATACATACAATGGATATTTTTCCCCTTGTTAGGCTGACTTTGCATACTGAATGCTTCCAATATTGTTAAATGGCTCTACATAATGACTGCTTTTCCACCTTGTTAACCCATTACCTTGCCTCCAGCACCCCACTGTTAACTGCAAGTTCTTATGTGATCAGAGTCATGCTCAGCTGAACCTCTTGTTTCACAAAACACAGAACAGACCTCTTTCCCTGCCGCCTTATACCCTTTACACGTTCTCAACGGGAATCCCCAGAACTGGGTTAATAGTATAATCGATCATGGCTCTCAGCTGTTGCTCCTTCAATCCGCCTGCGGTGGCTCGTGAACTCGCTGGTGCCTCCGCAGGTGGGAGGAGCGGGTGAATCCCTTCCCACAGTGAGAGCAGGTGAACGGCCTCTCCCCGGTGTGAATCTGCTGGTGGGTCAGTGGAGTGGAAGAATTGATGAATCCTTCCCGCAGTGAGCTGGTGAATGGCCTCTCCCTGGTGTGGACCCGCTGGTGGGTCAGCAGGGCAAAAGAATTGATGAATCCCTTCCCGCAATCAAAGCAGGTGAATGGCCTCTCTCCTGTGTGGACCCGCTGGTGGGTCAGCAGGGCGGAAGAGTTGATGAATCCCTTCCCGCACTGAGAGCAGGTGAACGGCCTCTCCCCAGTATGGACCCGCTGGTGGGTGAGGAGTGCAGCTGACTGAGCAAACCCCTTCCCACACACCGAGCAGGCGAACGGCTTCTCCCCCGTGTGGACCCGCTGGTGCATCTGCAGGTTGCCCATCCGACTGAATTCCTTCCCGCACACTGAGCAGATGAACGGCTTCTCCCCGGTGTGGACCCGCTGGTGGATCTGGAGTGTAGATGACTGAGTGAATCCCTTCCCGCACACTGAACAGGTGAATGGCCTCTCCCCAGTGTGTACCCGCTGGTGGATCAGGAGTGTAGATGACTGAGTGAATCCCTTCCCGCACACTGAGCAGGTGAATGGCCTCTCCCCGGTGTGTATCCGCTTATGGATTAACAGTCTAGATGACTGAACAAACCCCTTCCCACACACAGGGCAGGTGAATGGCTTCTCTCCCGTGTGGACCCGCTGGTGGGTCTGCAGGTTGCCCATCTGACTGAAACCCTTCCCGCACACGGAGCAGGTGAACGGCTTCTCCCCGGTGTGGACCCGCTTATGGATTATCAGTCGAGATGCCTGAGCAAACCCCTTCCCACATACGGGGCAGGTGAATGGTTTCTCTCCTGTGTGAACCTGCTGGTGCGTCTGCAGATTGCCCATCTGACTGAATCCCTTCCCGCACACGGAGCAGCTAAATGGTCTCTCCCCGGTGTGGACCCGCTGGTGTCTCACGAGGTGGGATGCTTCAGTGAATCTCTGCCCACACTGAGAGCAGCTGAACGGCCTCTCCCCAGTGTGAACACGTCTGTGGGTTTCCAGCGCCGAGGGGGAAGAGAATCCTTTCCCACAGTCCCCACATTTCCACGGTTTCTCCATGGAGGGGGAACTTTCCTTGTGTCACTCTGGGTTTGAAATTACAAGCAGAACGGGTACACAGTCTCTCCCCACTGTAAGGGGTGAGATTTTGATTCCCCCAAGCTGAGTAAATGGTGTGAAGCACTTTTCACAGACAGCACACCGAATCTCCCTCACTCGGGTATCTCCGTATTCTTCCTGACACACCATCTCTCAAGCAGACAAAAGCAAACATTTTCTCTCAATTGGAATGGCTGCTGATATTCAAGTCCCAATGAATCAAGGAGCTCTGTCAGAAGTCGATAGATCAATTGCTTTCAACCTTTTTTCCCACATGACTTCCTGCAAAAAATAAATTCACAAAATAAGTGATCACTGTCAGTACAGTTAAATAAATATAACATTGGTGACAATTCCTGTAGATTGCCAGATGCCTGCTAATCACATTATCCAGGACACAGAAACCTGAAAACCCTCATGCAGCCAGATCGCCTTAAGTGTGTATGGAGGAAAACTTCATTTAGGTGACAATAACCTGGAATAAGCTGCCTACAAAGGTGCTGCAAATGGAGCTGAATCAGGGACATGATAATGAAATGTCAAAGCTGCTTGAAAAAAAAAAGCAAGCCAGTAAAGTTGCTCAATGACTTCCTGCTGTCCTAATAAATAAAACAGATGACAAGAAATACAGAACGTCATTCCATTACTACGTTAGGTGAAGAATAATTTTATATCAATATGACAATCCCTTAAATGCTGCTCAATCCTTTTAATTGTGAACATGAGCAAAGAAGCGATCCTTTGAGGGTGCAAACTGTATATACGTGCCAAACTGAGGGAATACACAAGGAAAATACCTTTAAGAGGGACAAGATCTGAGCACCTTTGCAGGGTCTGCTCCTTCCATGGATTCACTCCAGTTGCTACAAGTGAACAATGTTTCCCACACCCTCCCTCCCAGGATGGGGAATGGAAAGGGGGAGACATTGCTTTGCTCCCAGATTTTGCCCAGAGGGAGAAAGTTTCACTCAAACTGACAGTCTACAGACAAGCATACATAGGATCTGTTCAGATGAGGAGGAATGTGATAGACACTTGAAAGGACTCAAGGATGCCCCCATAAGAACAGAGTACAATGCTCAACTCATCGACCGCCAGTCCCGAAGTGCCACAAAACAAAACTGTATTGACCTCCTCAGGAGACAGACTTGACAGAGTACCCTTGGTTGTCCAGTACTTCCCAGAAGGCACAAAACAACGCCATTGTCTTCGCAGCCTGCAACACATTATCAATGAGGATGAGCACCTCACCAAGACTTTCCCCACGCCTCCAAATCTCACCTTTAAATCACCACCAAACCTCCAACAGATTATTCGCAGCAAACTGCCCGGCTTTCAGGACAACACCATGCAACCCTGTCATGGCAGAGGCTGCAAGATGCCACCATTACACATGTACACGGTAGGTACTCGTGAGACTCTGCCAATGTTGTCTATCTCATACACTGCAGGCAAGGACGTCCTGAGGCATGGTACATTGGCAAGACTGAGCAGAGCTATGGCAATGGATGAATGGACATCGCACAACAATCACCAGGCAGGAATGTTCCCTCCCAGTCAGGAAACACTTCAGTGGTGTGGGACATTCGACCTTGGACCTTTGGGTGACCATCTTCCAAGACGGATATCAGGACAGGCAACAACGATAAAGTGGCTGAGCAGAGGCTGATATCCAAATTCAGTACCCATGGGGATGACCTCAACTGGGGCCTTGGGTTCATGTCACACTACAGGTGCACTACACACACACAGTCCTACAGACCCTCTCTCACATGCTCACATGTACACCCTCTCAGACTTATAACCCTTTACACTCTCACACATACACACACTCTCTCACACCCTCATGCCCCCCCACACACACAAGTTTGTGGGGTGAATTTGTACTTGCAGAATTATATTTTATTTTGCTCAAAATCTGCATGAATCCAAGATTCTGGAAATCCTTTTTAGAAATAGAATCAGTCTGAACATTGGGGCACAGACAGCCTCACACAGGGCACCTCACACCTTAGTTCATTATCTGAGACGACTTGGCACCTATTAGAATTATAGAGACAGAGATGTATAGCATGGAAACAGACCCTTTGGTCCAACCCGTCCATGCCGACCAGATATCCCAACCCAATCTAGTCCCACCTGCCGACACCCGGCCCATATCCCTCCAAACCCTTCCTATTCATATACCCATCCAAATGCCTCTTAAATGTTGCAATTGTACCAGCCTCCACCACATCTTCTGGCAGCTCATTCCATACACGTACCACTTTCTGTGAAAAACTTGCCCCTTAGGTCTCTTTTATATCTTTCCCCTCTCACCCTAAACCTATGCCCTCTAGTTCTGCACTCCCCGGCCCCAGGGAAAAGACTTTGCCTATTTACCCTATCCATGCCCCTCATAATTTACCCTATCCATGCCCCTCTATAAGGTCACCCCTCATCCTCCGACGCTCCAGGGAAAACAGCCCCAGCCTGTTCAGCCTTTCGCTATAGCTCAAATCCTCCAACCCTGGCGATATCCTTGTAAATCTTTTCGGAGCTCCTTGGTCTGCACCTTCCAAATCCACAACCTCTACTATCCAGAAGGATGCAATAACACCACCACCTGAAAGTTCTTCTCCAAGCTACTCACCAGCCTGAATTGGAAATATATTATTGGTTCTTCACAATTGCAGGTCTAAATCCTGGAATTCCTGCCCTATTAGCACTGTGGGTGACCCAGCCCTCTAAGAACTACGCTTCAAGAAAGTAGCTCATCTTGACCTTCTCCAGGGTAATTACAGATAGACAATAAATGCTGGTGTAGCCAGTGACACCCTCTTGCCCTGGGAAGAAAAAGATGTTGCTATTGTTAAAGTTCACTTGGGAATTTTAACTTTTTAAAAAAAAAAGTTCTGGGATTTACATATGGAAGAACTGAAACCAACCTGGTCACTCTAAAAGATGAGAGACTTGAACAATCCAGGTTGTTTTCAATATATAATTTCAGTTGTAAACTTTTGTTATAAATTCTATGTCGTGATCTTATACTCGACAACCACCTGATAAAGGAGCAGCGCTCAGATAGCTAGTGCTGCCAAATAAACTTGGATTATAACCTGGTGTTGTGGGATTTTTAACTTTGTACACCCCAGTCCAACACAGACATCTCCAAATCCTGAAACTGACAGGGCTACTTCCGGGTTGTGACGTTCACAATGGATCGTGGGGGCGGGGCTGACAGTGGGCCTGCACTGAGCCTGCGCAGCCCTGCAGCTGAGGCATGTGTGGAGGGGAGGACAGTACAGTACAGTTTGCAAACTCCCTTCGCTCTCCTACAAGTCAATGCATTTTGACATCAAGCAAAGAACAGGGTTTCATTTTAGCTTCACACTCACAGAAAATCTCCTCCTCTGTGAATCCAACACGTTACCCCCCACCATGGCAATAGCGATTTGAGAGACTCCCGAGTTGGAGTTGCTACCAAACCTGCTGTAGGGGGTTTGGTACAAACTATTTATTTTATGAACCATTTCAATTCAACCTCATCCTTGCCATTCAAATACTAATCATACACGGAGGGTGGTTCATGTGTGGAATGAACTTCCTTAGGAAGTGGTGGATGGGGATACAATTAAAAAATATTTGGATAAGTGCATGAAAGGGAAAGATTTGGAAGGAGACAAGTCAGGAGCAGGCAGGAGAGACTAGTTTAATTTGGGATTATAGTTAGCACAGACTGGTTGGACCAAAGGTCTGTTTCCATGCTGTGAGACTCGGTGGCAGGTTCATAGTTCCATGAAAGTGGGAGTCGCAGGTAGGCAGGATAGTACACTTCACATGACATTGGTTAGGCCACCTTTGGAGTATTGTGTGCAATTCTAGTACCGGTGATCCAACCCTGACACACTGTACGACGGAGATAGTGACTAAAAATTGATGGGACACAGGATAAAAATCATAAAATCCCTGCAGTGCACAAACAGGCCATTTGGCCCATTGAATGAATTGGGTATAAGAGTTGGGAGGTCATGTTGCAGCTGGACAGGACATTGGATAGGCTATTTTTGGAATATTGCATTTGATTCTGGTCTCCCTACTATAGGATAAGAAGGATGTTGTGAAGCTTGAGAAGGTGCAGAAAAGATTCATAAGGATGTCACCGAGGTAGGAGGTTGAGAGGTATAAGGAGACACTGAATAGAATCTCTTTTCCCTGGAGCATTGGAGGTTGAGGGGTAACCTTATGGAGGTTTATAAACTCAAAGGGCATGGGTAGGGTAAATAGGTAAGGTCTTTTCTCCAGGGTGGAGGTATCCAAAACCAAAGAGCAGAGGTTGAGGGTAAGAGGAGAAAGATTTAAAAGGGACCTAAGGGGGCAACTTTTCCACACAGAGGGTGGTGCGTGTATGGAATGAGCTGCCAGAGGAAGTGGCCGGTACAATTACATTTAAAAGGCATCTGGATGGGTATGCGAGTAGGAAGGGTTTGGAGGTATACAGGCCAAATGCTGGCAAATGGAACTAGATTTACATAGGATATCTTGTGTTGGATTGAAAAGTCTATTTCTGTGCTGTATATCTTGATGTCTATTTGTTAACAGATGCTTTATTTCTGTTGATGTAAATATTCTTATAAACCATAGCTGGGTACTAATAGTTAGATGTAAAGGAGAGAGAATTCCTCAATTAGGGCACTATAAGAATCCTGGGACACCCTGATTTCTAGTTTACTTCCTAAGCACGAGCACCAACTACATATTTATTTCTAATTTTGTATCATTTTTCTTCTTTTATTCCCCGCTACCATGACTCTCTCTGTCTGGATGGTTGACAGGCTGGGAGACTGTGGGTTGGGTCCTGATTATCTGAATATTGTATTGTTCCAAAAGAGCGTCAGCAGAAATCCCACACAGCTGAGAACAGATGCCATTTATCTATGTGGGAATAGGGAGATCAACAGAGGACAGAGAAATCAGGACCTGTAATTCGAGCAGACACCAGATTACCATATTATCAGTGCTTTGATTAACAGTGCCAACCCTCTACCTTTATCCAGCTTCCCATTCAACTTGAATGTCACATCCAATCCTTGTCATCCTGAAGCCATGTCTCTCTAAGGAATCTCAGATCCTAATTATTCTCTTCAACGTGCGCAGTCAATTCATTCACTTTTGTTACAATGCAGACACACTGCATTGTAACACATTCAGACACACTGTTTTTAGTTTCAATTTTTGTGATGTTTTGAATCCATCATTGATTGCTGGTTGATTTATTCTCCTTGTCCTTTTTTAATCATTCCCTGATGTTCATTTTTTACATCACTACATTGCTCACATGCCTTGATTTGGTCTGGCCATACTAAATTGCCCATAGTGTCCAGGTTAGGTGGGTTAGCCAATGAGAAATACAGAGTTATACATTCATAGTAATAGAAGCAGCAGTAGGTCATTTGGCCTATTGAGCCTGCTCCGCCATTTATTAAGATCATGGCTGATCTATTCATTGTCTCAGCTCCTCCTACCTTCATTATCCGACACCCTTAATTCCCCGACCATGCAAATACCTATCCAACTGCGTCTTGAATATAGCTGACGAAGCTGCCTCTACTGCTTCCTTGGGCACAGAATTCCATAGATTCATGACTGTCCGGGAAAAGCAGTTCATCCTCACCTCTGTCATAGAGACATACATCACAGAAGCAGACCCTTCGGTCCAACCCGTCCATGCCGACCAGACATCCCAACCCAATCTAGTCCCACCTGCCAGCACCCGGCCCGTATCCCTCCAAACCCTTCCTATTCATTTACCCATCCAGATGCCTTTTAAATATTGCAATTGTACCAGCCTCCGCCACTTCCCCTGGCATTCCACACATGCAGCACCCTCTGCGTGAAAAAGTTGCCCCTTAAGTCTCTTTTACATCTTTCCCCTCTCACCTTAAACCTATGCCCTCTAGTTCTGGACTCACCCATCCCAGGGAAAAGACCTTGTCTATTTAACCTATCCATGCCTCTCATGATTTTGTAAACCTCTATGAGATCACCCCTCAGCCTCCGACGCTCAAGGGAAAACAGCCTTAGCCTACTCAACTCTCCCTATAGCTCAAATCCTCCAACCCTGGCAACAGCCTTGTAAATCTTTTCTGAATCCTTTCAAGTTTCACAACATCTTTCCAATGTGAAGGCGACCAGAGCTGCAAGCAAAAGTGGCCTAACCAATGTCCTGTATAGCAGCACGGCACGGTGGCACAGTGGTTAGCACTGCTGCCTCACAGCGCCAGAGACCCGGGTTCAATTCCCGCGTCAGGCGACTGACTGTGTGGAGTTTGCATAATCTCCCCGTGTCAGCGTGGGTTTCCTCCAGGTGCTCCAGTTTCCTCCTACAGTCCAAAGATGTGCAGGTTAGGTGAATTGGCCATGCTAAATTGCCCGTAGTGTTAGGTGTAGGTTAACGGGTCTGGGTGGGTTGTGCTTCGGTGGGTCGGTGTGGACTTGTTGGGCCTGTTTCCACACTGTAAGTAATCTAATCTAAACATGACGTCCCAACTCCTGTACTCAATAGACTGACCAAATAATCACTATCCTATCTACTGCAACTCTACTTTCAAGGAGCTATGAACCTGCACTCCAAGGTCTCTTTGTTCAGCAATACTCTCCAGGACCTTACCATAAAGTATACAAGTCCTGCTCTGATTTGTTTTTCTAAAATTCAGCACCTCACATTTATCTAAATTAAACTCCATCTGCCACTCAGCCCATTGGCTCATCTGATCAAGATCCTGTTGTAATCCGAGGTAACCTTCTTCGCTCTCCACTACATCTCCAATTTTGGTGTCATCTGCAAACTTACTAACTATACCTCTTAAACACACATTCAAATCATTTATACAAATTATGAAAGATAGTGGACCCAGCACCGATCCTTGTGGCACTCCACTGGTCACAGGCCTCCAGTCTGAAAAACAACCCTCCACCACCACCTTTGAGCCAGTTCTGTACCCAAATCCTTCCTGATGAAGGGCTTATGCCCAAAATATCAATTCTTCTACTTCTCAGATGATGCCTGACTGGCTGTGCTTTTCCAGCACCACACTCCCAACTCTATATGCAAATGGCTAGTTCTCTCTGTATTCCATGAGATCTAATCTTGCTAAACAGTCTCCCATGGGGAACCTTGTCAAACACCTCACTTAAAGTATATATAGAACATGTCTACTGCTCTGGCCTCATCAATCCTCTTTGTTACTTCTTCAAAAAACCCAATCAAGTTTGTGAGACATGATTTCCCACGCACAAAACCATGTTGACTATCCCTAATCAGTCCTTGCCTTTCCAAATACATGTACATCCTGTCCCGCAGGATTCCCTCCAACAACGTCAGGCTCACTGTTCTATAGTTCCCAATTTACTTCCCCTAATCTTCATGCCATGTCCCCTCATCCTAATCTCAACGCATTCCACACACGCAGCACCGTGAAAGTGAGAGAGAGAGCGGGCGGGAGAGAGAGAGAGCGGGCGGGCGGGAGAGAGAGAGAGCGGGCGGGAGAGAGAGAGCGGGCGGGAGAGAGAGAGCGGGCGGGAGAGAGAGAGCGAGTTGGATGTTGGCTGGTGGCATGCTGTTCAGAGGTCAGCGTAGGCTTGATGGGCTGAATGGCTTGCTTCCACACTTTAGGGCTTCTCTGATTTCCCACAGTTGTTTTTGCCCCGGATCACAGCACTCAGAATCTCCCACCTTCTGAAAATCGAAAGACAAGTCTTACCCTGCCCTCTTGAATGTGTGTTACCTAACTGCTTAATCGTTTCAGGTGAATACAGCCCACACCTCCCACTGCTGCCAGTAACCTTTCAAATGCTGATGGAACAATGCAATACCTGCAGTACTGAAAATTGTAAGGCTTCTAACGATACCAGTTACTGATTCACCGCTCCTTCTGATGCACAGAGTTGGAAATATAGTGTTGGAGGCTGAAAGAAATTAGCACTTTTAAACAAAAACCCACCTAACCCTTCACTAGGCTCCTCGCTCAGCACACTTTATTTAAAGCACTTCATCCCCACAGTGCAATGAATTCCCAATTTCCACCAAAAATGTATTCATTCAGTTGCTGTCTCACAAATGAAGGATATCATTGTAACTTCTTCTGTTCCCAGTAAGGGCAAAACATATATGAAATCTGCTTTGGAAGTCCAGCCTTCACAACAACACTTCTGCTTTCACGGAAGATGATTAGTGTCAGACAGCACAGAAACAAACCCTTCGGCCCAACTCGTCCATGCCGACCTGATATCCTCAATTAATCTAGTCCCAATTACCAGCATCTGGCCCATATCCCCAAAGGGTGTTGTTGGTGAGGCCTGTTCTGAAGTACTGTGCGCAGTTCTGGTCGCGCTCTTATAGTAAGCATATTACTAAACTGGAGAGGATTCAGAAAAGATTGGCTAGGTTGGGACTTTCTTCACTGGAGAGTAGGAGGTAGAGGGAGTAACCTGTATAGAGGTTTACAAAATCATTAGCGGCTTAGATGAGCTAAATAGCAAAGGTATTTTCTTGAAGGTGGGAGAGCTCAAAACTAGGGGGATATTTTGAAGGTGATTTGATTAGATTAAATTCCTACAGTATGGAAACAGGCCCTTCGGCCCAACAGACCCTCCAAAGAGTAACCGACCCAGACCCAACTCCCCCTGACCCGCACATCTTTGGACTGTGGGAGGAAACCAGAGCACGCAGAGGAAACCCACGCAGACAGGGGGAGAATGTGCAAACTCCACACAGACAGTCACCCGAGATTGGAATTGAACCCGGGTCCCTGGCGCTGTGAGGCAGGAGTGCTAACCACTGAGCCACCATACCACCCTTAAGGAGGAAGATTTTAAAACGATGTAAGGGACAACGTTTTTACACAGTGGTTTGAATGAATGCCAGAGGAACGGTGGGTACAGGTACGGTTACAATGTTTAAAAGACATTTGGATTAGTACATAAAGGTTTGGAGGGACATGAGCCAAATGCAGGTAGGTGGGTCTAGCTTAATTTGGGAACATGGTAGGCATGGGCCAGTTGGACCAAAGGGTCTGCTTCCATGCTGTATGACTGGCTCTGACTCTATATTCTCTTTCCAATCCTCCCACTTCCTCCAAACGAAAGGAGTAGCCATGGGCACCCGCATGGGCCCCAGCTATGCCTGCCTCTTCGTAGGATATGTGGAACAATCCATTTTCCGCAACTACACTGGCCCCACCCCCCACCTTTTCCTCCGCTACATTGATGACTGTATCGGCGCCGCCTCGTGCTCCCACGAGGAGGTTGAACAGTTCATCCACTTTACCAACACCTTCCACCCCGACCTCAAATTCACCTGGATAGTCTCAGATTCCTCCCTCCCCTTCCTCGACCTTTCTATTTCTATCTCAGACGACCGAATCAACACGGACATCTACTACAAACCAACCGACTCCCACAGCTACCTGGACTACACCTCCTCCCATCCTGCCCCCTGTAAAAACGCCATCCCATTCTCCCAATTCCTTCGACTCCGCCGCATCTGCTCCCAGGAGGACCAGTTCCAAAAACGCACAACCCAGATGGCCTGCTTCTTAAAGGACTGCAATTTCCCTCCCGATGTGGTCGACGATGCCCTCCACCGCATCTCTTCCACTTCCCGATCCTCCGCCCTTGAACCCCGCCCCTCCAACCGCCACCAGCTCAGAACCCCACTGGTCCTCACCTACCACCCCACTAACCTCCATGTACAGCGCATCATCCGCCGTCACTTCCGCCACCTCCAAACGGACCCCACCACCAAGGATATATTTCCCTCCCCTCCCCTATCAGCATTCCGTAAAGACCACTCCCTCCGTGACTCCCTCGTCACATCCACACCCCCCACCAACCCAACCTCCACTCCCGGCACCTTCCCCTGCAACCGCAGGAGGTGCAAGACTTGCGCCCACACCTCCCCCCTCACCTCCCTCCAAGGCCCCAAAGGAAACTTCCATATCCGCCACAGATTCACCTGTACCTCCACACATATCATCTATTGCATCCTCTGCACCCGATGTGGCCTCCTCTATATTGGGGAGACAGGCCGGCTACTGGCGGAGCGTTTCAGGGAACACCTCTGGGACACCCGGACCAACCAACCCAACCACCCTGTAGTTCAACATTTCAATTCCCCCTCCCACTCCACCAAGGATATGCAGGTCTTTGGACTCCTCCATCGTCAGACCACAGCGAAACGACGGTTGGAGGAAGAACGCCTCATCTTCCGGCTAGGAACCCTCCAACCACAAGGGATGAACTCGGATTTCACCAGATTCCTCATTTCCCCTCCCCCCAGCCTGTCTCAGTCAAATCCATCAAATTCAGCACCGCCTTCCTAACCTGCAATCTTCTTCCCGACCTCTCCGCCCCCACCCCAGTCTGACCTATCACCCTCACCTTGACCTCTTTCCACCTATCACATTTCCGACGCCCCTCCGCCAAGTCCCTCCTCCCTACCTTTTATCTTAGCCTGCTGGACCAACTTTCCTCATTCCTGAAGAAGGGCTAATGCCCGAAACCTCGATTCTCCTGTTCCCTAGATGCTGCCTGAACTGCTGCGCTTTTCCAGCAACACATTTCCATCTCTGATCTCCAGCATCTGCAGACCTCACTTTCTCCTCTATATTCATGTACCCACCTAGATGTATTTTAAATAGTGTAACTTCACCAGTCTCCTCCACTTCCTCCGGCAGCTCACAACACCCTCTGTGTGAAAACATTGCCCCTCAGGTTCCTTTTAAATCCTTCCCCTCTCACCCCAAACCTATGCCCTCTCATTCTAGACTTGCCTAACCTGGGGAAAAGATCTCAGCTATGCACCCTATTCATGCCCATTACAAACTTGTATAAGGACATCCCTCAGCCTCCAACGCTCCAGGGAAAACAGCCCCAAGCCTAGTCGGCCTCTGCCTATTACTCAACCCCTCCAAATCTGGCAACTGCCTTGTAAATCTTTTCTGAACCCTTTCAAGTTTCATAACATCTTTCCTATTGCAGTGACACCAGAATTGCACACAATATTCCAAAAGTGGCCTAACCAAGGTCCTGTACAACTGCAAAGATCACCTCCCAACTCCAGTACTCAATGCACTGACCGATACAAGGAGGCATACCAAACCCGTCGACCTACAACTCCACTTTCAATGAACTATGAACCTACACTCCAAGGTCTCTTTGCTCGGCAACATTCCCCATTAACTGTGTAAGTCCTGCCTGGATTGCTTTACCAAAACGCAACACCTCCCAGATATCTAAATTAAACTCTATCTGCCACTCCTCGACCCATCAGCCCATCCGATCAATTCTAATCCATAGCGAACTTCGTTCCTCTCTCATTCCCTTCAAGCTGAAAATCTCCATCCCACACACACTCCCTCCATTCTCACTTTGCTGAACCTAATCCCTGCTGTACCTCACCCTGAATCGGCTGGTTCATGCTGATTAACAGGCCCACCCTCAACAGGGATCTAATTGATACATACAGAATACTGAACCATCTGGACAGAGCGGATGCTGGGAAGATGTATCCAGTGGTAGGAGAGACTAGGAGCCGAGGACACCATCTTTGAATAAAAGGGAGACTTTTAGAGCAGAGATAAGGAGAAGCTTCTTCCGCCAGAGAGTGGCGAATCGATGGAATTCATTGCCACAGAAGGCTGTGGAGGTCAGGACACTGAGTATATTTAAGACACAGGTTGATAGGTTCTTGAGTATCAAGATGGTTGAGGCTGATGATGAGAGGAAATGGTGGATGCAGGTAAAGTTATAACAGTTAAAAAACATTGGATAAGTACATGAATAGGAAAGATTGGAAGGATTATAGGCCAAACACAGGCAAATAGGACTAGTTTAATTTGAGAACGTAGTCAGCATGGACGAGTTGGACTAAAGGGTCTGTTTCTGTGCCGTATGACTATTTAACTGTTCTATACATGTAAAACCACTTTTTTAGATTAGATTACAGTGTGGAAACAGGCCCTTCAGCCCAACAAGTCCACACCGACCCGCCGAAGCGAAACCCACCCATACCCCTACATTTACCCCTTACCTAACACTACGGGCAATTTAGTATGGCCAATTCACCTGACCCTGCACATCTTTGGACTGTGGGAGGAAACCGAAGCACCCGGAGGAAACCCACGCAGACACGGGGAGAACGTCAGTCGCCTGAGGCGGGAATTGAACCCGGGTCTCTGGCGCTGTGAGGCAGCAGTGCTAACCACTGTGCCACTGTGCTGCCCACCAATTTTCTTGCCTTCCTCATAACCATCCACTTCTTTGTTGTTGAAAAATCAGATTAACCCAGCCTTGAATATATTCAATGACCCCTTAACTGCAGGAAGGCACCTCCACTTCTGAACGCAATTCTTCTTGCTAATATACCACTTACCTTGCTCATTGTTTGCTAGAACTGGCAGTGACTGGTGTAGAAGGATGCTGAGGCTCCTTTTTACATCCACACATCATTCATGATGAAAGGCTCATGCCTAAAACGTCGACACACTCGCTCTTCTCAGATGTTGCCTGACCTGCTGCGCTTTTCCAGTGCCACACTTTTCGATTCTGATCTCCAGCATCTGCAGTCCTCACTTTCTCCACAACCCACTGTATCACCAATAAACAATACACACTCCTTTCTGCAATTTCTCCCTTCACATTGTGGTACCACATTTGCCATGTGTTTGCCAACTTAAACAGAGACCTGGACCAACTTTTCCACAGTCTGTCCCCTCCCTGGATTCACTCCTTTTCCTTACAGTCGCTGCACATCAACAATCGAACCCCAGAATGAAACAAAAAGAAATGGAAAAAGGGGAGGCTGAGACAAGAGTGTTGTACTCACAGATGTTGGAGACAGGAACAACGTTGCAGTCTGGGGTGAAGCTTAATTTTCACTGAGTGAGAGAGGGGAGCAATAGTGGTTTCAGAAGCTCGTGCTCCAACTTCCGCATTCAGACAATAGGTGGACTCTGATTGGCAGGAGGACAGGACTCCTTCCGGTCCTCCAGAGCTTCCCATTGGTCCATCAAAAGAAATTCGCCCGCCCAGTCTGCCCACAGCGAGGAGCTTGCACAGTGCTTTGCTGACACCGGCGTGCATGCGCAATATGCCCTATGGCGATGTTACTGACATTTTAAGTGTACAAATGCCAACAGGAGAAATAAAGGCTGGAGTCACTTTTTGTTTTAACCCTGTGGCTCAACATTTTAATCCTTTTGCATTTTGTCTGTCTGGCTGCTCAACTGTGTATGCCTTTTCCCCAGGGTAGGGGAGTCGTGGGAGAAAGGAAAATCATGTTGCCTACAGAAACCATGTTTCTCCCTAGGGAAAAGATGGCTTACCCACAATGCCATTGGTGCCTCAAATTAGCTACACCCAGAAACGGACAGTAAACGAACCATTACCTCATCGGAGGAACATGTTATGTCAACGACCCGTGAATGTGATTCATTAACACACATTGACATTGCACTTCCAGAAGCCCCGAAGGCTCTCTCTGCATCCCCAGGAATCCAGCCGACACAATAGTCCTGCAGACTAGATGTCACCAAGATACTCAATGTAGACAGGATATTCCTGATTACTTTATCAATGCCTTTAGACGAGCTCACTGCACATTGTTTAGTAGATTGATACTATTTAAGCATTGTTAGCCTGCTTTCAAAACTATTAAACTGTCAACTGGAATTAAAACAGTATTGTCTTACAATCGACTATCAATCTCTTGTTACCCTTTATGAACTGCATATGGTTGTACCTGGGTGGGGAGGTTGTGAATCATCAGTGCAGAGCAGTCATTCTGTGCTGAGTGGTCATTGACCTCTTCCACTACAGTATATAGTGAAATAAACAAACGTATCAATCAATTTCATAAGGTCTGCGTACAAGCTTTATTCATAATTGGACAATTCTCTGACAGGAGTCCCAAGCTAGAGGGGCATAGGTTTTGGGTAAGAGGGGAAAGATTTAAAAGGGGCCTGAGGGGTAACTTTTTCATGCAGACAGTGGTACATGTATTGAACAAGCTGCAAAAGGAAGTGGTGGAGGCTGGCCAATGACAACAGTTAAAAGGCATCTAGATGGGTATATGAGTCAGAAAGGATATGTGCCAAGTGCTGGCAAATAGATCATTAGATTAATTAGGATATCTGGTTGGCATGGACCGAAGGGTTTGTTTCCCGGCTCTCCAACTCTTATTACTCTATTTCAACATAGTCTGAACCAATTTCACAAGACTAGGAATATGCCATTCACCCTTTGCAGTCTGTCCTGAGCCGTGGCCTACCTGCACATATTTCAAAGTCAAAGAATGTGGTGCGAGACAAGCACAGCCAGTCAGGCAGCATCGGAGGAGCAGGGGAAACAACGTTGCGCATTTCAATGCAAGTTTCAGAAAGACGTCTACAGCTTTACTTTAAAATTGAACGTGCTTTCAGACTTTAACGATGTTTCTGAATATATCATTTTAGCTCTTCTCAATTTTAAAGATCAGCCATTTCTTGCACACCCCTGTCACCCAGGTAGACTCATCGCCAACCATTCTCTCTGTCCCTCCTTAGAAGGGCTTAATACAGCGATCAAAGAGGGCTCGAGGCACGAGTAAGGACAGCTGGGGGGGGGGCGCGGGGGAAAGATAAGAGAGACAATGGACAAAGGGGCAGAGGGTAGAGGGTAGGGAAGAGAGAGAAAATGGACAGAGAACATGGTTCTCTGGGGCATAAAGACAGATGTGGCAGGATGGAGGATGGGGGGGGAAGAGAATGAGGGTGCAGAGAATGAGGGAGAAAGAATGGGCGTGCAGAGTGTGAGGGGAGAGAGAGAGAAAGGACAGGGGCAGATGGTGGGGTGGGGTGGAGTGGGGTGGGGTGGGGTGGGGGGCAAGAGAAAGACTGGGGGAGAGAAAGCAGGAGCAGAGGAACGGGGGGAGAGAGAGAATGGGGGTGCAGAGGGGCAGCGGGTGAGGGGAGAGACAACACAAATCCAACCTTCCCCAGGACCGGTGTTAGTCGCCCACAAACTGAAAACTACTCCTCCCATAGCAGACTTGGGACAATCATTTCTCGATATACACGTGGCTAAGGCAGTAGAATCATTTAATTCTTACGGGCCATTCAGCCCATCGAATTCACACCGACCTTCCGAACAGCATCCCACCCAGACCAACCCGCTTACCCTGGAGCTACCCATGGCTAATGCACCCTAACCTGCATATCCCTGGACACTTCAGCACGGCCGATCCGCCCTAAACTGTAGATCGTTGGACTGTGGGAGAAAACCCGGAGTTAACATACGCAGACACGAGGGTGAGAAGGTCCCAAAGTTGACACAGGCTGTCGCCCGAGGCTGGAATTTAACCTGGGTCCCTTACACTGTGAGGCACCAGTGCTAACCACTGAATCACCATGCCACCCAAACATTTGAGGTTCTGCTTTGTAGCTTCTAATTTCTCATGCGCCCTCAGCAGAGGCTCTCTGAGCACATCGGTTCCCGAATCCTGGCGGCAGATAGACACCGACTACAGAGCAGCTGCCAACTGCAGAGAACGGAGACAATTCCTGTTACTATTCTGTTCCTTACCCACCACCTCCCCCCCCCTCCTCAAAACTGTTCTTACTTCGAACACCCACCCAGTTGCAGCCCTCTCTCAGATCCCCTTTACCTCCCTGACTCATGCTCACACCCTCCTGACCCTGTCCACGGACCCAATCAGAAGGCTCTGTGCGTTAAGGGGAATGACCATCTCCCAGAGTAAACTGTCCAGGTAACTTTCCCCCTTTCTCCCCAGTCTGGCTTCCAACTCTATCTCTCGGAGCCGAAGGTCCTGAAGCATGTGTTTCCGCTGGATCACAACATCCAGAGCCTCCCACTTTCTGCAAATCGAAAGACAAGTCCCACCCTGCCCTTTCCAATGTGTGTTGTGTTAACTGCTTCATCATTTCTCGTGGCCGAGTAGAGGCTGATAGGCAAGTTCAGAACGCATGAGGATGACCTCAACTGGGACCTTGGGTACATGGCACACTACAGGTGACCCCAAGGCACTACACATTCACGCAGACCCTCTCTCACACACATGCTCTGTCTCAGATACACGCATACTCTCCCCACACTCATACCTACACACACCCTCTCACAGGCTTATACCTAATCACACACACACACTTTATCAAGCATGCACAGACGTAAACACATTCCCTGCTGTGTGTGTAAGAAATGATTTGCCCATTCAAAAAAAAACCTTCTGAAACACCAGCGAATACACACTGAGGTTGTTACCTGCTCCCTCTGTGGGAAAGGATTTACTCGGTCATCTTACCCTCTGAGACACCAGCAAGTTCACATCTGACTGCAGGCAGCTGTGTGTTGCTGCTGCCATTCTCAATAAAATCCTGATGGATCCAACCCTTCCCCTTCCCCCACCCCCATCCCCCCCAACCAAGCAGGACGAGGAAGCAGATGCAGTGGAACAGGGAAATGTGATGCTTGTGATATCACATGGGTAGGCTAGCAGAAGGTGACTTTGTATTACTTTACTTATCAGAGAAAGAGAAAATCTGACTTTGATTAGTCACTTTTTAATTCATTCTTTCAAAGTGCGTCCCATTTCAGGCAGAGCTGGGCACACACAAACACATAGGCACAAAATCAGATTCACAAACAGCCATAAAGAGACTTTCAATCACATGCCTCGGGGACAATATGTGCCTTTGCAGACAGAGTTTGTCATTCATACACAGACACTCTCAAACTTGCCTCCAAGATAAATTGTGTCCCATTGCTTGCAGAGCTGGTCACACTAATACAGAAAAAACAGATTTTAACACAGAGACAGAGGCACAATACAGAGTGAGACACAGATTCACTGACTCAAAGTTTGTGAGAAGATTTGTAGCTCCGGTGCTCGTTGTTGTGGTTCTGTTCGCCGAGCTGGGAATTTGTGTTGCAGACGTTTCGACCCCTGTCTAGGTGACATCCTCAGTGCTTGGGAGCCTCCTGTGAAGCGCTTCTGTGATCTTTCCTCCGGCATTTGTAGTGGTTTGTCTCTGCCGCTTCCGGTTGTCAGTTCTAGCTGTCCGCTGCAGTGACCGGTATATTGGGTCCAGGTCGATGTGCTTATTGATTGAATTCCTCTAGGAATTCCCTGGCTGTTCTCTGTTTGGCTTGTCCTATAATAGTAGTATCCATGAACGCTGAAACTTTATTGCTGGAACAGCACAGCAGGTCAGGCAGCATCTAGGGAACAGAAGATTCGACGTTTCGGGCACAGGCCCTTCTTCAGGAATGTGCCCGAAACGTCGAATCTTCTGTTCCCTAGATGCTGCCTGACCTGCTGTGCTGTTCCAGCAATAAAGTTTCAGCTTTGATCTCCAGCGTCTGCAGACCTCACTTTCTCCTAGTATCCATGAACGTCAACTAGCCACGAAACAACAGGATCAGCTATCCTTAGTAGCCAAACACTCAGATGACAAGCAACATGAGTTCGATTGGGACAACACTACTATTATAGGACAAGCCAAACAGAGAACAGCCAGGGAATTCCTAGAGGCATGGCACTCATCCACTGATTCAATCAATAAGACATCGACCTGGACCCAATATACCGACCACTGCAGCGGACAGCTGGAACTGACAACCGGAAGTGGCAGAGACAAACCACTATAAATGCCGGAGGAAAGATCACAGAAGCGCTTCACAGGAGGCTCCCAAGCACTGAGGATGTCCCCTAGACAGGGGACGAAACGTCTGCAACACAAATTCCCAGCTAGGAGAACAGAACCACAACAGATTCACTGACTTTTACAAACTTTTACAATTGCTTTCCCAAAAATGCAGCATCTCACATTTATCTGAATTAAACTCCATCTGCCACTTCTCAGCCCATTGGCCCATCTGATCAAGATCCCGTTGTAATCTGAGCTAACCTTCTTCGCTGTCCACTACACCTCCAATTTTGCTGTCATCTGCAAACTTACTAACTGTACCTCTTATGCTCCCATCCAAATCATTTAAATAAATGAGGAAAAGACGATGTCCCTCCATATATGATCAGAATTGCTCTGTTTAATAAGCTCATACTACTTTGTACAATAGATTAGATTCCCTACAGTGTGGAAACAGGCCCTTCGGCCCAACCAGTCCACACCGACCCTCCGAAGAGCAACCCACCCAGACCCATTTCCCTCTGACTAATGCACCTAACACTATGGGCAATTTAGCATGGCCAATTCCCCTAACCCGCACATCTTTGGACTGTGGGAAGAAACTGGAGGAAACCCACGCAGACACAGGGAGAATGTGCAAACTCATCACAGACAGTCACCCAAGGCTGTGATTGAACCTGGGACCCTGGTGCTATGAGGCAGCAGTGCTAACCACTGAGCCACCGTGCCACCCATAAGTCTGTGTAATTCTCCATTTGTAAACTAAATTGAATCAGTTGCAGAATTCTCAAAAAATCATTAAAAGTAAACTTGCTGACTTGTTCATTTCAGTCCAACTCACATGTTTAATTGACTTGTGTGAAAATCTTGTGTGACCTTATGAAATAAATTTGCTAGGAGAAAGTGAGGACAGCAGATGCTGGAGATCAGAGTCGAGAGCATGTTGCTGTAAAAGCACAGCAGGTCAGGCAGCATCCGAGGAGCAGGAGCATCGACGTTTCGTGCAGAAGCCATTCATCAGGAATGAGGCTTGTGGGCCGGGGCCTGAGAGATACTGGATGCAGAAGCCAGTGTTCTCTTGTCTAAATGAACGTGTTGTGGCTGTTGCCGATTTAAAACTGCAGCTTTGTCTCTGTGTGTGTTTTAAGTCTGGAGCCAGTGTGTGAGGTGATGAGGTCGGTAGAGGAGGGGGGTGGGGGAGACAGACACACAGTTTGGACTTAATTATTGAGCTACTACTTTCCCTCACACCTCCTCCCTGCCTACTCTCAGCTCACTAAGATGTCTCTTGCAGTGCTCCATACCTGGTGGAGGTATGCCCTAGGTAGAAGGATGGGATGAGATTTGGGCACAGAGGGATCTTTAACTGATAGACCTGAAGGCATTTAAAATAGGTCCTGACAGCTTCCTCTGTCATGTGGATGGAGCAGGAGGTGAGTATCAGAGGGTTTCTGTCTGTCTGTGTGTGTATGTGTGTGAGTACAATTGGAATCCCAGTGGCAGTTTTGTTCGATTAACCACCCTCCATCACCCCCATCCCTCCCTGAACCATCTAGACTGAAGCAGACTCCAGGACCAGGGCCTGTCCCTCATGGGTGAGAGGGAGTGTGTGAAACCATAGAGAAAGCTGGAACCCACTGGAATAGTATCCCATCCTCAGTCTCTCCATGTCTTTCCTTAACTTCTGTCTGTTTCTCTCAGATTCTCTCTGACTCTTCTTTCCCCTTTTCTCACTCTGTCTCTCTCCTTCTTTTCCACCTCCAACGGTCTGTTCGGTTATGTGAAGTTTGCATCACATATTGACAGGGTGGTTAAAAAGACATTCAGCACACTTGCCTCATTGCTCAGTCCTTTGCATATAGGAGTTGGGACGTTACGTTGAGGTTGCATGGGACATTGGTGAGGCCTCTTCTGGAGGATTGTGTCCAGTTCTAGTCACCAATGTAATGGAAAGGATATTATTAAGCTGGGGAAAGTTCCAAAAAGATTTACTCAGATGTTGCTGGTTATGGAGGATTGGGGTTATAAGGAGGGGTAGAATAGGCCCGGATTTATTTATTGGAGTGTAGGAGATTGAGAGGTGACCTTAGAGGTTATAAAATCATGAGAGGAATGGGTCAAGTTAATGGTGTATTTTCCCTAGGATAGAAGATTCCAAGACTAGGGGTTCCATTTTTAAAGTGAGAGGGAAGAGATATTAAAAAGACAAGAGAGGCTTTTTTTTTTAAACAGAGAGTGGTTTGCAAATGCAATGAACTTCCTGAGGAAGTGGTTGATAAATGCTGGCCAGTGACAACATTTAAAAGATGTCAATAATTACACGAATAGGAAAGGTCTGGAGTGATATAGGCCAAGAGCAGGCAAGTGGAACTAATTGAGTTTGGGATTATGTTTGGCATAGTAGAAAGTGAGGACTGCAGATGCTGGAGATCAGAGCTTAAAAATGTGTCACTGGAAAAGCGCAGCAGGTCAGGCAGCATCCAAGGAACAGGAGAATCGACGTTTCGGGCATAAGCCCTTCTTCAGGAATGAGGAGGGTGTGCCAAGCAGGCTAAGATAAAAGGTAGGGAGGAGGGACCTGGGGGAGGGGCAGTGGGAATACGATAGGTGGAAGGAGGTTAAGGTGAGGGTGATAGGCCGGAGAGGGGGTTGGGGCAGAGAGGTCGGGAAGCAGAATGCAGGTCAAGAAGGCGGTGCTGAGTCCGAGGGTTGGGACTGAGAAAAGGTGGGGAGAGGGGAAATGAGAAAGCTGGAGAAATCTGCGTTCATCCCTTGTGGTTGGAGGGTTCCGAGGCGGAA
Organism: Chiloscyllium plagiosum; assembly: GCF_037043375.1. Taxonomy (NCBI): domain Eukaryota; kingdom Metazoa; phylum Chordata; class Chondrichthyes; order Orectolobiformes; family Hemiscylliidae; genus Chiloscyllium; species Chiloscyllium plagiosum. The sequence goes on along the minus strand of NW_028270165.1, from coordinate 75,987,634 downwards.
GATGAGGCGCTCTTCCTCCTGGCATCGTGTTGCCATGGTCTGGCGATGGAGGAGGCCGAGGACCTGCATGTCCTTGGCGGAATGGGAGGGGAGTTAAAGTGTTCAGCCACGGGGCGGTTGGGTTGGTTGGTGTGGGTGTCCCAGAGGTGTTCTCTGAAACGTTCCGCAAGTAGGCGGCCTGTCTCCCCAATGTATAGGAGGCCACATCGGGTGCAGTAAATGATGTGTGTGGAGGTGCAGATGAATTTCTGACGGTTTGGAAGGATTCCTTGGGGCCTTGGAGGAAAGTGAGGGGGGAGGTGTGGGAGCAAGTTTTGCATTTCTTGCGGAGCAGGGGAAGGTGCCGGAAGTGGAGGTTGGGTTGATAGGGGTGTGTGGATCTGACGAGGGAGTCGCGGAGGGGGTGGTCTTTCCGGAACGCTGATAGGGGTGGGGAGGGAAATAGATCCTTGGTGGTGGGATCTATTTGGAGGTGGCGGAAATGATGAAGGATGATATGATGTATCTGGAGGTTGGTGGGGTGGTAGGTGAGGACCAGTGGGGTTCTGTCATGGTGGCGATTGGAGGGTTCAAGGGCGGAGGAGCGGGAAGTGGAGAGCATCGTCAACCACGTCTGAGGAGAAATTGCGGTCTTTGAAGAAGGAGGCCATCTGGGTTGTTCGGTATTGGAATTGGTCCTCCTGGGAGCAGATGCGGCGGAGGCGAAGGAATTGGGAATATGGGATGGCGTTTTTACAGGGGGCAGGGTGGGAGGAGGTGTAATCTAGGTAGCTGTGGGAGTCAGTCGGTTTATAGTAAACATCCGTGTTGAGTCGGTCATCTGAGATAGAAATGGAGAGGTCTAGGAAGGGGAGGGAGAAGTCTGAGACGGTCCAGGTAAATTTGAAGTCGGGGTGGAAGGTGTTGGTGAAGTGGATGAACTGTTCAATCTCCTCTTGGGAGCACGAGGTAGCGCCAATCCTGTCATCGATGTTGCGGAGGAAAAGGTGGGGGGTGGTGCAAGTGTAGCTGCGGAAGATGGATTGTTCCACATATCCAACGAAGAGGCAGGCATAACTGGGGCCCATGTGGGTGCCCATGGCTACTCCTTTGGTTTGGAGGAAGTGGGAGGATTAGAAAGAGAAGTTGTTCAGAGTGAGGACTAGTTCAGTCAGTCGAAGGAGGGTGTCAGTGGAAGGGTACTGGTTGGTTCAGGGGGAAAGGAAGAAGTGGAGGGCTTTGAGGCCTTCGTGAAGAGGGATGGAGGTATATAGGGACTGGATGTCCATGGTGAAGATAAGGCGTTGGGGGCCGGGGAAGCAAAAATCATGGAGGAGGTGGAGGGCGTGGGTGGTGTCCCGAACGTAGGTGGGGAGTTCTTGGACTAAAGGGGACAGGACCGTGTCAAGGTATGTAGAAATGGGTTCGGTGGGGCAGGAGCAGGCTGAGACAATGTGCTCCTGCCCCACCGAACTCATTTCTGCATACTTTGACACGGTCCTGTCCCCCTTAGTCCATCGCAGGGGTCTTGAAGGAGTGACGGCTGAATTCCATTATCGACTGGATGGTCCACCCAGTTCTGGGGACTCCCATGTTTGAATCCAGCTGCAGCAGATGGCAGAATTGGAATTCGGTCAGAAATCTGGAGTTCAGAATCTAACGATGAAACCATTTTCCGAGGGGGGGGGGGGGGGGGGAAGAAAACCCATCTGATTCACTCATGACCTTTTTAGGGAAGAAAAATGCCGTTGCGGGAAAGGATTCACTCAGTTGTCCCAGCGGCATCCTTTACCGGGGCTGGCCTACACATGACGCCAGACCCACAGCAGTGTGATTGCCCTCCCACCAGCAAATGAGTGGGGACACATTAGATAAAGGGTTGAAATTGCTGAGTGAGGCAATACTTCCTATGGGTTAAGGCGGTACCAAGGATCCAGTTACAATGGGGCAATTCAATGCTGACCAATAGTAAAGGAGGTGGCGTGGCATGGGGTGGGGTGGGTGGTTTGACCTAGAGTTGTTTTTTTTAAAAAAAGCTAGTTTTTGTGCGCTTTTTTGCTGGGGAGATTTGAAGCTGTAACGAAGTTGGGTCGCAATAAAAGTTACCTGAACTTACCACCAGGCTCAGACTCTCATTAAAAGCTGAGAGATCCAACAGGTTTTTGTTTTAAAGCTGCTCATTTCTTTTTGCCTCCAGCACGAAGTTTCCAATCTTGTGTATCAGAAGGAGCAGTGAGTGAGTAGTTAGTATCGTTAGAAATTCTAAATTTTTCATGACTGCAGGTTCATCATTTCATCAGCATTATAAAGTTTACTGACAGCAGCAGGAAGTGTGGGCTGTGTTCACTAGAAATACAGTTCAAAAGTCACACAACACCAGCTTATAGTCCAACAGATTTATTTATAAGCACGAGCTTTTGGAGCACTGCTTCTTCAACAGTTGGCTGTGGAGCAGGTTCAAAAGACACGGAATTTATAGCAATATATCAGTGTCATGCAACTGAAATGATATTTTGAACAAACCTAGATTGTTAAGTCTTTTATCTTTTAAAATGGGTTACAGGTTTCAGTTCATTTATATGTAAATCCCAGAACTACTTTTAAGTCACATTCTCCTTTTAAGTTAGGTTCGAGTCTACCTGTATCGCAATCTTGAGTCAGACTGGTTCTATTCCAAAGTAGGAATTTACAAAATATTACATGGATTGACTGCCTGCAGATTGCGTATGTTTTGAGCAAAATAGAATGCATCTGCAAATGCAAATTCACCCCATAGACTTATATGTATGTGCACATGTATGTGAGAAAGTGTGTGTTTGCGTGTGTGCATGCTTGGTAAAGTGTGAGAGAGATTAAGTACAAGCCTGTGAGAGGGTGTCAGCGTGGGGGGCGCATGTGTGTGTGTCTGAGAAAGAGCATGTGTATGAGAGAGGGTCTGTGTGAGTATGTGTGTATGTGAAAGTGTATAGTGCAGCGGGGTCACCTGTCGTGTGACATGAACCCAAGGTCCCAGTTGAGGCCATCCCGGGTTTCAGCCTCTGCTCGGCCACTAGAAACGATTAAGCAGTTACAGAACACACATTGGAGAGGGGTGGGTGCGATTTTTCTTTCGATTCGCAGAAGGTGGGAGCCTCTGGATGCTGTGATCCAGGGCAAACACATGCTGGAGGACCTTCGGCTCAGAGAGATGGAGCTGGAAACCAGGCTGCAGACACTTGGTGGGGGGAAAATTAACCAGACACTTTATTCTGGAGACGGTCATTCCCCTCTGGAGAGAGCCTTCTGATTGGGTCAGTGGACAGGGTTAGGAGTGTGTGAGCGCGGGTCAGGCAGGTAAACGGGATCTGAGAGAGGGTTGCAAGGGAGAGGAGCAAACTGGCTGGGTGGTGGGAGTAAGAACAAAATTGAGGAGGTGGACATAGGGACAGGGATTGTCTCCGTTTTCTGCAGATGGCAACAGGAGGCCAGGTGGCATCGGTGTCTGGCGCCAGGATTCAGGAAACAATGTGTTCAGGGCCGCAGAATTGGAAAGGGGGGTTGCAGTGGGTGTGGTCCAACAATATCAGGAGGGGAGGGCCTCTGCTGAGGGCATGCAAGAAGTTGGAAGCTACAAAGGCAACGCAGAACCTCTCAGCTCTGGGAGGCACGGTTGCTCAATGGTTAGCACTGCTTCACAGCATCAGAGCCCTGGGGTCGATTCCACCATCAGGTGACTCAAAAGGTAGAAGAAGGAACTATGAACTTGCACTCCAAAGTTTCTTTGTTCAGCAATACTCCCTAGGACCTTACAATTAAGTGTATAAGTCCTGATATGATTTGCATTTCCAAAATGCAGCACCTCACATTTATCTGAATTAAACTCCATCTGCCACTCCTCAGCCCATTGGCCCATCTGATCAAGATCCCATTGTACTCTAAGGTAACCTTCTTTGCTGTCCACTGAACCTCCAATTTTGGTGTCATCCACAAACTCACTAACTATACCTCCAATGTTCACATCATTTAAGTAAATGATGGAAAAGTAGTGGACTCAGCACCAATCCTTGTGGCACACCACTGGTCACAGGTCTCCAGTCTGAAAAGCAACCCTCCACCACCACCCTCTGTCTTCTACCTTCAAGCCAGTTCTGTATCCGTTTGACTAGTTCTTCCTGTGTTTCATGAGGTCTTACCTTGCGAACCATGAGGAACCTTGTTGAACGCCTGACTGAAGACTGACACCCACCACTCCTCCCTCGTCAATCCTATATGTTACTTCAAAAAAACTTGGTCAAGTTCTTGAGATATGATTTCCCATGCACAAAGCTATGTTGACTATCCCTAATCAGTCCTTGCCTTTCCAAATACATGTAAACCCTGTTTCTCAGGATTCCCTCCAACAACTTGCCCATCACCGATGTCAGGCTCACCGATCTATAGTTCCCTGGCTTTTCCTTACCACCTTTCTTAAATAGTAGCACCACATTAGCTAACCTACAGTCTTCTGGAACCTCACCTGTGACTATCGATGATACAAATATCTCAGCAAGGAGACCAGCTATCACTCCCATGCTTCCCACAATGTTCTGTGATACACCTGATTTGTCTTGTTGATTTATTCACTTTTATACATTTCAAGACACCCAGCACCACCACCTATGTCATATGGACATTGTTCAAGATGTCCCCATCTTTATCCCCACATTCTATACCTTCCACATCCTTCTCCACATTAAATACTGATGCAAAATATTCATTTAGTTTCTCCCACATCTCCTGCACCTCCACACACAAGCTGCCTTGCTGATGTTTGAGGTCCTATTCTCTCCCTAGTTACCCTTTTGATTCTCCTTAATCCTATTTGCCAAAGCTATCTCATGTTCCCTTTTCACTCTCCTGATTTCCGTCAACTATATTCCTACTGCCTTTATACTCTTGTAAGAATTTGTTCAACTTCTCCTGTCTATACTTGTCATATGCTTCCTTCTTTTTGTTAACCAAAACCTCAATTTCTCTAATCACCCAGCATTCCCTACACCTACCAGCCTTTACGTTCAGCCAAACAGGAATATACTGTCTCTGAATTCTCGTTATTGCATTTTTGAAGGCTTCCCATTTTCCCTTTACCTGAGAACATCTGCCCCCAATCAGCTTTTGAAAGTTCTTGCCTAATACCATCAAAATTAGCCTTCCTCCAATTTTGAACTTCAACTTTTAGATCCTTTTCCATTTTCAATCTAATGGAATTATAGTCACTGGCTCCAAAGTGCTCCCTCACTGACACCTCAGTCACCTTCCCTGCCATATTTCCCAAAAGTAGGTCACGTTTTGCACCTTCGCTCATCGGAACATGCATGGACTGAATCAGAAAATTTTATTGTACACACAAATTCCTCTCCGTCTGAACCCTAAACTCTATGGCAGTCCCAGTCTATGTTTGGAATGTTAAAATTCCGGACCATAACTACCCTATTATTCTTAAAGATAACTGAAATCTCCAAACAAATTTGTTTCTCAATTTCCTGACTATTAGGGGGTCTATATTACAATCCTAATAAAGGTGATCATCCCTTTCTTATTTCTCAGTTCCACCCAAATAACTTGCCTGGATGTATTCCCAGGAATATCCTCCCTAAGTATAGCAGTAATAGTTTCCGTTATCAAAATCGCCACTCCCCCCTTTGTACCCTGGAACATTCAGCTGGCAGTCCTGCCCATCCATGAGGCCACATTTCTGTAATTTCATCAGCCTTCCCTATTAGGCCTCTTGCATTGAAATAAATGCAGTATAATTGATCAGTCCTACCTTGTTCTCAGCTTTATCCCTTCCTGCCCTGACTGTTGGACTCACTCCCTTTCCTAACTGTACAAATCTCAGGTTAATCTCTTTCCTCACTATGTCCCTGGGACCTATCCCCCACCTTATTCATTCAGCAACTTTACTGGCTTTCTTTCTGCAAGCAGTCTTGATATTTTATTTTCATACCTTGATTCAGCACCTTTGTCGGCAGCTTATTCCAGGTTATTAGAACAATACAGCACAGAACAGGCCCTTCGGCCCACAATGTTATGCCGAACATTTGTCCTAGTTTAAGCACCTATCCATGTACCTATCCAATTGCCGCTTAAAGGTCACCAATGATTCTGACTCTGCCACTCCCACGGGCAGCGCATTCCATGCCCCCACCACTCTCTGGGTAAAGAACCTACCCCTGACATCCCCCCATATCTTCCACCCTTCACCTTAAATTTATGTCCCCTTGTAACACTCTGTTGTACCCGGGGAAAAAGTCTCTGTCTACTCTATCTATTCCCCGATCATCTTATAAACCTCTATCAAGTCACCCCTCATCCTTCGCCATTCCAATGAGAAAAGGCCTAGCACTCTCAACCTATCCTCGTACGACCTAGTCTCCATTCCAGGCAACATCCTGGTAAATCTCCTCTGCACCCTCTCCAAAGCTTCCACATCTTTCCTAAAATGAGGCGACCAGAACTGTACACAGTACTCCAAATGTGGCCTTACCAAGGTCCTATACAGCTGCAACATCACCTCACGACTCTTGAATTCAATCCCTATACTAATGAACACTAATACACCATAGGCCTTCTTACAAGCTCTATCCACCTGAGTGGCAACTTTCAAAGATCTATGAACATAGATCCCAAGATCCCTCTGCTCCTCCACCTTACTAAGAACCCTACATTCCGCATTCTTATTTGTCCTTCCAAAATGGGCAACCTCACACTTGACAGAGTTGAACTCCAGCTGCCACTCCTCAGCCCAGCTCTGCATCATATCTAAGTCCCTTTGCAGCCGACAACAGCCCTCCTCACTATTCACAACTCCACCAATCTTCGTACCATCTGCAAATTTACTGACCTACCCTTTGACTCCCTCTTCCAAGTCATTAATAAATGTTACAAACAGCAGAGGACCCAGAACTGATCCCTATGGAACTCCACTTGTAACTGGGCTCTAGGCTGAATATTTACCATTTATTGTCACCTAAATGAAATTTCCCTCCATACACACTTAAGACTATCTGGCTGCATTAGAGTTTTCAGGTTTCTATGTCCTGGATAATGTGTGATCATTGGTTCTTCCAGCCTGCTGACCCACCAGTGGGCCCAGACTGGGGAGAGGCCATTCACCTGCTCTCAGTGCGGGAAGGACTTCACCCGCTCCTCCCACCTGCAGAGGCACCAGCAAGTTCATGTGCCATCGCAGGGGGATTGAAGGAGCCATGGCTGAGTGACATTATCGACTGGATGATCAATCCAGTTCCAGTTTGGAATCCCACCTTGGCAGATAGCAGAATTGAAATTTGGTCAGAAATCTGGAGTTCAGAATCTAACGATGAAACCATTTTCAGGAAGAAAAACAACCCCATCTGATTCACTCATGTCCTTTTTAGGGAAGGAAAGTGCCATTGCAGGAAAGGATTCACTCAGTCGTCCCAGCTGCATCCTTTACCTGGTCTTGCCTACACGCGACTCCAGACCCACCCTCCTGCCAATAAGCGGGAGAAACTAACTTGGATACAGTGTGCAGGCTGAAATTGCTGAGTGAGGCAATACTTCCTACGGGTTAAGGCTGTATCAAGGATCGAATTACAAAGGGACAACTCGGTGTTGACCAATAGTAAAGGAAGCCAGGGATGGGGAAGGTGTGCACTTTGACCTTGAGCTGTTTTTAAAAGAAATAAGCTACTTTTCACATGCCTTTGCTGGGAAGATCTGAAGCTGTAACAAAGTTGGGTCTCAATAAAGGTTACCTGAATTCACCGTCTGACTCATTAAAAGGTGCAAGTTCCGAAAGGTTTTTGTTTTAAAGCAGCTAATTTCTTTCAGCCTCCAGCACTAAGTTTCCAATGTCGTATATCAGAAGAAGCAGTGAATGAGTAATTAATATTGTTAGAAATTGTAATTTTTTAGGACTGTAGGTTCATCATTTCATCAGCATTGTAAGGTTTACTGGCAGCAGCGGGAGGCATGGCTGTGTTCACTAGAAACAAAAATTAAAAGTCACACATCAGGTTATAGTCCAACTGGTTTATTTGGAAGCACAAGCCTTTGGAGTGCTCTTCTTCATCAGGTAGTTGTGGAGCAGGATCATAAAACATAGAATTTGTAGCAAGAGATTAGTGTCATGCAACTGAATTGAACAAACCTAGATTATTGTTAAGTCTTTCATCTTTTAGAATGAGTTGCAAATTTCAGTTCATTAATATGGAAATCCTAGAACGACTTTTAAGTAATATTCTTGATGCAATTTAAAGGTGACATTTCAGCTCAGTCAATGCATAAAAGGTGTGAGGTTAGAGTCTCTGTATCCCAATCTTGAATCGGACTGGTTCTATTTCTAAAGTAGGAATTTATAAAATATTACATGGATTGACTGCCGGCAGATTTTGTGCTTTTTGAACAAAATAGATTGTATCTGCAAATTCACCCATAGACTTTTGTGTGTGTGCATGGGTGCATCTGAGCAAAATTGAACGTATCTGCAAATATAATTCTGCAAATTCTGGCTCGAAGGTAGAAGACAGAGGGTTGTGGTGGAGGGGTGCCTTTCAGACTGGAGGCCTGTGACCAGTGGTGTGCCACAAGAATCGGTGCTGGGTCCATTACTTTTCATCATTAATATAAATGATTTGGATGTGAACATAGGTATAATAAGTTTGCAGATCACACCAAAATTGGAGGCGTAGTGGACAGCAAAGGAGGTTACCTCGGAGTACAGCATGATCTTGATCAGATGGGCCAATGGGCTGAGGAGTGGCAGATGGAGTTTAATTTAGATAAATGCGAGGTGCTGCATTTTCGAAAAACAAATCAGAGCAGAACTTATACACTTAATGGTAAGGTCCCAGAGAATGTTGCTGAACCAAGAGACCTTGCAGTTCAGGATCATAGTTCCTTGAAAGTGCAGTTGCAGGTGGATAGGATAGTCAAGAAGGCATTTGGTATGTTTTGGTTTATTGGTCAGAGCATGGAGTATAGGAGTTGGGAGTTCATGTTGCGGCTGTACAGGACATTGGTTAGGCCACACTTGGAATATTGAGTGCAATTCTGGTGTCCTTCCTAACAGAAGTATGTTGTGAAACTTGACAGGGTTCAGAAAATATTTACAGGAAGTTGCCAGTGTATGAGAATTTGAGCTGAATCGGCTGGGGCTGTTTTCCCTGGCGGGTCGGAGGCTGAGGTTTATAAAATCATGAACGACATAATAAATAAGCAAAATCTTTTCCCTGGGGTGGGGGAGTCCAGAACTAGAGGGGCATAGATTTAGGGTGAGAGGGGAAAGATATAAAAGGGACCTAAGGGGCAACTTTTTCACGCAGAGGGTGGTGCATTTATGGAATGAGCTGCCAGAGGAAGTGGTGGAGGCTCTTTCAATTACAGCATTTAAAAGGCATCTGGATGGATATATGATTAAGAAAGGTTTAGAGAGGTATGGGCCAAGTGCTAGCAAATGGGACTAGATTAGATTAGGATATCTGGTCTGCATGGACAAGTTGGACCAAAGGGTCTGTTTCCATGCTGTATATCTGTGACTCCAAATGCAAATTCACTCTGTAGATGTGAGTATGCGCGCACGTGTGCACATGAGGTTGTGCGTGAGTGTGCATAAGAGAGTTTATATTTTTCGTGTGCGCATGCTTGGTAAAGTGAGAGTATGATGGAGTATAAGCCTGTGAGAGGGTGAGAGTGTGGGGGTGTATGTGTGTGTGTGTTTGAGAGACAACATGAATGAGAGAGATAGGGATAGGGTTGCATTTTTGTAAAACAAACAAGGGCAGGAATTGTAGTTAATGATAGGGTCTTGGGTGTCGTAAAATAGAGAGACCTGAGCGAGGTTCAAGTACATAGTTCTGTCAAAGTTACATCACTGGTAGACAGGGTGGTTAAGAAGGTGTTTAGCACACATCTGTTCATTGTTCACACTATTGAGTATGTGGAGCTGTCCAGGATATTGCTGAGGCCACTTTTAGAGGACTGAGTACAATTCTGGTCACACCGTTAAAGGAAGAATACTATTAGAGGGGGTTCGGAAAAGATTTACCAGGATGTTGCCAGGACTGGAGGGTTTGAGTTACAAGGAAAGGCTGGGACTTTTTTCACTGCAGTGTAGGAAGTGGAGGGGAGACCTTATAGAGCATCAGAAAATCATGAGTGGTGTAGGTAAGGTGAATAGCAAAGGTGTCTTCCTTAGCGGAGGGGAGTTCAAAACTAGGGGACATTGGTGTTCATGGTGGAGGAGAGAGATTTAAACGGAACCTGAGGGTCTACTTTTTTTTTTACACAGTTTGTGAATGAATGAACTTCCAGAGGAAGTGGCAGACACAGGTACACTTAGAATTTTTAAAAGACATTTGGATGGGCACGTGAATGGAAAGGTTTAGACGGATATGGGCCAAATGCAGGCAAGTTTAGTTTGAGAATCTTGATCGACTTGGAATAGTTGGACCGTGCTGTCTGATTCTATGACACTAAGAACCAGAAGTGATTTTATTGAAATCAATAGAATTCTGAAAGGGGATTGACAGGGTAGATACAGAAAAAAATGCTCCTTCAGGGGTATCATAGAATCCTTACAGTGTGGGGACAGACCATTTGACCCACCGAGTCCTTTACCGACACTTAGAAGAGCATCCCATCCAAACACACCTCCGACTGTGTATTTCCTGTAGCCAATGAAATTTGAATTAACCTACACATTCCTGGACACTAGTATGGCCAATCCAACCCAGGAGGTTCAAGTGTGTCAGCAGCAATCATTTCAAGCATTGTTGGTTTCCTTGGATGCAGAGAAGGCATTTGACCAGGTGGAGTGGCTATATCTTTTTTATAGGTAAAAACAAGGAATGCAGATGCTGGAAACCAGAGTCTAGATTAGAGTGGTGCTGGAAAAGCACAGCTGCTGTGCTTTTCCAGCACCATTCATATCTTTTTTATACCCTGGAGCAGTTTGATCTGGGTGAAGTGTCTACGAGATGGGTAAAGGTCCTTTACAATGATCCCCTAGCAACGTTTCTCACCAATGGCGTATGGTCTAGTAATTTTACCATTGGTAGGGTCAGTCGGCAAGGCTGTCCCCTTGAACCATTATTTTTCACATTGGTGATTGACTATTTGTGGAGGCTATTTGTAGGGACCCTAACATAGTTGCTCCAGAGGTGGGATCAAAGGTACATAAGATCACATCATATGCGGATGATGTTCTTACTTTTCTTTTGTACTCAGCTGTTTCAGTGTCCCATTTGATAGTGTATGAATTCATTTGGCTCTTGCAGGTTATAAGATTAATTTTTCAAACTTGGAGGCTTTGCCTGTGGGGGGTCTTGGGGAAATACTTGACATTGAGGGTGGGTTTCCCTTTAAGTGGGCACAGGGAGGTTTTCTTTACTTAGGCCTACCTGTCACACCTGCCTTTGATCGGTTAAGGCTGATTTTGTCCACTTGTTTGACAAGATTAAACAAGATCTTCAAAGATGGGGGGGGTCCCTTCTGATATCATTAGGTCAAGTGGTCCTATCAAAAGAAATGTTCTTCCTTGCTTATTATACTCTTTGTAGATGCTCCCTTTGCTTATGGAATGGTTGGTTTAATTCTTTTATTTGGTACCATAGACAGCCCTGATTAAGCTAGCAAACCTACAGTAGCCCAGGGATTTTAATTTGGGGGGGGGGGGAGGGGGGGGGGGAGGGGGGGGGGGGAGGGGGGGGGGGGAGGGGGGAGAGAAAGCCTTCCAAGTATCAGAAGATATTGTTTAGGCTCCCTTCTATCTTTTGCAAATGATTGGGCATGTGAGGACTCAGTTCTGGATCAGTGGTGCTGGAAGAGCACAGCAATTCAGGCAGCATCCGAGGACAGGCAAAATCGACGTTTCGGGCAAAAGCCCTTCAGCTTTTGCCCGAAACATCGATTTTGCCTGTCCTCGGATGCTGCCTGAATTGCTGTGCTCTTCCAGCACCACTGATCCAGAATCTGGTTTCCAGCATCTGCAGTCATTGTTTTTACCTATGTGAGGACTCAGTGTTGATATGGTTGGACATTGAGGCATCTCAGGCAAAATGTCCTCTTATCAACGTGTTGTTTTCAAACAAAATGAGGACAGTTGTGAAACATTGCCGTAATCCAATAGTTACTAACACTGTCAAAGCATGGAGGGGAAACAAGGCAGGTGAAAGGTAATATGTCTAAAACATTTTCCTGCTCCCACAATTGGCATGCCAGATTTCCAGCCAGGGATAACGGATCCCAGGTTTAAACTTTGGGTGCTTAGGGGAGTTTCTTGTTTGGGTGATTTGTTTGAGGGTGAAACGATGATGTCCTTTGATCAAATAATTCGTAAATTTGGGCGATCGAGTAAGGACCACTTCTGTTTCTTTCAGATTAGAGATTTTATTCGAAAAGAGACTTTGCTTTTAGCTGAGTGTTGTAGATCTGATTGGAACACACTGAGTACTCTTTATCATCTGTTGGGGGAGGTTTTTCAGATGACATCAAATGACTACCTGAAGTCTGGGAGAGAGTTCGGAGTTGAGCTTACTTCAGAAACATGGGAGGATATTTGTGAGAATGCGAGGAAGATTTCGATCTGTAATAGGACCCAGACTATGCAGTTAAAGACTTTTCATAGGGTTCATCTGGCTCAGATCATCTCGCAAAATTTAAGGAGGGAGCATCTTCAATGTGCCCCCCCCCCCCCGCCGTGTAAAATAAGCACAGGGACCCTCGCTCATTCCTTGTGGTCCTATCACAAGCCTTGTATGTATTGGAGTGCTGTGGCACTAGTAAAGGGTCTTGGGGACCAAAGTTAAGGTGGACCTGGTCTCTCTTCTCCTGGGGTTGCCGAATTTATCTTCGCTAGATGTGCCTGGGTGAAAGCTTTTAAACATACTCAATTTTTGTGCGAGGAAGAACATTCTAACGGGCTGCGTGTCTGTGAATCCCCAGAGTCTGTTGGGGTGGCGTAAGTTAATTATGGAACACATTCTTTTGGACTTTCCTACAACTATGGTGTTCGAAAAATGGAAAACTTTAATAAGATACGGCAGCACTTTTTGAATTACCTGGAAGCTGATTTGTCTGCCATTTTAATTAGGTCCTTTGTTTAGCCGTGATGTGAACTTGATGCCCTGAGAGGAAGAATTTCGAACAAATGTTGGTGTAATAACTGATGCTCTCGAAAGTTGAGATCTACACTCTTGTTGTGCCGAGCAGCAATATTTATTGGGCTGTATAGGTTTAATTTGTTTTGTAGAGTAGTGCAGTAGTTGCTTCACTGTTATGGTTATAATGTTATATTTTTGTTTGGTAATTTTATAATTTTGTAAAGAGAAAGTTTTCCATAAAAATATGTTTTAAAGTCTAATGCTTTGTGCCTGTGACACTGTTCTCAGTCAAGGATAGGTTCCCCATCACCACCAATCAATATCTAATTAAGCAAACTGCCAACATCCACAGCAGTCATGATTTGCCGGTGTTGGACTGGGGTGTACAAAGTTAAAAAATCACACAACGCCAGGTTATAGTACCTGTTGGACTATAACCTGGTGTTGTGTGATTTTTAACATCCAGAGCAGTAGAGAAACAGCAGCTGTATTTAAGAGGGGACTCCGGAGACGTGCCGTTTATTACGACGACACATTAGGAAATAGACACCCGATTTTTTTTTTTGCAAATCCAGCTAGAACATGAATTACAATTTATATTTTGGATGAACAGGATGGTTGTGAACAAGTTGCAAGGGATTATGATTAAAAAGGGTTACAGGAAAGGTCGTAAAGCTTCGTGGATCAGACTCAGATTAAAATACCCCCCTGAGCGGCCTCTCTCACCCACCAAAACAATATCTTACTTTTGTTTAGACCTTTATCCCGCCCGGATCCACCACCAGGACCGGCTCCTCGGACCTTCCTCCAGCTCCGGGGGGTTGTTGAGCTCCTGGGCTCCGGAAGCCGCGGGCGCCGGCTCTCTCTCCTCCACCGCCGACATTTTTAATTTGTTTTCTCGTTCACCCGGTAACCGCCACCTCCCCCTTCCCGGGCCCCGGGAATTATACACAAATAAACAATAAACCCCACCGGGGACTCTCTCCTTTTCTTCACTACTTTTGTTTGAAAAGTTCCGGCTTCAATTTGAAACGTATTTTAAAGGTATTTTCTGAGGTAAACGGTGCCTGTCTGCCCCCCTCCCTCCGTCAGAAACCGCCCGCTGAGTCGATGAGAAAACCGCAGCCTCGCGCCGCCATCTTTGTTTTTCTTCTTCTTCTCCTTCTCCTCCTTCAGTGACGCGCGTCATCCGCGCGCTCCCTCCAATCAGAGCGCACCTTACTCCACCTGACCAATGGCGGCCGGCTTTGCGGTCCCTGTTTGTTCCGTCCCACCCCCACCCCGCCGAATGTCGCTCTCCGATTAGTCCGCACCGACCGCACGCTTTGGGATTGACGGGGAGGTTCATGCGTACGTCACTATCCCCGCCCCTTTCCCTTCCCATTCATTCATTATCAGTTCACTGCAATGGGCTCTGGGGGTAGGAGGGGGTGACCCATATTGAGGTGGAAGGTGTCCACATTCATTCAACAAAAGTGGGCTTGTTTCCTACAGTGGTAGTGTCCCTACCTCTGATCCTGACGCCCAGGTTCAAATCCCACTGCTCCAGCAATGTTTAATAACATCCTCAATCTTTTTTTTTGGCATAAGTGACACGACACTCAGGTTACAGTCCAACAGATTTATTTAAAGCACAAGCTCTTGGATCATAGCCCCTTCATTAGGTGAAATCATGAAAACAGCGCAGGAAACAGCATTCAGGTAAATGATCAGCCAGGGATGGTGATGAAAGACAGAGCATCACAACGGTCAATTGCCAACTACCATTCTTATTTCTGATCTTATTAATACATGACTGATAAAACATTGGGGAACAAATAGTCAAGTGCCTCAATTTTGTAAGTCTCCATTTTGTGATAAAGTTTGCCTTACAAAAACAGGATCTGGACCAGATGGGCCAATGGGCTGAGTGGAAATGGAGTTTAATTCAGATAAATGAGAGGTGCTGCATTTTGGGAAAGCAAATCTTAGCAGGACTTATACACTTAATGGTAAGGTCCACTTAATGGTAAAGTGTTGCTGAACAAAGAGACCTTGCAGTGCAGGTTCATAGCTCCTTGAAAGTGGAGTCGCAGGTAGATAGGATAGTGAAGGCGGCGTTTGGTATGCTGTCCTTTGTTGGTCAGAGTATTGAGTACAGGAGTTGGGAGGTCATGTTGCAGCTGTGCAGGACATTGGTTAGGCCACTGTTGGAATATTGCATGCAATTCTGGTCTCCTTCCTATTGGAAAGATGTTGTGAAACTTGAAAGGGTTCAGAAAAGATTTACAAGGATGTTGCCAGGGTTGGAGGATCTGAGCTACAGGGAGAGGCTGAACAGGCTGGGGCTGTTTTCCCTGGATCGTCAGTGGCTGAGGGGTGATCTTATAGAGGTTTACAAAATTATGAGGGGCATGGATAGGATAAATAGACAAAGTCTTTTCCCTGGCATTGGGGAGTCCAGAACTAGATGGCATAGGTTTAGGGTGAGAGGGGAAAGATATAAAAGAGACTTAAGAGGCAACTTTTTCACGCAGAGGGTGGTAAGTGTATGGAATGAGCTGCCAAAGGATGTGGTGGAGGCTGGTACAATTTCAACATTTAAGAGGAATTTGGATGGGTATATGAATAGGAAGGGTTTGGAAGGATATGGGCCAGATGCTGGCAGGTGGGACTAGATTGGGACGGGATATCTGGAAGCGTTGGACCGAAGGGTCTGTTTCCATGCTATATATCGCTATGACTCTATGACTCTAAAATGGCTAAGTACATTGACCATGAGAATGAATTGAGGAATGCACAAATCTTGGCAATAACATTGTGTCTGTCCTTTCCCAGACAGAGTTTCCACAACCTAATGAATAGAATGCTCACAGTATCTTAGATTTTATCCAAGTTGACACAAATGGCACCAGACGGAGAAAACATTAATAACCTTGTTTTAATCTATGTGAACAACACTAAATGGATTCCTGAAGAAGGGCTCATGCCCGAAACGTCGATTCTCCTGTTCCTTGGATGCTGCCTTACCTGCTGCGCTTTTCCAGCAACATATTTTCAGTAAATGTATTAATTATCTAGTTCATATTATGGAAACTTAATTACAGCTATCAATATTATATTGTGTCAACTAGAACATACAAAATTGTTACACTCATAAGGAGTATAAAATATGCTGCGCTTTTGTTAAAAATCAGAGATTTTCACTAGTACATACAGGGATATCTTGATTAATACTCGATTATAGACTATTGATTTCTCGATGGCTTAATTACAATTAATTTGTAACTTACGTGTGGTCTGAGAATTTCTAAGTCAACATTTTAATGTCATGAATCTTTTTTCAACATAGGGACCGTTTCTGTAGGCTGATTAAGTGACCAAAAGAGTTTTGATTGGATGCAACAGTGGTGGGGGGCCCCTTAGGTATTTTTCCTTAAGACCACTCCTTGTGTCCCAACAGATGATCTGCCCCTTACCTAGTACCTCGAAGGGATTGAACAAACAACCTGGACCAGGATTATAAGGTAAGAAAGTTTTTGTTTTTTATGAGGTTGCTCTAGGTTGCTGCAGAGTGACCTTAGCTATTCCGTATTGTTCCTCAGATAAAACAGTTAGACTGGTGACCACAGTCAGAGAAGTGCTCCCCACTACCTGAGAAATTGGGCTTAGAGACCTGACTCCTTTGGATATGGCCAGTTAAATTTCTGAGGTTATAGAAATAGGAAGGCAGTTTCTGTAAATTTCTCACTCTGTATTATTGATATGGCCGGTTGAAATTTTTTATTGTTGAGCAAGTAATGATACAGAAACAATGGGACAGTCCCTTTATGTAGTTGGAAAGGAGACTCCCTTTCAGACTGTGTGAGAGAGAGAATACCTGATCAGGAAAATGATTTATAGGGGTTAGAGGTCCTCAGGGAAATTGGAAATTTTGGTAAGTTCTCTGTGAATTGGGCAACTTGTTAAATTGTAATGTACAAATTAAAGGACGTCCAGTTTGAATTATTGAATGATTGTGATAGTGTGTGTGAGAGAAAGGCAACTGTCAATAGAATGGGGAACTGTTTCCAAAACTGTTACTTTGTCAACAAACAGATGAAATGGACACAAAAAAACTGAGAAGCCATTTCCACTTGATGGCACATTTAATTGTGATTGTAGAAAACAATTGGCAGAAATTTTGAAAACTTCGAATATTCAAAGGAAACACAGAGAGAGATAGAGAGAGAGAGAGAGAGAGACACACACACACACACACACACACACACACACACACACACACACACACACAGAGGGACAGGCTTTTGGTTTAGCTCTCACTAAACTAAGTGTTAACTCTTTGTGGTCTGTTTTGAACGTACTTTTGTTTGTTGGTGGTTACATGTGGTCCGATATAATCTTTGTTGTTTTTTGCCCCTGGAACGCAAGATCCGGGAATGTTTTGATTTAAGTCTGCATTTTGGAATATCATGGTAATTCGTAAATGTTGTCTGTGCCTTTTAATAGGTTTGATCATGCATGGTTAATGTTATATTCTTTTGAGGGACTTTCTACACTAATTTAAATCAATATGTGCCAGGAAAGGTTGATTTTTTAAAAATTGGGTTAAGATTGGTAAAAGTCTCTTGGAATTTGATTTTATCACGTTTGGAATTCATTTTCTGGCCAGAGTAAATGACCAAATACTGTTTGACCGGATAAGCTAATTTTTAATTCCAGAAATGCAAGGCCGTTTGAACTAGATTTTAGTAAAATGTTCTAAAATCTGAGAAAACTGATGAAGGTAGGAGGGTGATGTTGAACAATTTTCAGG
Source organism: Chiloscyllium plagiosum (assembly GCF_037043375.1). Taxonomy (NCBI): domain Eukaryota; kingdom Metazoa; phylum Chordata; class Chondrichthyes; order Orectolobiformes; family Hemiscylliidae; genus Chiloscyllium; species Chiloscyllium plagiosum. The sequence continues at coordinate 75,969,757 of NW_028270165.1, read as the reverse complement.
TATTGAAGGAGATGTGGGAACACCTTCAAGCACGGTGGCACAGTGCTTAGCACTGCTGCCTCACAGCGCCTGAGACCCGGGTTCAATTCCCGCCTCAGGCGACTGACGGTGTGGAGTTTGCACGTTCTCCCCGTGTCTGCGTGGGTTTCCTCCGGGTGCTCCGGTTTCCTCCCACAGTCCAAAAGATGTGCAGGGTCAGGTGAATTGGTCGTGCTAAATTGCCTGTAGTGTTAGGTAAGGGGTAAATGTAGGGGTATGGGGTGGGGTTCGCTTCGGCGGGTCGGTGTGGACTTGTTGGGCCGAAGGGCCTGTTTCCACACTGTAATGTAATCTAACCTGCCCTTGTATGTGTTGTTGTCGATCTATAATCAGTTAAGCTATCATAATAAAAATCTCACTAGGATATTCTTAAAAATAACCTCTCCCTTCTCTGAAAGAAAAGTAGTCTGCTGCTGTGGTATTAAGATGTAGGAATTCATAGTTACAGAGAGTGATGACATCTTGACCCTTTCAGATAGGTTCACGTGCAAATAAAACATTTATTCAATATTTAATGATGATGATTATGGTAGCCAAAGAAGCAGTTATTTACATTTTATTTGTATATCTTTACAATGGAATTACTGGAATGGACAGATTGACATGATAAGGCCAATCACAATTTGTTTGGTTAGTTGGAGATAAAATTTATTCTGTAAATGACTTTTTTCAGTTTGTCCTAATTTTGCGAATGTAAAAACAGACACGATAAATCGATTATCTCAGAGGTTATAAATTAGCATGTTTGTGCTCACAGACATGAAAATATGCATTTTCTATGTGAGACTTGACCATTTGAATTTGTATTTCTGGGCTTGGTGTCTTTTAAAATCTGTGGAATTAATGAGGGTTAAATTGAAATTCCAGTAGTGTAAATCAGACCTACAGCATTTCAGAACACTTTAAATGGCTTTTAGTTTCTCTTTGAAGGCAGTGGCAAAGGAAATTGTGGATGTGGTTTAAATAGATTTTTAATTTGTATCAACAATGCATTATGCACAGTTTCATCCAAGCTTTGTTAGGTAGTTTAATTAACTAACTAGGCTTATGTTAGTGGTCCACAGGAAGTATTGCACAAGTTTTTCAGATTAATTTTGAATTCTGTATCATATTTTGGAGAAAAACGTAATCTAATAGCTGAGTGGAATTGGAGTTATTTGGATGCAGGCTAAATGTTGCACTTATTAGGAAAAATTTGATACAATTTTCTGCATACGACCCTAAGCAGATTTTATTCATTTAAAGTCTGTTTGTTATTCTTAATTAACAGTGAAATGTGTCAGCCACTTGTTCAGTTTCCATCTCTCAATTAGAGTACGTGCTTATATTAGTCAATATATATTTTACGTGCTTATATTAGTCAATATACATTGTCAGTGATCTGTGTCATTGCCTCATGGTTAATTTTAAATTTTAAACATGGTTGTAATAATTAATGTTCACCTGGACCATCCCTTAAATCAAATTGAGCATTGTACATGCAATGACCATACAAAGAAAAGTATAGGAAGCAGAGCGAGAGAAGAAACGTTAAGGAAAGTGAAACTTGCAGTGTTCCTCATGCAAAGAACTGGCACTGAAAACGCAACTTTAATAACCTTCTATTCTGTAGCCATTTTGATTTAGTGTTACATGATAAACTTGCCGAACAGTATGAAAAATCTATTTCTTGGAATTATGTACACTACTATTTCTGGATAGAATGGAGGCATTAACTCTCTTAAATGTTCAAATTGAATGCATTAATGACAAGTCAGAAAGGAAAAATTAAAGAATTGACATCAGAAGGTGCTAAAGAAAGGTCACTCTCTTGAGAAAGTGTGGCATGAACAAACAGATCAGCCAAAACAGCAGATGTTGTGGGTACATTGAAGATTTTAGGACTAAATAATACTGTAGTTGAGTAACTTCTTTTAAATTTTAGAATTAAAATGGAAGTGCTAAATAACTGTAAATTTTAAATTTAAACACTTTATTATACTGTGTATATGACATTTAAGTATTGATTCTGTAGCCTCTGTATAGGTCAGGAAACTAGAGACCTGGGATGTGGCATCTTGTGAACAGGCGGTAAACCTAATTTGAAAGAAAAATTGTGACAAATAGTGTAAATTATTAATTAAAACTGGAAGCACAAAGCCAATATTAAATGGAAAGATACCTTGTTGGCCAGTTGGAGGAATAATGCACGTGTATATACAACAGATGGAACTCCCAGAAATTGGGAGATTAGATTAGATTAGATTAGATTAGATGTTAAAAGTTGAGTCTGAATGGGTAGATGAGGGGTGAAAAAGGGAACAGGAGAAACACTGGGACACTAAGGAAGATAAGAAAGGAGTTGAAGCACAGCGCTGTAAAAATAATCTAAGTTTTACTCTGCATCCTGAGCCTATGTCTGGCATACTGACACTATTTGAGGAAGGGGATGAGACTGGGGAACATCTCCTGATAGTCCCCAGCACACCCCCTAATTCTAAACTTCCCCTTTACTCGGAAGATCAAGTCGTCCAATATCGGGTCACCAGCTTCATCATGAGGATGAGCAGCCTAGACCATTCTCAACCAAGGGCCGTCGCAGGAAACTGAGTAACCTGACCGCAAGGAGAAACCAGCCCAATTTACTCAATATGTCCGAAGGACAATACATACTCCTCAGGACTTGTTTGCTATATGTTCCTGTCCCCTGAAGTTACCACATGGCAAGGATGGGCCAGGGTGGTGTAGAGCCAGTCCACAGTTACGACGACTTGAAGGAGAGAAGGAGAGATTCCCTCACAATGATTCCCAGCAGATCACTTAATCCAGTCATTAGAATGAGCTTTACAACAACCTGTGAACATTAGTTACTTACTGGAATGCAAACCCAAACCTGGGGAGTCGGGAGGTGATTATGGAGAACAGTTTAGAGTTCTGAGGGAGGTGGCTGAGGAAATAGCGGAGGCGTTGGTTGAGATCTTTCAAAAGTCACTGGAGTCAGGGAATGTCCCGGATGATTGGAAGATCACTGTTGTAACCCCCTTGTTCAAGAAAGGATCAAGGCAAAAGATGGAAAATTATAGGCCAATTAGCCTAACCTCAGTTGTTGGTAAAATTCTAGAATCCATCATTAAGGATGAGGTTTCTAAATTCTTGGAAGAGCAGGGTCGGATTAGAATAAGTCAACATGGATTTAGTAAGGGGGGGGGTCATGCCTGACAAACCTGTTGGAGTTCTTTGAAGAGGTGACAAGTAGGTTTGACTGGGGAAACCCAGTGGATGTGGTCTCCCTAGACTTCCAAAAGGCCTTTGATAAGGTGCCACACGGGAGGCTGCCGAGCAAGGCGAGGGCCCATGGTGTTCGAGGTGAGCTACTGGTATGGATTGAGGATTGGCTGTCTGACAGAAGGCAGAGAGTTGGGATAAAAGGTTCTTTTTCGGAATGGCAGCCGATGACAAGCGGTGTCCCGCAGGGTTCAGTGTTGGGGCCGCAGCTGTTAACATTATATATTAATGATCTGGATGAAGGGACTGGGGGCATTCTAGCGAAGTTTGCCGATGATACAAAGTTAGGTGGACAGGCAGGTAGTACTGAGGAAGTGGGGAGGCTGCAGAAGGATCTAGACAATTTGGAAGAGTGGTCCAGGAAATGGCTGATGGAATTCAATGTGAGCAAATGCGAGGTCTTGCACTTTGGAAAAAAGAATAGAAGCATGGATTACTTTCTAAACGGTGAGAAAATTCATAAAGCCAAAGTACAGAGGAATCTGGGAGTGCTAGTTGAGGATTCTCTAAAGGTAAACATGCAGGTTGAGTCCGTGATTAAGAAAGCGAATGCAATGTTGTCAATTATCTCAAGAGGGTTGGAATATAAAAGCACTGATGTGCTACTGAGACTTTATAAAGCTCTGGTTAGGCCCCATTTGGAGTACTGTGTCCAGTTTTGGTCCCCACACCTCAGGAAGGACATAGTGGCACTGGAGCGTGTCCAGCGGAGATTCACACGGATGATCCCTGGAATGGTTGGTCTAACATATGAGGAACGGCTGATGATCCTGGGATTATATTCATTGGACTTTAGAAGATTAAGGGGAGATCTAATAAAAACTTACAAGATAATACATGGCTTGGAGAGGGTGGACGCTAGGAAATTGTTTCCGTTAGGCGAGGAGACTAGGACCCATGGACACAGCCTTAGGATTAGAGGGGGTAAATTCAGAACAGAAATGCGGAGACATTTCTTCAGCCAGAGAGTGGTGGGCCTGTGGAATTCATTGCCACAGAGTGCAGTGGAGGCTGGGACGCTAAATGTCTTCAAGGCAGAAATTGATAAATTCTTGATGTCACAAGGAATTAAGGGCTATGGGGAGAATGCGGGTAAGTGGAGTTGAAATGCCCATCAGCCATGATTGAATGGCGGAGTGGACTCGATGGATAGAAATGGCCTTACTTCCGCTCCTATGTCTTATGGTCTTATAGTTTGTTTCCTGTTACGGAACATTTGCAAGTGATCAAGCCTTTAATTGAAAAGCTAACTCCCCTTTGTTTAGCGCTATGCTTTTGCAATGTATTCCTCCTGGTATCGCTGACATGATCCAGACAAACAATATGAACTGGTCCAGGAATTCCCTGTCGCTAATGAGGTAAGCGGTAATCTTCTGGGATGGCCAGAACGAGCCCAAACCATGATCCGAATATGTCCAGCAACTTCGTGATCCCTATACCTCATGTGCCAACCCCAACGAGGTTCGTTGAGACCAGGATACCAACTGGGGGTGGAACCTACCTCAGATGCCCAAGTGACCACCACTGAGTAACCCTTTCCCGATCGGAAATAATAACTTGACTTTTACAATGGTTAAGCTCAGTGACCATGGGAATGGAATAAGGAATGTACAGATTTGGCAAAAAATAGCATTTGTTTCTTTCCCATGACAGTTTTGTTGATTAGATTAGATTCCCTACAGTATGGAAACAGGCCCTTCGGCCCAACAAGTCCATACCGACCCTCTGAAGAGTAACCCACCCAGACCCATTCCCCACATATGCACCTAACACTATGGGCAATTGCTATAATGAAATGGCTAAAATACAGATGTATCCCAGGTATTAATCTATAGCTGACGTAAATAAAGCCACATAAATGGCTTTTGTTTACTTAAGGGAAACTATACTGAAAGCATTAACTATCTGGTTCACATGCAGTGACACAAATACAGACACATCAGCAGCTATGCTTAATTATACTAAATTTATTAATTATCTAATGGGAACCTAATAAAAAATATTATATGGTGAGAATTAGAGAAAATAAGATAATAACGCATATTAAGGGTACAAATTATGCTGTCCCTAAGATTTAGAGATTCATTAGCATATTCAGGGATATCTATGATTGATACTCTTGATTATTGACTATTGATCTGTCACCAGCTGAATTACAATACAGTGTGTTTTTTTTTGTAACTTACTTGTGGTCTGAGAATTTGAGTTAACACCCAGAACTGGACTGATAGTCCAGTCAATAACGGCACACAGCCGTAGCTCCTTCAATCCCTCTGCAATGGCAAGTGAACTCGCTGGTGCCTCTGCAGGTGGGAGGAGCGGGTGAAACCCTTCCCACACTCAGAGCAGATGAATGGCCTCTCCCCGGTGTGAATCTGCTGGTGTTTCTGCAGGCTGGAATAGTCCGTGAATCCCTTCCCGCACACAGAACAGGAGACCAGTCTCTCCTCGGTGTGGATCTGCCCGTGCGCCAGCAGGGCAGTTGAATGGGTGAAACCTCTCCCGCAGACGGAGCAGATGAAGGGCCTCTCCCCAGTGTGAACACGCCGGTGTCTCTGCAGGGCAGAGGAGTTAGTGAATCCCTTCCCACACTCAGAGCAGGTGAATGGCCTCTCCCCGGTATGAATGTGCCGGTGTCTCCGCAGGTCAGAGGAATTAGTAAATCCCTTCCCGCACTTGGTGCAGGTGAATGGCCTCTCCCCGGTGTGGACCCGTTGGTGTCTCCGCAGGGCAGATGAACTATTGAACATCTTCCCGCACATGGAGCAGGAAAACGGCCTCTCTTCAGTGTGAATGCGCTGGTGCATCAGCAGGGTAGACAACCGACTGAACGCCTTCCCGCACATGGAGCAGGAAAACGGCCTCTCCTCAGTGTGGATGCGCTGGTGCATCAGCAGGGTAGATGACTGGGTGAACACCTTCCCACACACGGAGCAGGAAAATGGCCTCTCTTCAGTGTGGATGCGCCAGTGCGTTCGCAGGGTAGACGACTGACTGAACTCCTTCCCACACACAGAGCAGGTGAACGGTCTCTCCCTTGTGTGAACCCGCTGGTGGGTCACCAGGGTGGATAAATGAATGAATGCCTTCCCGCACACAGAGCAGGTGAATGGTCTCTCCCCGCTGTGACTGCGCCGATGGCGTTCAAGCAAGGATGGGAATTTGAATTCCTTCCCACAGTCCCCACATTTCCACGGTTTCTCCATCACACGGGAATTCTCGTTTCTCTCCAGCTTTGAAACTCAGTTGAAGGACCACTCACACACGGAACGTGTTCAGTCTCTCGCCACTGCCATTCATCAAGCTTGCTCTGCAATTCAAGAAGATCATGTGTGTCCTGTTGTGTCCTTAATTCCATTTCCTGCCTGCCTCCATAACCTTTCATTCCCTTGTCACTCAAAATTCTTTTCAATTCAGCCTTGAATACATTCAAAGAGCCAGTCTCTCCTACTCCCTGTGGGGGAGCATTGCAAAAACTAACAAGAGAGAATAATTTATTCATCTCTGCCTAAAATGAGATACCACGTTTTTGTAATCTGGGTCTTCAAATTCTAGATTCTCTGACAAGGAAGCATTTTATCTAAATCTACCCTTACAAGCTCAGTTCTGGTCACCCAGTTATCAGAAGGGTATTATCAAGCTAGAGAGAGTTCACAGGAAACTTACAAGTTGTTGCCTGGTGTGGAAGATTTGAAGAAATGTTGGATCGGCTGGGCCTTTTTTCACTGGAGTGTAAGAGGTTGCGAGAAGGGAAGTTCATAAAGTAATGAGAGGTATAAATATAGACGATTTCACAAATGGGGGCATATTTATAATGTGAGGAGAGAGATCTGAAAAAAAGACAAGGACCTTTTTTTTTCATAGAGTGTGGGTCACATGTAGAATGAACTTGCTGAAGAAGTGGTAGATGCTGGTACAATTACAACATTTAAAAGATTTTTGGATAGGTACATGAATAGGAAAGGTTTGGAGGGATATGGGCCAGGAGCAGGCAGGACAGGTGCGATTACGTTCGGCATGGACCGATTGGACTGAACGGTCTGTTTCTGTGCTGCGTAATTCTGTGACTATAACTCTATGACTGTACTAGAAAAGCACAGCAGTCAGGCAGCATCCGAGGAGCAGGAAATTTGAAGTTTCAGGCAAAAGCCCTTCATCCGGAACTTTCGCTCGAAACGTCAATTTTCCTGCTCCTCGGATGCTGCCTGACCTGCTGTACTTTTCCAGCACCACTCTAATCTCGACTCTGATCTCCAGCAGTGCTTACTTTCGCCTCTATGACTGTACTGCCAAGCAGCTAATTATAATTTCCCGTGGCGTTAAATGCTAACCATCTCCTGGGGAAGCCCACCCCTTTAACTGCGAGTATTAACCAAACAAATAAATCTGCCGGGTGAAGGAAGCAAAGCCTGTCGATGTCTTCAACAGTGAGACCAAGGTAAAAACAAGGACTGCAGATGCTGGAAACCAGAGTCTAGATTAGAGTGGTGCTGGAAAAGCACAGCAGGTCAGGCAGCATCCGAGGAGCAGGAGAATTGACGTTTCGGGCAAAAGCCCACAACAGTGAGACCAAGCCAACCTTTCCAGAGTCTCTCCCCTCTCCTCTCCCCTCTCCCCTTCCTGGATGAATTTCATTTCCTTTCAGCTCCTGCAAGTCAACAATTGAATTCCAGAATGAAAACAAAAGGAATGGAAACCGGGGTGAGAAAAGAGAGTGCCGTACTTACAGCTGATTGACAGAGGAACGAAGTTGCAGTCTGGGATAAAGCTCTATCTTCACTCGGATAGAGAGGAGCTGCGGCTTCTCCAACTCATGGGTCCAACTTTGCATTACGACCCTAGGCTAGCTCTGATTGGCAGGAGGACCGGAAGAAGGCCGGTCCTCCAGCGATTCAATTGGTCAATCTCCAAGGCAGCTGACCGTAGTCTTTTGTGATGCAAAGGGGTTGGCCACCGCCGGACCAGCAATTTGGAACACGGGGTACGTCCCCGGCCGGAACCGTGGCTCCTATTGGCTCCTTCAAGGAGTTCCCGCCCCTATATTCGACGTCATAACGCCGAAGTAGCCCTCTCAGTTTCAGAGTGAAACTCCCTCCTCTGGGTAATATCTAAGAGTGAAGTAATATCTACTCCTTTCCATTTCTCATTCAGGAAGGAGGGAGAAAGGGAGAAGGGAGAGAGGAGTACTGTTTACTTGTTGCAACTGGGGTAAATCCAGGGAGGGAGCAGACTCTGCAAAGGTGCTCAGATGCACTCTGACCCTCTTGGAGATATTGTCATTTTCCCCCTCAGTTTGACACGTTTATTAGAATACAATTTACACCTTGGAAAAAGATTGCCTTTTTCCTCATATTCATAATTTCATTCCATGGTTTCTCATGGAATGGAGCAGCATTTAAACCATTAGCACATTGATATAAAATGTACATATATGTTGCTTCTTGTGGTGTACATCTGATATTATTTGCTGTTGTAAAAGCTTCATGGCTACTATTTTTCATCTCCTAATCACTATTACGATGGGGATTCCCTTCCCCAAAGGTCTCTCCCCAGATGCATTAACACTGGGGAGAGACCTTTCTCCTGCTGTCAGTGTAGGCAGACATTCATTAGTGCATCCCACCTCATGACACACCAGAGCAATCACACCCGCGACAGGCAGTTCATCTGCGGGAAAGCATTCATTGATTCTTCCAGCCTGCTGAAACACCAGCAGGTCCATACTGGATAGGGTCCATGTGTAGGCAGGGGTCAGTCAGATGGGCGATCTGTGGAAGCACCAATGGGTGTACGTGGTCAAGAGGCCATTCACCTGCCCCGAGGGAGGGAAGGGCTTCACTCATGTGACCAACTTGCAGAAGCAGGAGCAGTTCTGCATGTGGGAGAGGACCTTCAGATGCCCCGCGTGTGGGAAGGGGTTGACTTGCTCGGCTAAGCTGCTGACCCACCAGCGGGTTCACACCGGGCACAGCCCGCTCACCTGCTCTCAGTGCGAGAAGGGCTTCATTTGCTCCTCCCACCCGTGGAGTACCAACAAGTTCAAATGCCATCACAAGGGGATTGAAGAAGCGATGGCAAGTGACAATTTCAACTGCACTATCAACCCAGTTCTGGGGACTCCTGGGTTCGAATCCCGCTGTGGCAGATGGCGGAATTGGAATTCGGTCAGAAATCTGGAGTTCAGAATCAAATGATGAAATCATTTTCAGGGGAAAACAAATCCCCATCTGATTCACTCATGTCCTTTTTAGGGAAGGAAACTGCCATTGCGGGAAAGGATTCACTCAGTCGTCCCAGCTACATCCTTTACCCAGTTTGGCCTGCACATGACTCCAGACCCACAGCCGTGTAGTTGACTCTTGATATTGTCCCCCCTCCCCCCGACACATGAGCAGCGAGAAAGTCACTTGGATACAGTGTGTAAGTTGAAATTGCTGAGTGAGGCAATACTTGCTACAGGTTAACGCTGTACCAAGGATCCAGTTACAAAGGGACAACTCAGCTGACGAATAGTAAAGAAAGTGGTGGCGGTGGGGGTAATGTTTGTGCTTTGACCTTGTGTTGTTTTAAAAAACTACTTTTTGTACGCCTTTTTGCTGGAAGACCTGAAGCTGTAACAAAGTTGGGTCACAGTAAAGGTTACCTGAACTTACTGCCGGGCTCAGACTCTCATTGAAAGCTGTGAGACACAAAAGGTTTCTGTTTTAAAACAGCTCATTTCTTACAGCCTCCAGCTAAGTTTCCAATGTCATGTATCAGAAAGAGCAGTGAATGAGTAGCTGTTATCATTAGAAACTTAAAATTTTCATCTTTGCAGATACTGCATCGTTTCATCAGCATTGTAAAGTTTACTGGCATCAGCGGGAGATGTGGGCTGTATTATCTAGAAATAAAGTTTAAAAATCACACAACACCAGGTTATAGTCCAACAAGTTTATTTGGAAGAACTAGTTTTGGGAGGGGTGCACCTTCATCAGGTAGCTGTGGGGAGATCATAAGACACAAATTTATTGCAAATGATTACAGCATCATGCAACTGAAATGATATATTGAACAAACCTAGATTTCTGTTAAGTCTTTCATCTTTTAGAATGGGTTGCAGGTTTCGGTTCATTAATATGTAAATCCCAGAACTTTTTCTAAGTCACATTCTTGAGATAACTTAATGTTTTATTTAAAAACGTGACATCTCAGTTCAGACTATGATGTGATGTTAGAGTCTGTCTGTATCCCAATCTTGACTGGTTCTATTTCCAAAATATTTTGCGCCTTCTGAGTAAAATATAATGTATCTGCAAATATAATTCGGCAAATGCAAATTCACCCCATAGACTTTGATGTGTGTATGCATGCATGAGAGAGAGTGTGTGTGAGTGTGTTCACGTGATATGCACGGGTGAGTGCGCATGAGAGAATGTGTGTTTGCATATGTGCATGCTTGGTAAAGTATGTGTGTGATGGAATGTAAGCCTGTGTCTGAGAGACAGCGTGCATATGAGAGGGTCTGTTTGAGTGTGTGAGTATGTAAGAATGTGTGTGTCTGAGAGGGAGTGTATGGTGAAGTAGGGTCACCTGCAGTGTGACATGAATCCAAGGTCCCGGTTGAGGCCATCCTCATGGGTTCTGAACTTGGCTATCAGCCACTTGTCCATGACGCCCAGATATCCTAACCTAATCCATTCCCATTTGCCAGTACTTGGCTCATATCCCTCTGAACCCTTCCTATTCACATACCCATCCAAATGCCTTTTAAATGTCATAATTGTTCCAGCCTCCACCACTTCCTCTGGCAGCTCATTCCATACACGCACCACCCTCTGCATGAAAAAGTCGCTCCTAAGGTCTCTTTTATATCTTTCCCCTCTCATTCTGACCACTACCCTCTGTTTCTGGACTCATCCACACCAGGGAAAATACCTTATCTGTTTATCCTATCCATACCCCTCATGATTTTGTGAACCTCTGTAAGGTCACCCCTCAGCCTCCAATGGTCCAGGGAAAACAGCTCCAGCCTATTCAGCCTCTCCTTTTAGCTCAAATCCTCCAACCCTGGCAACATCCTTGTGAATCTTTCCTGAAGCTTTTCAAGTATCACAACATCCTTCCGACAGGAAGTAGAAGAGAATTGCATGCAATATTCCAATATTCTCAATTTTTCTTTCAAATTAGGTTTATCGCCTGTTCAGAATAGGCCACATCCCAGGTCTCTAGTTTCATCACTCATGTCAATCTGATATTCCAGTAATTCCATTGTATATATATATATATATATATATATACCAATAAAATGTAAATGACTGTTTCATTGGCTACATAATGATCATCATTAAATATTCTGAGTAAATGTTATATTTGCACATGAACCTATCTAAAAGGGTCAAAAAGTAACAATTCTCTATAACTATGTATACTGGCTGAAATGCCTACATCTTAGTATCACATTAGCAGGCTACATTTTCTTTCCAGAGAAGGGAGTTTTTTTTTAAAAGAATAGCCTAAAGAGATTTTTATTATGCTAGCATAACTTATCGTAGATCTACAATAGCACGTCCAAGGGTAGCTATCCCCACATCTCCTTCAATACCTGAAAATTGTTCAACTCACCCCTACATCTTCATCTTCATCAGTTTTTTTCAGTGTTATGAAGGTGTAGGGTTACCCTACCTTTAAGAGAATTGAAAAGCTAGTAGGGACTTAGAGAAGCACAGAGAGTCCGGAACAAAGTAACTATTTAACATTTGGTCAAAACAGCCAGCAACAGCTGGGCTGCCATGAGACAAAAACACATTCAAATTTGGCCAATTAGTTTAAATTATGCCGCATGATACCAAACACCATTTGAATTTAGTTTTTTGATAATATTAAAACCAACGACACAATCCAATGTTTTGGCATATAAAACCAGACAGTTTGAACAGTTAGCCAGAGGGCCAAAAGAGAACGCCAGAAGACCAACAGATGTTGGCTGCTGATAAGGGCTCTCTGAGAGGTACCTGTCTGGAGAAGGCGTTTACACAGAAAGAAAAATAGAAACCAATCTGGAGACAGAATCTACAGAGGAAACTTGACAAAGCTGACTCATTTTGAAACATGATTATTTTTCTGTAAATCGTAATTGGGATTTTTTTTATTGGACTAGTATTGTAGAGGGGGTAAGTAAAAGATAGGGTTAAGAGAAAGGAGTTGTAAATAATTGTTAGTTAATATTCTCTGTTAGACCTTTTAAAAGTCAATTCCTACTTTAATTAGTGACTTTTTTGAAAGTTCTTTGCCTCTCGATTTTTACCAGATTAAGGCACAGTTGTTTAAATGAGCTGAGGGGTTTCCCTGTGTCATAATAGTTAAAATTCGGGAGGCAAACGGTATTGCATTTCTGGAATTAAAGATTACCTTATCCGTTAAAACAATATTTGGAAATCCACTCTGTCCAGAAACTGAAATTCCAAACATGATCAAATCAAATTCTAAGAGATAATTTTTACCAATCTTTACAGCCTTTTTTTAAATCAACCTTTCCTGGCAGATATAGATTTAAGTTAGTACAGAAAGTATCTCAAGAGGATATAGCAAAATGCAGACTTAAATCAAAACATTCCCAGATCTCGAGTTCCAGGGACAAGAAAAAACCCACCAACAAATGAAAGTACATTCAAAACAGACCACTAAGAGTTAAGACTTAGATCAGTGAGAGCAGGACCAAAAGCTTGTGTCAGTCTCTCTCTCTGTGCATTCAAATGTCTATTCAAATTTTTCAAAATTTCTACCAATTGTTTTATGTGATTGCAATTAAAAGCCATCAGGTGGAAATGGCTTCTCAGTCCTTTGTGTCCATTTCACCCATTTGTTGACAAAGTGATAGTTTTGGAAACAGTTCCCCCTTCTATTGACAGCTGTCTCTCTCCCACGCACACTACCACAATCATTCAATCATTCAAACTGGACACCCTTTACTTCATATATTACAATTTACCAAGTTGCCCAATTCACACAAAGAATTTACCAAAATGTCCAATTTCTCTGAGGGGCTTCCAACCCCTATAAATCATTTTCCTGATCAGTTATTTCAACAGACCATATCAACAATACAATAGACAATAGACAATAGACAATAGGTGCAGGAGTAGGCCATTCTGCCCTTCGAGCCCGCACCACCATTCATTATGATCATGGCTGATCATCCTCAATCAGTATCCTGTTCCTGCCTTATCTCCATAACCCTTGATTCCACTATCCTTGAGAGCTCTATCCAACTAATCCAGAATCTGGGCCTCCACTGCCTTCTGGGGCAGAGCATTCCACACAATACGGAGTGAGATATTTACCAAGGCTGTCCTCCTCTTTCTGTAACTTCATACGTTCACCCGGCCATATCCAAAGGAGTCAGCTCTCTAAGCCAAATCTGTTACGTAATGGGGAACACTTCCCTGACCATGGTCACCAGTCCCAACTCTTTTATCTCAGGAACATTGCAGAACAGCCAAGGACACCCCACCGCAACCTAGAGCAACCTCATAAAAAAAACCCTTATAATCCTGCTATAGGTGGTTCATTTGATCCCTTCAAGGTACCAGTCTCACGAGACCAGGGCAGATCATCTGTTGGGACACAAGGAGTGGTCTTAAGGTAAAATACCTATGAGGCCTCCACTGTGTTGCATCGATCCAAACTCTTGGTCATTTACTCAGCCCAGAGAAACAGTCCTGATGTTGGGAAAAGAGCCACAGCACCAAAATGTTGACTCAGAAATTCTTGGATCACACGTAAAGTACAAATTAAATGCACTTCATTGTAATTAATCTGGTGAGAGATCAATAATTTATAATCCAGAGTATCAATCAAGATATCCATGAATGTACTAACGATAAATCTCTGATTTTTAGCAAAAAGCCAGCATACTTTATGCCCTTATGTTCGTAACAACTTTGTATGTTCCAGTTCCCACAATATAGTTTCAATTAAGTTTGCATAATTTGAACTACATAATTAATACATTTAGTGTTGTTCACATAGATTAAAACAAAGCTATTAATGTTTTCTCCATCTGGTGCCATTTGTATCAATGCAGATAAAACCTAAGATATCAGCATTCTATTCATGAGGTTATGGAAACTCTGTCTGGGAAAGGACAGACACAAAGTTATGTCAAGATTCATGCCTTCTTCAATTCATTCTCATGGTCAATGTACATTATCGGTCATGTATTAAGAAGATCAGAAATAGGAATGGGAGTATGTAATTGACTGTTGAGATGCTCTGTCTTTCATCACCATCCATGGCTGAACATTCATCTGAATTCTCTTCCCTGCACGGTTTTTTTCATGACTTCACTTAATGAAGGGGCTCCACTTCAAGAGCTTGTGATTTCAAATAAACCTGTTGGACTATAACCTGGTGTCATGTGACTTATGACTAAAAAAATGGATTTGATGTTATTACACATCGCTGGAGCAGTGGGCCTCAGGGCTCAGAGGTAGGGACAGTACCACTGAAGCACAAAAAAACTCTGTAGTAAATAGGAGTTCCCATTCACTCTTTTGAATGAATGGGAACTCCTTCGTCCTCGACAAGGGACACTACCGTTGTACCCCCAGCCCATTGGGTCCTCTCCTGTTGAATGAGTGAATAGGAATGGAAAGGGGTGGAGACACTGACATGTGTACGAACCTCTCCACTAATCGGCAGCACAGTGGCTCAGTGGTTAGCACTGCTGCCTCACAGCACTAGGGTCCCAAGTTGGATTCCCCCTTCGGGCAACTGTCTATGTGGAGTTTGCACGTTCTCTCCCTGTGTCTGTATGGGTTTCCTCTGAGTGGTCTGGTTTCCTCCCACAATTCAAGGCGCAGGTCAGGTGAATTGGCCATGCTAAATTGCCACATAGTGTTTGGTGCATGAGTCAATGGTAAATATAGGGTAGGGGAATGGGTATCGGTAGGTCATTCTTTGGAGGGTTGGTGAGGACATGTTAGGCCTGTTTCCATACTGTAGGGAATCTAATCGATCCCAAAGCCTACGGTTGGTGTGGACTAGTTGGAGAGCAACGTTCCATGGCGGGGGGGGGGGGTTGGGTTGGGTTGGGTTTGGGGGGAGTGAGTTCCCTAAGGCCCACAAAGCCGGCTGCCATTAGGTGGAGTAAGGTGCGCTCTGATTGGAGGGATCACAGATGATGCACGTCACAGAAGGAGGAGACAAAAAAAAAGAAAAACAAAGATGGCGGTGTGAGACTGTGATTTTCTAATCGACTCAGTGGGCGGTTTCTGACGGAGGGAGGGAGGGAGAGAGAGAGGGGACAGACAGGCATCGTTTATCTCAGAAAATACCTTTAAAATACATTTCAAACTAAAGTCAGAATGTTTGAAACTGAAGTTGTGAAGAAAACAGTCCCCAGTGGGGTTTCTTGTTTATTTTTGTACAATTTCTGGGGCCCGGGAAGGTGGAGGTGACGGTTACCGGGTGAACGAGAAAACAAATTTAAAATGCAGCGGGAGGTGGAGGAGCGGCGGCGGGGGGTAAAGTCCGGCGGAGCACAAGCTGGAGGAGAGGCTGCACTCGGTGCTGTGCTGGACCGTGAGCCTGGAGCTACCCGCGGCTTCACTCTACCAGGTACCGGGCTGGGCTGAGGGGGAATCCGGGGGATAAGGCGGATCGCCATTCGCCTGGAGCCTCAATCACTCCCATTCCTAAAACAAACATAATTTCTATTAAAATCACCATCTTATTCTCCATACACCTTCTATAATCCCATCCTTATCCATACAGGAGGGCAGGCTGCACTATCTGACTGAACTGATACGGTATTCAGTTGTGCATAATGAATAGATATCTCTTTTTAAAAATAGCAAGTTTTCAGATGACACCAAAATTGGAGGTGTAGTGGACAGCGAAGAGGGTTACCTCAGATTACAACAGGATCTTGATCAGATGGGCCAATGGGCTGAGAAGTGACAGATGGAGTTTAATTCAGATAAATGCGAGGTGCTGTATTTTGGGAAAGCAAATCTTAGCTGGACTTATACACTTAATGGTAAGGTCCTAGGGAGTGTTGCTGAGCAAAGAGACCTTGGAGTGCAGGTTTATAGCTCCTTGACAGTGGAGTCGCAGGTAGATAGGATAGTGAAGAAGGCGTTTGGTATGCTTTCCTGTATTGAATACAGGAGTTGGGAGGTCATGTTGCGGCTGTACAGGACATTGGTTAGGTCACTGTTGGAATATTGCATGCAATCCTCGTCTCCTTCCTATCGGAAAGATTTTGTGAAATTTGAAACGGTTCAGAAAAGATTTGCAAGGAGGTTGCCAGGTTTGGAGGATTTGAGCTATTGGGAGAGGCTGAACAGGCTGGTAGAGGTTTACAAAATTATGAGGGACATGGATAGAGTAAATAGGCAAAGACTCCCTGGGGTCAGGGAGTCTAGAACTAGAGGGCATAGGTTTAGGGTGAGAGGGGAAAGATATAAAAGAGAGCTGTGGGGCAACTTTTTCACACAGAGGGTGGTACATGTATGGAATGAGCTGCCAGAGGATATGATGGAGGCTGGTACAATTGCAACATTTAAGAGGCATTTGGATGGGTATATGAATAGGAAGAGTTTGGAGGGATATGGGCCGGGTGCTGGCAGGTGGGACTAGATTGGGTTGGGATATCTGGTCGGGATGGACAGGTTGGACCAAAGGGTCTGTTTCCGTGCTGTACATCTCTTTGACTCTCTACTCAATGTTATTTACTACATATTAAACATAAAATATTGCAATACTTCAACATGCACTGTAGAAGGTCACAGGCAATATTGCATGCCAGAGCCTGTGTAAACCTCTATGTGGTTATGTTTTATAAATGTGATTTGAGGTAATCACACGTAAAATGTGGTCTCATGCAATCATTGGTTAGGGTTTTTTTTTATGTGTGTCTGTGTATATAGGTATGTTATTTGGATCCTGGGGTTTTGTCTAGCCCAGTGATGGTTTGGCTATCGAGAAAGGGGAGTCAGGTACTAATTAATCTTTCTGCCAAATCCAGCACCTTGACCAAGAGCTTCACTTCTTTGCGATTGTCATCTTCCAAAGAATCAACCTACCCAGCATTTATGCAGACCTATGCATATGTATGATTGTACCTGAATGCTGGAAATCTCGGTCATATTTCCGGTTCTCCATGCATGGCAAATTGGACGTGTTTAATTTTGTTTTCTTGCAAGTGTTGTGAAACGTAGTCTGATCATGTAAAAGTCGACCCTAGTTCTTCATAGATAACAGATCAATGTTTGAGGGTCAGATTGCTGGCCGTCATCTCCCGCTCCAGCTTTGCAGTCTGCCAGTTGTTCAGCTCTACAACTGTCTTCCAGTTTGCTGGCTGTTAGTTCCACTCTGGTTCTTCAGAATTACCATAATTGTTTTCTTATTTCTTTAGTTGGACTTCTGCTCATGACAGGGTATGAATTTTGACAGGCATGAATTTCAGCCCCTCAAAAGTAGTATCCATGTAATAGTCGACCCCCTAAATTTAACTTTAAAGAAGCTTAAAAAAATTGATTATTACTCATGTATATATGGGATAAATTAATTGTTAATTGCTTCTTTGCTTTATGTTATTTTGGCTTACGAAAGGTTTCATAGGAACGCTTTACTTACGGATAGTGGGGGAAACCTGTATCAATACAATACAGCAAAGTCACAGGCTCTTCTTACTTGATTAGATTAGATTACTTACAGTGTGGAAACAGGCCCTTCAGCCCAACAAGTCCACACCGCCCCGCCGAAGCACAACCCACCCATACCCCTACATCTACCCCTTATCTAACACTACAGGCAATTTAGCATGGCCAATTCACCTGACCTGCACATCTTTGGACTGTGGGAGGAAACCGGAGCACCCGGAGGAAACCCACACAGACACGGGGAGAATGTGCAAACTCCACACAGTCAGTCGCCTGAGGCGGGAATTGAACCCGGGTCTCTGGCGCTGTGAGGCAGCAGTGCTAACCACTGTGCCACCGTGCCGCCCATTTGGTTTAGGTACCCCCACCTCCGAGCCTGTGCCGATTCTTAATCCTTACTTAGACCTGCTATTTATTGCCCATGCATGGTTTCTATCCCTCTGTTCGCCTCCCATTTGTGTATCAATCAAGATACGCCTTAAACATTGCTAAGGTGCCTACTTCCACTACCTCCACTGGCAGTGCATACCAGGTAACCACCATCCCTCTGTGAAAAAACCTTCCCTTCCACTTCTCCCCTAGACTGACTCCTCTCGCCTTGAACCTGTGTCCTTTTGTAGATGACCATTCCATCCTGGGGAAATGAAAAGGCCTCGGACGATCATAGAATCCCAACAGTGTGGAAAAGACCATTCAGCATAACAAGTGCGCACAAGGATGTATGGAAGGCGCTAGCTATGAAGAGAGGTTGAGTAGGTTAGGTTTGTTTTCATTAGAAAAAAGAAGATTGAGGGGGGAATCCTGACTGAGGTTACCAAATCATGAAGGGTTTAGACAGGGTGGATAGAGACAAGCTTTTTCCCCCAAGGTGAAGGATTCAATAACGAGAGGTCATGCTTTCAAGGTGAGAGGTGGAAAGTTTAAGGGGATACACGCAGCAAGTACTTCACACAGAGGGTAGTGGGCGTTTGGAACGCGTTGCCAGTAGAGGTGGTAGAGGCAGGCACGGTAGATTCATTTAAGATGCGTCTGGACAGATGCATGAGTCGGTGGGGAGCAGAGGGATACAGATGCTTAGGAATTGGGCGACAGGTTTAGACAGTACATTTGGATCAGCTCAGGCTTGGAGGGCCGAAGGGCCTGTTATATTTCTTTATTCTTACTTGAGGGGTTTTAGTTTTGATTGCTACATGCAATAAAGTGTAAATCATTGTTTCAGCAATTGAGTCTGTGTGTGGTTTTTGAGACAGTAGCCAAATTAAGCAGATTCACCCACAGCCAGAGTGAGAGGCTGGGATTAATATTGTCTCCATTATATTCAGCAAGATGTCATGTCAATATTGTTATTAAGCAACGGCTGCACTCTATCCCCACCGAGATCTCAAAGTGAAACACCCAAAGAGGAGCGGGTTGCTCTATAATCTGTAAAATTAGGGTGAAAAGTAGTGTAATTTGCTCTAGTGATAAAAATAAATTGCTGACACTTTAAAATCAACAAAAAGCAATTTATTTATCCAACTCTAACGGTGAACACCCCAAACAAATGCCTTCTAACTATTCACTATATCGGAATAAAAGATGATTCTTGTAGTGTGCTGTTCCAATAAATAAGAGTCCCAATGATATAACAAAAAAAATAGAATTTAGTCTTTCTGATTACAGCCATATTACGTGTCGTCTGGAATGTTCAGTGCCTTCTTCCATCAAATCTTCTGTCAGGAATGCCCTTGTCTGTGTTTTTTTAATTGATGCTTTCTCTAATACACAGACGACTAGGAGAGCCAACTTCTCTCTCTCGAGCTGAGGACTCTTAGCTTTAACGAAGGGGCTCTGTACAAATGCCCCCTTCTTGAAGACATAGCAATTTCTTTCAAGAGGGGCTGTAAAAGGTAGAAGTTACGATTCACCTTGGACTAGAGACTTTGCAAATGGCTAATAGGTACTGGCTGAGACAATAATCAGGGAAAAGGGTTTGAAATTTCTTTTCCAAAACACTCATACAATGAAAGGGCAGATCTCCCATTTGTTTTCCCCCCAGGTTTGGTTTGGATTTTAACAAGCAGTCTGTCTGAAACTGCTGGGGGAAGAAAGGTTCCCTGATTCAATACATGTCTCTCTCTGACATCTCTTCTGTAAGAACCTGTGTTTCAACAGTGTTTGGCCAAAGGAGTGTGTTTATGGTAATGTTGCAGGAAATTGGAACATTTCTCGACGGCATGTAAATAAATATTGGTTTTCCTAGAAGCCAAGTGGTTTAACCAGCTGCATCACTCCTGGGAAACCTCTACCGAAAACAATGCAAAAGTTTGGGTCTGGGCTACCTGTTTAGAATGTTTTGAGGAGGTCAAAACTGGTCCATATCACTGTAAACCTGCAAATTGTGTCTCCAGGAAGGATGTTGTGAAACTTGAAAAGGTTCACAAAAGATTTACAAGGATGTTGCTGGGGTTGGAGAGTTTTGAGTTATAGGGGGAGGCTGAATAAGTTGCAGGTATTTTTCCTGGAGCATCAGAGGCTGAGGGATAACCTTATAGAGATTTATAAAATCACGAGGGGCACAGATAGAGTAAATAGTCAAAATATTTTCACTGGGTGGGGAAGTCCAAAACTAGAGGTTTAATATGAGAGGGGAAAGATTTAAAATGGTCCTAAGGGGCAGCTTTTTCATGCAGAGGGTAGTGTGTATATGAAATGAGCTGCCAGAGGAAGTGGTAGAAATAACCCACCCAGACCCATTCCCCTACCCTATTAATCTACATTTAGCCCTGACTAATGCAACACACCTACACATCCACTGGGACAATTTAGCTCGACCAGTTCACGCTAACCTGCACAGCTTTGGACTGTGGGAGGAAGTTGGAGCACCCAGAGGAAACCCACACAAATACGGGGTGTGAACGTGCAAACTCCACACAGACAATCGCACCCAGAGTGGAATACACCCCAGGTCCCTGGCACTGTAAGGTAGCGGTGCTAACCACTGTGCCACCACTCGGCCACTGTGGGGTTTTTTTGGGGGGGGGGGGGGGGGGGGGGGGGGGGAGAAGAGGGAGGGGGTAGGATGGGTGCAGTCCAGCAGAAACCAAAAGAAACCCACCGACTCTCCCACACCACACCCACTGTCAGAACGGGCAGGAGGTTCAGTCTGGGGGGTGACCCAGAGCATTGTCACTGGCAGAATCTGATCTTTGGGAGCGCTGGTGTCCCTGCTGGTGCTTCCGCAAGTTGCCGGACAATGTGAACCTCCGCCCACACTCAGGGCAGGCAAACGGCCTCTCCCCGGTGTGGACCCGCTGGTGCCTCAGCAGGTCAGAGGAATTGTTGAAGGCCTTCCTGCACTCCAGGCAGGGGAAGGGCCGCTTGCCAGTGTGGACCCGCTGGTGGGCCAGGAGGGCAGAGGCCTCGGTGAAGCCCTTCCTGCACTTGGGGCAGCTGAAGGGCTTCTCACCCATGTGGACCCGCTGGTGGGTCAGCAGGTAAGGGAAGCGGGTAAAGCCCTTCCCGCATTCGGGGCAGGAGAACGGCCTTTCCCCAGTGTGGACCTGCTGGTGCCTCAGCAGGCTGGAGGAATTGCTGAACGCCTTCCCGCACATGGGACAGATGAAGGGCCTCTCCCCCGTGTGGACCCGTTGGTGGATCTGGAGGTAGGAGGACTGGGTGAAGGTCTTCCCACACTCGGGGCAGCTGAAGGGCCTCTCCCCCGTGTGGACCCGCCGGTGCCGCAGCAGCTCGGAGGAGACAGCAAAGCCCTTCCCACACTCGAGGCAGGGGAATGGCCACTTGCCTGTGTGGACCCACCAGTGCTTCTGGAGTTGGGAGGCCTGGCTGAAGCCCTTCCTGCACTCGGGGCATGAGAACAGCATCACCCTGGTGTGGCCCTGCACGTGCGCCACAAGGGTGGAGGCATGGGTAAACCCCTTCCCACACTCAGGGCAATGGAAGGGCCTTTCCCCAGTGTGGATGTGCTGGTGCCTCAGCAGGCTGGAGGAATTGCTGAAGGCCTTCCCGCACACGGGACAGCTGAAGGGCCTCTCCCCTGTGTGGGCCCGCTGGTGGATCTGGAGGTGGGAGGACTCGGTGAAGGTCTTCCTGCACTCAGGGCAGTTGAAGGGTCTCTCCCCCGTGTGGACCCGCCGGTGCCTCAGCAGGTGGGAGGAATTGCTGAAGGCCTTCCCACACTCAGGGCAGCTGAACGGCCTCTCCCCAGTGTGGACCCGCTGGTGGGCCAGCAGGTGGGAGGAGTGGGTAAAGCCCTTCCCGCACTCAGGGCAAGAGAACGGCCTCTCCCCAGTGTGACTGCGCCGATGAATCTCTAGGGCAGATGGCACACAGAAGCCTTTCCCGCAGTCACCGCACTTCCACGGTTTCTCCACGGGGCGGGATTCCTTGGGTTTCTCCATGGCTGAAGCTTCAGCCGCACACAAACAGGTGTAGAGTCTCTCCCCGCCGTGAATTCCTCTTCCTGGGCCGTATAACTGTTTCAGGCTCCACACTCAGGGCACTGCAACAATAGGGTCTCTCATTTAGTCCCAGAGTTTGAAAATGTAGTGAAACAGGAACCAAAAAAGCCTTGCTGCTTCTCATAGAATCATAGATGATAATCGTTGCAGTCCTGATGGATTGAGTGACTGTCAGACATTGACGTGAAAGTGAGGACTGCAGACATGGGAGAGTCAGAGTCGAAAAATGCGGTGCTGGAAAAGCACAGCAGGTCAGGCAGCATCCGAGGAGGAGAGTCAACGTTTCGGGCATGAGCCTGGTGATTTTGAAACTTCCGTCTTCAGATTTTCAAATACTCTGCAAAAAGGTTAAATATGTCACTGTCAGTCCAGGATAGAAATTCAGAACAAGCAATTCTACTTTCTGCGGAACATTCTTTTCTTCTGTTATTCCACAAAATTTGAAGCACCATCCCACTCACTCTCTTGCTCTGTCTCCCTCTGTTCTCACTCCACTCTCATTCTGCTGAAGGTGCTGATTCAGGGTGTTGCAGGGGACAGAAAAGCAAAAAATGACAAATCGACATCTCTTTGAATTTTGGATAACTCCACCTGAAAGTTAATATCTTTCACGACATTTGGGATACTGCTGAGAGTGAGCAGGACTGATTTTGGGAAGCAAAAAAAAGGGAGTCAATTCAGGATGAACCTGCCATGCAGATTCTTGAGGAACAACCAGACATGAAATGGACTTGAGACATCAAGGCATTGACACCTGAGAGAAACTGAACATACAGATGTGACAAACGATGGTGGCAAGCCAGAGTCAGAGGTATACAGCACAGAAACAGTCCAACATGTCCATGCCAACTAGATATCCGAACCTAATCTTTTCCCATTTGCCAGCACTTGGCCAATATGCCTCTAAACCTTGGAAGGAATAGGAAGCTATTCATCCACCCATCCAGATATCTTTTAAATGTCACTATTTTACCAGCATCCATCACTTCCTCTGGCAGCTCATTCCTTATACACACACCATCCTCTGCATGAAAAACTGCCCCTTGGGTCCCTTTTTGCTTCACCCTAAACTTATTACCCTCTAGTTCTCTACTCTCCCCATCCCAACAAAAAGACCTTGTCCATTTACCCTATCCAAGCCTCTCATAGTTTTATAAACAGTTTTGTAAAGGTCAGCCCTCAGCCTCCAGTGTGCTCGGGAAAACTGCTCCAGCTTATTCTGCTCAAACCCTGGCAACATGCTTGTAAATCTTTTCTGAACCTTTTCAAGTTTCACAACATCCTTGTGATAGGAGGGAGACCAGAATTGAGCACAATATTCCAAAAGTGGCCTAACCCAATGTTCTGTACAGCTGCAACATAACCTCCCGACTCCTATACTCAGACGATTGGGAAAGTTTTCAAACCCCACAAAAGACAACCGGGAAAGAATGGAGGGACAAACCGAATTTTTGAGTGTCAGCTTGGAAGCATCAATATCGTGGGGTGGGGGTGGGATGGGGGAAGGAAGCTGAATGTTCTAGAGCCAAGGCAGAGGAAGAACAGAGGATGCAAAACCTTTGCAGCCGGCTTGAAGCTGCAATGAGGAATACTGCATGTGCTGTACTTGTAACTTTTGCACTTATTTGTGGGAATTGGGTACATTTTAAAAATAAAAACAGAAAAGGTATCTCCCGCTCCCCAATCTCTATCCTTCTATCCCACCTCACCCAAATAATTAAGACACATGCCTGAGTTTGTAGAGTCTGCTCCCTCCCTGGATTCACTCCAGTTATGAATGAACAGACTCTGCAGCCCCCCCCGCCCCCTTCCCCCTCCCAGGATGAGGAGTTGCCCAGAGGAAGGGAATTTCACTCAAACTGACAGGGCCACTTCCACGTTGTGACATCAACAATGGAGCGAGGGGGCAGGGCAAGGCTGACAGCAGGCCCCCACACTGCATCTGCTCTGGATGACCGGCAGGCTGGCCCGTACCATGCCTGCACTACCCTGCAACAGAATGAGAGGTGAGCACAGTTTGCAAAAATCCCTTTCCCTTCACAGGATCCCTGCAGTGTGGAAGCAGGCCACTCAGCCCAATGAGTCCACACTGACCCTCCAAAAGGGTAACCCACCCAGACCCATTCCCCTCCGCCCTATTGCTCTACATTTACCCCTGAATCATGCACTTAACCTGCACAGCCCTGGACATTGTGGGTAATTTAGCACTGCCAATCTACCCTAATCTACACATCCCTGGACACTATGGGCCAATTCACCCGAACCTGCACTTCTGAAAATAGATATGTCCCTTGGGCGGATGGGATTTATCCCAGGATTCTCTGGCTAGCCTGGGAGGAGATTGCAGAGCCTTTGTCTTTGATATTTATGTCATCATTGTCTACAGGAGTAGTGCCAGAAGACTGGTAAATAGCAAATATTGTCCCCTTGTTCAAGAAGGGGAGTCAAGACAATCCTGGTAATTACAGACCAGTGAGCCTTACTTCGGTTGTAGGTAAAGTGCTGGATAGGTTATGAGAGATAGGATTTATCATCATCTAGGGAGGAATAAGTTGATTAGGGATAGTCAACATGGTTTTGTGATGGGTAGGTCGTGCCTCATAAAACTTATTCAGTTCTTTGAGATTGTGACTGAATAGGTGGATGAGGATAAAGCAGTTGATGTGGTGTATTTGGATTTCAGTCAGACATTTGATAATGTTCCCCAGGGTAGGCTATTGCACAAAATACAGCGGCATGGGATTGAGGGTGATTTAGCAGTTTGGATCAGAAATTGGCTAGCTGAAAGGTGGTGGTCGATGGGAAATGTTCATCCTGGAGTTCCCTTACTCGTGGGGTACACCAAGGGGGTCATTGCTGTTTGTGATCATTATAAGTGACCTAGATAAGGGCATAGAAGGATGAGTTAGTAAATTTGCAGATGACATTAAGGTCAGTGAAGTTGTGGATAGTGCTGAATGATGTTGCAAGTTACAGAGAGACATAGTTAAGCTGGGCTGAGAAGTGGCAAACTGAGTTTAATGCGGAAATGAGAGAGGTGATTCACTTTGGAAGGACCAACAGGAATAGAGCACAGGGTAAAGGGTAAAATTCTTGGTCGTGTAGACGGACAGAGAGATCTCAGTGTCCATTTACATAGATCCCTGAAAGTTGCCACCCAGGTTGATCGGGTTGTTAAGACGGCATACAGTGGGTTAGCTTTTATTGGTTGAGGGATTGAGCTTCGGAGCTAAGAGGTCATGCTGCAGCTGAAGAAAACTCTGGCGCGGCAGTACATGGAATATTGTGTACAGTTCTGGTCACCGCATTATAGGAAGGATGTGGAAGCTATGGAAAGGGTTCAGAGGAGATTTACCAGGATGTTGCCTAGTATGGAGGGACGGCCTAATGAGGAAAGGCTGAAGGACTTGATGGTCTTTTCATTAGCGAGAAGGTGGTTGAGAGGTGACTTAGTTGAGACATATAAGATAATCAGAGGGTGAGATAGGGTGGACGGTGAGAGCCTTTTTCCTCAGCTGGTGATGGTTAGTACAAGGGACATAGCTTTAAATTAAGGGATGATAGATATAGGATAGATTTCAGGGTAGGTTCCTTACTCAGTAGTAGGGACATGGAACTCACCAACGTTAAGGGCATTTAAATCGTCATTAGATAAATATATGGATGAAAATGGAATAGTGTAGGCTTCAGACTGGTTCCGCAGATTGACGCAACATCAAGGGCCGAAAAACCTGTACTGCGCTGTAATGTTCTATTTTTGGATTGAGAGAGGAAACTGGAGGAAACCCACACGTTAATAATGTATTATGGTTTGGTTAGTGTGACAAATAAATGCATCTATCTTTTCCAGTGTGGCTGGACAGGCCACCCAAAATAATGAACTAATAATGCACAATGATAAACTTACCAGGGAGTGCCAAAAGATGGACAATGATCAGAGCGTGCTGGGAAACAGAACCCAACCTTGTCTAAACTGTCAATCCACGTGCTGCAGAATGTAGACAGGCAAACTGGACAGCTGCAGACCCTGCAACCTGAAGTTGGACTTGAATGGGACAATGGAGTATCACCCTCAGGACAATCGGGAGCATCGAGTCATTCGCTAGACACTGAGGCACCGAGTACCCTTATTTCGAGCAGGCTATGTGCATCCAGCACCAACATAATGGACACCTAAGAGCCACCCTGCCATCAGTGTGCCAACACCTGACCGAGTCTGATCGATCAGGGTAATCAAACCTGACCAATCCACTCGCAGATCCTAAAGACCCTCCCAAAAGGGCACGAAGACTCAGAAGGAGAAGAATCATCACAAAACTCCACTCAGCGCGGTGACTTGAGAATACCCACCCCCAAGACCATTGGAACAAGAAAACATCATCAACACCTGGAGCCCGGCTAAGGTCTAGTGTGGTGGTATCCGATCATACAAAGTTGAGTTAAAGCATAATGTAGCTTATTGTTAGTTGACAGCGTACTTTATTGTTCTAATATTAATTGTGTTCAATAAATGAACATTATTATTTATGAGTCAACTCGTAGTTCTTTGCTTGGAGTAGGAGTTTAAACACACAGTGTGGCAGGCACGACACCAAGAAGCAGGTGTAACCCAGGCCATAGTGATAAAGATGGAAAATAAGCCAAAACATATCAGAAGTGATATGAATGAATTGTCAGTACTCAGAGCTGACTAAAACATTCACTTACTTTCTCTCACTACAGACACTGCCTAACCTGCTGAATTATTCCAGCTTGTTCTGTTCCTTTTTCAGATTTCAGCTGCTCCAGTATTTTGTTGTTGGCATTTCTCACATCACTGAGTCTGGAAGCACAGATGCACCAACAATGAGCTGCTTTATACCAGGGGGAAGTGTTAGATACAGAAGGTGATCCCGAGCCTCCAGCATAAGTCCACTTTTAAATGGAGTCACAGAATTTGGATAATTTAGCCCATCATGCTCTATAAGGGTAGATCAGCTCACCCCATTCCCCAGCCCTTTCACGGACAATACTGGCAGATATTGTCAATCTCCAGGTGCCTGTGGAGAAGATGATGTTTGATCTTCTTGAACTGCTGCAGTCCATGTACTGAAGCTGGTCCCAGGTTACTGGTGAGGAGTGGCAGGTTATTCACCTCGCAATAATGAAGGAACTGTAAAGTATGTCCAAATCAACAACAACAGATTGTATTTGTACGGCATCTGCCATTTAACAATGTCCAAGCTGATTGACAGGAGTGTGAAAAAGTGACACTTGACATTGAGCCACATAAAGGGGTGTTTGGGCAGATGACCAAGCATGTTTTTGCAGGTTGTCTCTCAATTACTTATTTTATGTTTTAAATCAATTTTACAGGCGATTAGAAGGATTGATTTGCAATCAGGAAATCTGGATCAAAGATCACAGTAAAGTCTGACGGAGTCAGTTCATTTTATCGTCACCTGAACATTATGATATTTTGAACATGAAAGGAAAAAAACGCCATTCAAAGTGGGAAGAATACATGTGCATGTGGGCAAGGCTTCAGCTGATCACCTGGCCTGTCAAAACACAAGTGGAATCACAAGGAGAAACACTGGAAATGTCAGGACTGTGGAAAGGGAGTTAGATTCCCATCTGAATTAGAAACTCATCATCGCTGTCATACTGGAGAGAGACCTTTCACTTGCCCTGAATGTGGGAGGGGATTTACAAACTCTTCTGACCTGCAGAAACACCAGCAAATTCAGTTTGGGGAGAGACCATTCACCCACTCTGTCTGTGGGAAGGGATTCACTAATTCATCCGACCTGCAGATGCACCAGAGCGTCACAGTGGGGAGAGACCATTCATCTGCTCCAGGTGTAGGAAAGGATTTACTAATTCTTCCAGCCTGCGGATACACCAGCAAATTCATACGAGCGAGAGACCATTCTCCTGCTCTCAACAGGGGAAGGGATTCAGAGATTTCTCCATCTTATGTCCCATCAATGTGCTCCAATTTTGGCAAGAGGTTCAGGCGTTTTTCTGACCGCAGCAGACACAAGTGGACCCACACACCAGAGACCATTTACCTCCCCAGATCGTGGCAAGGGATTCACTCAGTCATCTGGTCTGCTGACACACCGGCAAATTCACACGCCAGAGAGGCCATTCACCTGCTGTAAGTGTGGGAAAGGATTCACTGATTCATCCAACCTCTGCACTCATCAGCAAGTTCCCAGTGACGAGAGACCATTCAGATGCTCCCACTGTGGGTCTCGCTTCAAATGTTTATTTGAACTCACCAGCCACCAGCAGACTCACACTAGGGAGAGACCATTCACCTGACCTTAGTGTGGGAAGCAGTTCACCCAGTTATCCAGCCCTCTGAGACACCAAGGATCACACCTAGGCAAACAGATTTTACTTGCTCTGAGAGTGTTATCCAGGCTGCTGAACCTGCAGGGAGTTCCTACTGACAAGCGATTATTTAAATGCTCAGACTGTGGAAAGTGTCAAAGATTCCAGGGCATTGATGTCCCATCAATGTGTTCACACTTATGAGAGACTGTTAAGGTGCTCTTACTGCAGGACTGTAGTCACACGATCATTTCAATACATTAAACATCAGCAAATACACATTGGGGAGAGGCCATTTAACTAAATAGGTCTCAGGGAAGGGATTCATTCTGTTATCCAACATGCTGAACCGTCAGTGATTTCATCAGTAATGGCAGTGTTTGGATTTTGCTGTTAATCTCATACAAGGTGGAGCCTTGTTCACGACGCCTGCGTTGATGGGCTAATGCCCGAAACGTCGATTCTTCTGTTCCCTAGATGCTGCCTGACCTGCTGCGCTTCTCCAGCAACACATTTCCATCTCTGATCTCCAGCATCTGCAGACCTCATTTTCTCTTCGTTAATGAACTCCAGCCCAGTTATAGTCGTTAATCACTGAAATCAGGCACCTTTGGTATTTCTGCAAACAGTCGTATGTTGCGGATATTTTCTCTTACACTCATCGGGAGAATTGTAAGAATATAAACTTAACTACAGAACCAATGTTTACACTGTATGAGAAATGAGCAAGAGTACTCTAGTGGAGGCATTGCGATGAAGGATGCATAAGCTAACAATGATTGACATTTAACTGCCAGGGGTTGAAATGGGTGGAGTGCATATACATACCCTCTCTGTCCATGATGAACAGAATTAGTGATGTATATGTGGGCACAAATTCAGGTTGACCTATTTGATCGTGCTAATGTTTTAACGCATCTGCATACATACAGACTGCCCTAGACACAACTAAAGCAGTCTCCCTTTTATGTTCTATTTCATTTTTGACCAGTTCTATATCACATAAAGGCGCCAAGTGGTTGCATGAATTGCTGCAATCAGTTGTCAACAATTTTTCCATTTCCACAGGGAAAATTTCTTCCCCTTTTGCAAAGCCCATATGTGATGTCAGTATATCCAGTAATGTAATGATCATGTGCTGAGTTGACATTGTGAGGCTATTCACCAATGAGCCATCGGCATCTGCACTGCAGCACCAGATTGAGGTGATCTCGACACAGCAGCACCGTGAGAATCAGAAGTCATTGAATTTACAAGCTTGCAAATTGGCAGGACCAATTCTGGGTTTACCCTGTCCAACCTCTAAGAACCTGAAATTTTCAACATGGTCTTCTGTCATTCTTCTAAACTCCAATGGGTACAGGCTCAGCCTGCTCCATCTCCTCTCCAGAGGATATCCTCCCATTCCAGGATCAATCGCCTGAACATTCTAGGAACGGTCTTTCCTAAAATAAGGAGATTAAAGCTGTTCACAGTATTCCAAGTGTGATCTTGCTAGTACCTTATACAGTTTTAGCAACACATTCCTATTTTTTCCCTCATTCTCTTTAAATAAAGGCCAAAAGATCTCCCTGATTACCTGCTGAGCTTGGGTGCGAGATCTTTGTCTTTCAAGCACAAAGACCCACAATGTTGTCTGTTCTGCAGCTTCAGTGTTTTTCTTCATTTAAATAATAGTTACCACCCCTAATCTTACGGTTAAGTGCATAATACTCAATTTTTTTCCACATTATAATCCAAAAGCTGAGTTTTTGTCCACTTGCTTACCCAGTCTCTATCCCTCTGTTGGTCTCATTGTGCCATCCTCACTACTTGCCTCCATCTACTGTGTGTCATCTGCAAATTTGGCAACAGTATATTCACTTCTGTCATCTAAGTCGTTCATATAGATTGTAGATAACTTGGCCCCAGTATTGACACCTATGGGACTCCACAAGTTACAATGTGCCATCATGAAAATGCCCTTTTTATCTCAACTCTTGCCGTCAACTCATTACCTAATCCTTGATCAACGTTAATATGTACCCCTAATAGTGTGGGTTCATGGGTTCTTATCTTCTGAAGTAGTCTTGTTATACAATACCTTACTAATTACTTTTTGGAAAACCAGATATTACATCTTCTGGCTCCCCTTTTATCTGTCTTGCTTGTTACCTCAAAATATTTTAATAAACTTGTCAGCTATGATTTCCTCTTCACAAAACCACAGTGATTGCTTGATTGCATAATGTATTTGTAAATGCTCTCTTTCAACAGGGAAATATTGAGGAAAGAGATCAATCTGAGACTGGTACAGTTGAGAAAAGAAGCGAGTCAAACAGTTAGGGCAGGCAAGGACAAAGCAGAGAACCAGGTAGGACTGATGCATTAAATAAATGCAGCTGAATGTAAGAGGACTAACAGGGAAGGCAGATGAACTCAGGACATGGTTAGTAACATGGGACTGGGATATCATAGCAATTACAAAAACATGGCTCAAGGATGGACAGGACTGGCAACTTAATGTTCCAGGATACAAATGCTACAGGAAGGACAGAAAGGGAGGCAAGAGAGGGGGGGGGGGAAGAGGGGGATGTGGCATTTTTGATAAGGGATAGTATTACAGCTGTAATTAGAGACAATAGTCCTGGAAATACATTCAGGGAGGTTACTTGAGTGGAACTGAGAAATAACAAAGTGATGATCACCTTATTGGGATTGTATTATAGACCCCCTAATAGTCAGAGGGAAATTGAGAAACAAATTTGTAAGGAAATCTCCGTTATCTGTAAGAATAATATGGTTATTATGGTAGGGGATTTTACCTTTCCAAACATAGACTGGGACTGCCATTGTGTTAAGGGTTTAGATAGAGAGGAATTTGTTAAGTGTGTACAAGAACATTTTCTGATTCAGTATGTGGATATACCTACTAGAAAAGGTGCAAAACTTGAACTACTTTTGGGAAATAAGGCAAGGCAGGTGACTGAGGTGTCAGTGGGGGAGCACTTTGGGGCCAGCAACCATAATTCTATCAGTTTTAAAATGGTGATGGAAAAGGACAGACCAGATCTAAACGTTGAAGTTTGAAATTGGAGGAAGGCTAATTTTGACAGTATTAGGCAAGAACTATGAAAAGAGAGATTGGGGCAAATGTTCGCATGTAAAGGGACGGCTGGAAAATGGGAAGTCTTCAGAAATGAGATAACGAGAGTCTAGAGACAGTATATTACTGTTCGCATGAAAGTAAAGGCTGGTAGGTGCAGGGAAGACTGGATGACAAGAGAAATTGAGGGTTTGGTTCAGAAAAAAAAGGAAGCATATGTCAGGTATAGACAGGTGAGATCGAATGAATCCTTAGAAGAGTATAAAGGCAGTAGGAGTATACTTAAGAGGGAAATCAGGGGTGCAAATAGGGTTAAGCAGAATCAAAAGGGTTTTTACAAATATATTAAGGACAAAAGGCAACTATGGAGAAAACAGGGTCCTTCAAAAATCAGCAAGGCAGCCTTTGCGTGGAGCCGCAGGAAATACTAAATGAGTATTTTGCATCAGTGTTTACTGTGGAGAATGACATGGAAGATATAGAACATAGGGAAATAGATGGTGACATTTTCAAAAATGTCCATACAACAGAGGAGGAAGTGCTGAATCTCTTGAAATGCAGAAAGGTGGATAAATCCTCAGGATCTGATCAGGTGTACCCTTGAACTCTGTGGGAAGCTAGGGAAGTGATTGCAGGGCCCTTTGCTGAGATACTTGTATCATTGATAGTCACAGATGAGGTGCCGGAAGACTGGAGGTTGGCTAATGTGGTGCCACTATTTAAGAAAGGTGGTAAGGACAAGCCAGGGAACTAGAGACCAGGGAGTCTGACATTGGTGGCGGGCAAGTAGTTGGATGGAATCCTGAGGGACAGGATTTACACTTTTTTCGTGAGGGTAAGGACTGATTGGAGATAGTCAGCTTTGTGCATAGGAAGTCATGTCTCATGAACTTGATTGAGTTTTTTGAAGAAGTAACAAAGAGGGCACAGTGGTGGATATGGACTTCAGTAAAGTGTTCTACAAGTTTCCCCATGGGAAGACAGGTTAGCAAGGTTAGATCTCATGGAATACAGGGAGAACTAGCCATTTGGATACACAACTGGTTCGAAGGTTGAAGACAGAGGATGCTGGTGGAGGGTTTTTTTTCAAACTGGTGGACTGTGATCAGTGGAGTGCCACAAGGATCGGTGCTGGGTCCACTACTTTTCATCATTTACATAAATGATTTGGATGTGAACATAGGAGGTTTAGTTAGTAAGTTTGCAGATGACACCAAAATCGGAGGTGTAGTGGACAGTGAATATGTTTACCTCAGATTACAACAAGATCTTGATCAGTTGGGCCAATAGGCTGAGGAGTGGCAGACAGAGTTTAATTTAGATGAATGCCAGATGCTGCATTTTGGGAAAGCAAATCGCAGCAGGATTTATACACTTAATGGTAAGGTCCTAGGGAGCACTGTTAAACAAAGAGACCTTGGAGTGTAGTTTCATAGCTCCTTGAAATGTAGAGTCATAGGTAAATAGGATAGGGAAAAAGGCGTTTGGTATGCTTTCCTTTATTGGTCAGAGTATTGAGTACAGGAGTTAGGAGGTCATGTTACAGCTGGACATGACATTGGTTAGGCCACTGTTGGAATATTGCGTGCAATTCTGGCCTCCTTCCTATCGAAAGGATGTTGTGAAACTTGAAATGGTTCAGAAAAAATTAACAAGGATTTTGCCAATGTTGGAGGATTTGTGCTTTCGGGAGAGGTATAAGTTTCTAGTTCTTTTTTCAATAGTCTCTTTGGGAATTCAGAACAATGGGAATGAACGTTAAGGTTGTTGCATGCTCCTCCTGTAGAATGTAAGAATTAAGTGTCACCACTAGTATGACACTGACTTCATCTGCGGG
The DNA here is from genome assembly GCF_037043375.1 of Chiloscyllium plagiosum. NCBI lineage: Eukaryota > Metazoa > Chordata > Chondrichthyes > Orectolobiformes > Hemiscylliidae > Chiloscyllium > Chiloscyllium plagiosum. The sequence continues at coordinate 75,936,103 of NW_028270165.1, read as the reverse complement.
AAGTGCACCCAACTCTAGATTCTCAGAAACCATGTGCGGAAACTGGAGCTGAATGAACTTCGGATCATTCGAGAGGCTGAGGGGGTAATTGAGAGGAGGTAGCACACCTTAGGTACAGGAAAAAGGTAGATGGATTACAGTCAGGATACGGAAAGGGAACAGGCAGACAGTGCAAGGATCCCCTAGATTTTGGATACTGTTGAAGAGGGACAACCTACCAGGGAAAAGCCAAAGTGGCCAGGTCTGTGACACTGAGCCTGGTTCTGTGGCTCTGAAGGGAAGCGGGGAAGAATAGAAAAGTGCTAGTGGAGACTCAATAATTAGAGCAACTGAAGGGAGATTCTGTGGTTGCAGATGGCACTCCCGGAAGGTATGTTGCCTCCTAGGTGCCAGGGTCCGGGATGTCTCTGATCCAGTCTACAAGATTCTGAAGGGGGGAGGGTGGACAGCCAGAAGTCGTGGTGCACATTGGTATCTATGACATAGCTAGGAAAAGGGATGTAATTCTAAAAAGTGATTTCAGGGAGTTAAAGTTGGAAGCTAAAATGCAGGACACGCAGAGTACTACTGATTACTACTGGTGTCGCATGCAAATGAGGTGAGGAACAGGGAGCAAGTGCAGCTAAACACATGGTTACAGGACTGGTGCAGGAGGGAGGGCTTCAGATAGGCAAATCATTAGGGTACCTTCTGAGTAAGGTAGGACCTGTACACGAAGGATGGGTTGCACTTAAACTGGAGGGGCACCAATGTCCTGGGTGGGAGTTTTGCTAGAGCACTTCAGGAGTGTTTGAACTAGTTTGGCAGGGGAATGGGAACCAGAGCAACAGATCAAATGAGAGTGTAGAACAGGCAGAAATAGAATGCAGAGAGTCTGTCAGGAAGGATACACAGTTGATAGGGCAAAGGGATGGCTTAATGTGCGTCAGTTTCAATGCAAGGAGTGTCAGGAATAAGAGTAATGAACTTCGAGCATGGAGGATCAGTAGGTGGAACTATGACGTCGTGGCCATAACAAAGAGTGCATCACTGCTGCAGAAAAGAAGGTTGATGAGGAGAGTTCGTCTACTCAATCAGTATGGGTGGAAGTCATGAACAGGAAGGGAGCAGTCATTTGAGAGGGAGCGGGGAAGGAGAGCTCCCCCTCAATCTTGGAAAGGTGTAGATGTAACAGAATTGTTGTTATGGGTGACTTCAACTTCCTCAATATTGATTGGAACCTCTTTAGTGCAGGATGGATGGAGCCGATTTTGTCAGGTGTGTCCAGGAAGGATTCCTGACCCAATATGTAGATAGGCTGAGTGGGGGGAGGCCATATTGGATTTGGTGCTAGGCAACGAGTCAGGCCAGGTGTCAGATATCTCAGTGGGACAGCATTTCAGCAGCAGTGACAGCTTTACCAGAGCCATGGAGAGGGACAGGAGCAGACAGTATGGGAAGGTATTTCATTGGGGGAAGGGAAATTATACTGCTATTAGACAGGAGCTGTGGAATATAAATTGGGAACAATTATTCTACAGGAAAGGTTCAACAGATATATGGAGGTGAGTGTTGGATAACTTTGTCCCACTGAGCCAGGCAAGGAATGGAAAGGTGAAGGAGCCTTGGATGACAAGAGCAGAGGAGTTTCTCATCAAAAGGAATAAAGGAAGCTTACGCAAGGATGAGGAAGCAAGGATCTAGCACAGTTTTAGGGGATTAGAGGGTAGCTAAGAAAGAACTTAAAAAATGGACTGAGAAGAGCTAGGAGTGGGCACCGAAAAGCCTTGGCGGGAAGGATTAGGGAAAATCCAAAGGCGCTCTAAACTTATGTGAGGAATAAGCGAATGATCAGAGAGAGAGTAGAGCCAATCAGGGATAGTGGAGGGAACTTGTGCCTGGAACCTGAAGAGGTTGGGGCAGCCCTAAATTAGTTTTTTGCTTCAGTATTCATGAGAGAGGGGACCTTGTTGATAGCAAGAACACCTTGGACTGGGTTAATAGGCTTAAACAGATTAATATTAAGGAAGTGGATGCGTTGAAATTTCTGGGAAGCATCAAGATAGATAAGATCCCAGGCCGGATATATCCAAGGTTACAGGGAAAGTGAGGAAAGAGATTGCTGCACCTCTGGTGATGATCAATGTAACCTCACTCTCCATGAGAGTAGTACTGGCTAATTGGAGGGGGATGAATGTTGTTCAGCTGTTCATGAGGGGGAATAGGGAAATCCCTGGGAATTACAGACCGATATGTCTTACGTCTGTGGTAAGCAAGGTACTGGAAAGGATTGAGATAGGATTTATGACCATTTGGAAAACACAGTTTGATTAAAGAGAATCAGCATGGCTTTGAGGGGGGCAGGTCATGCCTCACAAGCCTTGTTGCATTCATTGGGGATGTTACGAAACAAGTTGACAAAGGTCGAGCAGTGGATGTGGATTACAGTGAGGTATTTAGGATTCAGTAAGGCCCTATGTTGGGCGATGCCAAATTGGGGAATGAACTCAGCCAGGTGATAGATTTGAAGGTAGCTGAGTACTTTGGGGAATGTGACCATAATCCGGTTATGTTTATAAGAACAGTGGGCAGGGACAGGTATATACTGCAGGGAAAGAAGTATAACTAGCGGAAAGGCAATTATGATGCGATAAGGCAGATTTAGGAAGCGTAGGATGGGGAAGGAAACTGTAGGGGGGTGGACAAACTTGAAATGTGCAGCTCATTCACGGAACAGCTACTGCGGGTCCTTGATTAGTATACACCTATAAAGGTAGGGAAGTAGTTGTTGAAAGGGGGAGCCATGGTTTACTAAAGACGTTGAAGCTCTTGTCGTGAGAAGGAGGGTTATGTGGGGATGAGGCGGCAGGGTCAAATGAGGGGTTGAGAGTAATAGGTTAGCCAGAAAAAGATCTAAAGAGGGCTGAGAAGAGCCAGGAGGGGACATGAGAAGTTGTTGGCAGGTAGGATTAAGCATAACCCTAACACTGAAATATTTGTATCATCAATAGTCACAGGTGAGGTACCGCAAGACTGGAGGTTGGCTAATATGGTGCCACTGTTTAAGAAAGGTGGTAAGGACAAGCCAGGGAACTATAGACCAGTGAGCCTGACATCGGTGGTGGGCAATTTGTTGGAGGGAATCCTGAGGGGCAGGATGTACATGCATTTGGAAAGGCAAGGACTGATTAGGGATAGTCAACATGGCTTTGTACGTGGGAAATCATGTCTCACAAACTGGATTGAGTTTTTTAAAGAAGTAACAAAGAGGATTGATGAGGCCAGAGCGGTAGATGTGACCTATATGGATTTCAATAAGGCATTCGACAAGGTTCTCCATGGGAGACTGGTGAGCAAGGTTAGAGCTCACAGGATACAGGGAGAACTAGTCATTTGGATACAGAACTGGCTCAAAAGTAGAAGACAGAGGGTGGTGGTGGAGGGTTGTTTTTCAGACTGGAGACTTGTGACCAGTGGAGTGCCACAAGGATCGGTGCTGGGTCCACTACTTTTCATCATTTATATAAATTATTTGGACGTGAAAATGGTGAATTTGCAGATGACACCTAAATTGGACGTGTAGTGGACAGTGAAGAAGGTTACCTCAGAATACACGGGACCTTGATCAGATGGAGTTTAATTCAGATAAATGAGAGGTGCTGCATTTTGGGAAAGCAAATCTTAGCAGGACTTATACACTTAATGGTAAGGTCCTTAATGGAGTGTTGCTGAACAAAGAGACCTTGAAGTGCAGGTTCATAGCTCCTTGAAAGTGGAGTCACAGGTAGATAGGATATTGAAGAAGGCGTTTGTTATGCTTTCCGTTATTGGTCAGAGTGAGGAGTACAGGAGTTGAGAGATCATGTTGCAGCTGTTAGGCCACTGTTGGAATATTGTGTGCAATTCTGGTCTCCTTCCTATCAGAAAGATGTTGTCAAACTTGAAAGGGTTCAGAAAAGATTTACAAGGATGTTACCAGGGTTGGAGGATTTGAGCTGTAGGGAGAGGCTAAACAGGCTGGGGCTTTTTTTCCTGGAGCGTCAGAGGCTGAGGGGTGATCTCAGATGTTTATAAAATCATGAGGGGCATGGATAGGGTAAATAAAGTTTTTTTTAAGCAAGTTTTGAGAAGATTTATAGCTCAGGTTGAGGTTTTGGATGTCGGTTTCTCGCTTAGCAGGAAGGTTCATTTCCAGACATTTCGTTATCCTACTAGGTAACATTTTCAGTGCACCTCAAGCGAAGCACTGCTAAAAATCCCTGCTTTCTATGAATATGTTTGGATTGGTGATGTTATTCCTTGTGGTGAAGTCACTTCCTGTCCTTATTCTCAGGGGGCTAACTCAATGTGTTTGTTGATAGAGTTCCAGTTGGAATGCTATGCTTCCAGTAATTCTCATGCGTGTTGTTGTTTGGCTTGTCTTGGATGGGATGTATTGTCCCAGTCGAAGTGGTGTCCTTCCTCATCCGTATGTGAGGATACTAGTGAGAGATGGTCATGTCTTTTTGTGGCTAGTTGGTGTTCATGTATCCTGGTGGCTAGTTTTCTGCCTGTTTGTCCAATGTAGTGTTTGTTAAAGTCCTTGCACGGTATTCTGTAAGTGATATTAGTTTTGCTCGTTGTCTATACAGGATCTTTGAAGTTCGTTAAGATGGAGGACAGGAAAAATTTCTGGCTGTAACAGCTGCTCTTTTTTTTGGGGTGATTTCCTCGAATTGCAGGAGCAGCAATTACTGTTTTAGATGCTGTTGCATTGTTTTGGAACTTTTGGAAAACAGAAGTCAAAACAACAGCAGTTTTAAAAGTGAGAAGAACAGACAAAGGAAGCACAGGGCGAGGTCATTGCAGGAGAGAGAGAGCGAGAGAACCTGCACAGTTACTGCCTTTGATGTTTGAATTTGTGTATCACTGGACATCGGAGTGTGTCTGGGAAAATTAACAAACAGTGAATTTCACAACTGATCTTGGAGGAACTGTTGGGCGAAGTTCACAGCACAGAAGCAGATAAGTTAATCGTTGTTTTAAGTGTGGCCTAAAGAAAATCTGCAGTAGTGAGTAGAGTAGGTTCTTTCTTGATTAGATGTTTTTGGAGATATGTCTCTTGATTACACTTAAAATATAAGCTATAACTATTCATTTAACCTGGGGCAGTGTTTGTAACAGAATAAAACTGTTATTTTTCTGGGTGTGTGGATGGTGAAAGAGCAAAAATGGCGTTTAATAGAATGATACATACTTAGAGTCATAGAAATGTACAGCATGGAAACAGACCCTTCGGTCCCACCTGTCTATGCCGACCAGATATCCGAACCCAATCTATTTCCACCTGCCAGCACCCGGCCCATATTCCTCCAAACCCTTCCTATTCATATACCCATCCAAATGTTGCAATTGTACCAGCCTCCACCGCTTCCTCTGGCAGCTCATTCCATACACGTGCCACCCTCTGCATGAAAAAGTTGCCCCTTAGGTCTCTTTTATATCTTTCCCCTCTCACCCTAAACCTATGCCCTCTAGTTCTGGACTCCCTGACCCCAGGGAAAAGACTTTGTCTATTTACCCCTATCCATGCCCCTCATAATTTTGTCAACCTCTAAGGTCAAAACAGCCCCAGCCTGTTCAGCCTCTCCCTGTAGCTCAAATCCTCCAAACCTGGCAACATCCACGTTAATCAGAAAATTGTCTTGTACACACTTAACAAATTCCTCTCCATCTAAACCCTGAACACTATGTCAGTCCCAGTCTAAGTTAAAATCCCTTACCATAACTACCCTATTATTCTTACATATAGCTGAGATCTCCTTACAAGTTAGTTTCTCAATTTCACTCTGACTATTAAGGGGTCTATAATACAAGCTCAATAAGGTTATCATCCCTTTTTTATTTTGCAGTTCCACCCAAATAACTTCCCTGTATTTCCGGGAATATCTTCCCTCAGCATAGCTGTAATGCTATCCCTTATCAAAAATGCCACTCACCCTCCTCTCTTGCCTCCATTTCTATCCTTCCTGTAGCATTTGTATCCTGGAACATTAAGCTGCCAGTCCTGCCCATCCCTGAGCCATGTTTCTGTAATTACTATGATATTCCAGTCCCATGTTCCTAACAATGCCCTGAGTTCATCTGCCTTCCCTGTTAGGCCCCTTGCATTGAAATAAATGCAGTTTAATTTGTTAGTCCTACCTTGTCCCTGCCTGCCCTGTTTGACTCGCTTCTGTTCTCAACTGTACTAGTCTCAGATTGATCTCTTTCCTCACTATCTCCCTTTATCTCACCCCCCGAACTTTCTAGTTTTAGTCCTCCCGAGCAGCTCTAGCAAATTTCCCTGCCAATATATTAGTCCCCTTCCAATTTAGGTGCAATCCGTCCTTCTTGTACAGGTCACTTCTACCCCAAAAGAGATGCCAATGATCCAAAAATGTGAATCCTTCTCCCATACACCAGCTCCTCAGCCATGCATTCATCTGCTCTATCCTCCGATTCCTGCCCTCACTAGCTCGTAGCACTGAGAGTAATCCCGATATTACTACTCTCGAGGACCTCCTTTTTAAATTTCTGCCGAGGTCCCTGTAATCTCCCTTCAGAATCTCAACCTTTTCCCTTCCTATGTCGTTGGTTCCAATGTGGACAATGACCTCTTGCTGGCCCCTCTCCCCCGTGATAACATTCTGCACCCTCTCTGAGACATCCTTGATCCTGACACCAGGGAAGCAACACACCATTCTGCTTTTTCGCTGCTGGCCACGGAAACGTCTGTCTGTACCTTGAACTAGAGAATCCTCTAACACAATTGATCTCTTGGAACCCGACGTACCCCTCATTGCATTAGAGCCAGTCTCCATACCAGAAACTTGGTTGTTTGCACCCCCTACATTTTCCAAAACAGCATACCTGTTTGAAATGGGTATATCCACAAAAGACTCCTGCACTAGCTGCCTAACCCACCTATGTGACTGTAACTGAGACCTCCCCCCTTCCAATAACTGCCATCCATCACATACTGTTGCAAACTCCTCATTGCTTCACACTCTCTCTCCAACTGATCCATTCGATCTGATAAAATTTGCAGCCAGCTGCATATTTATGGCAGATATAATCCACAGTAACCTTTAAACTCTCGTTAAACTCCCACATCTGACAAGAAGTGAGCATGTGTGGGGTGGGCTGCTGGAGGAGGTGGTGGATGCTGGTGCAGTTGCAGTGTTTGGGGGGCAACTGGATGGGAATGTGAATGGGAGGAGTTTGGAGGGATCTGGGCCGGTTGCTGGCAAATGGGACTGGATTGGGTTGGCATGTCTGGTCAGCAAGTTGGACTGGGGGGTCTGTTTCTGTGCTGGATATCTCTATGATTCTATGGTAGGACATTGACATGGTATTTTAATTTACTGTTTTCTTTCTGCACCGATGCTGATAAGTATTTATAGAATTTTTGTTTTTAGTTCCACATAAGTTCTCTACTTTTAAATTCTGAATAAGTGAAAATACTTGTGTGACCTATGTTTAAATTTGTTAACCTGTTTCACGTCATCTCTTTGCTCTTCTATCCCATTCAGTTTCTTTCTTCCCATGCCATGAAACTGCTTCACATCAATTTACCTCAAGTTTGTTTTAATTGTTTAATTGGCACCTTTTCTCATTTCTTTCCCTATTATGTTGCACCTTTTGATAGACATAGCACCCCCTCCCCTTCTCAAAGCCCTGACCCTCTGAAGATTCACTGGACCTGAAATCTTAACTCTGCTTTCTCTCCACAGTTTCTTCAGCAATTCTGCTTTTGTTTAACTATCAACCTTTTTAACTTCCAACTTTGATTATCTGGATTTGAACTGGATAAGTGGGCACCAGCGTAAACTGTGAATTGATTATGACAAACACTGGAAGTGGGTCTATAAGAGGAATGCCATTGCAAGACCACAATCTCAAATGAGAGAATGATAGAGAATTTCTTCCTGATTTAGGTTGTGGATCTATGCTTAATGAATGCGGTGAAGTTGAGGTTAATGCCATTATCATGGATGGGAAAAGCCTTGACATGGGCGCATTTGCTGCTGTTAGAAACATAGCCAATCGAACCAAGCTTGCTCAACTGGTTATGGAAAAGGTAGTTTACTCCTACAGTAGTTATTACACACCTTTCCAACCGAGAACACAGGGCTGGCAATGCTTATTACCTCGTTGTAGGAGAAAATAATTATCTCTGACAATATGTGCACTTTAGCTGTTGTATAAAACATGGCTCTGTAGACTGTGGTGAGACATCATACTGAGCTCTCCTCATACTTCCAACCACACTGGAGTTCAATCTTAAACTGTAGGCTTGGCTTTATTTGATTACATTGTAACAGTAACAACATTTCAACAGTATTTCAATGACATTGGTTAGGCCACTATTGGAATATTGCGTGCAATTCTGGTCTCCTTCCTATCGGAAAGATGTTGTGAAACTTGAAAGGGTTCAGAAAATATTTACAAGGATGTTGTCAGGGTTGGAGGATTTGAGCAGAACAGGCTGGGGCTATGTCGGAGACTGAGGGGTGACCTTATAGAGGTTTACAAAATTATGAGGGGCATGGATAGGGTAAATAGACAAAGTCTTTTCCTGGGGTCGGGGAGTGCAGAACTAGAGGGCATAGGTTTAGAGTGAGAGGAGAAAGATATAAAAGAGACCCAAGGGGCAACTTTTTCACGCAGAGGATGGTACATGTATGGAATGAGCTGCCAGAGGATGTGGTGGAGGCTGGTACAATTGCAACATTTAAGAGGCATTTGGATGGGTATATGAATAGGAAGGGTTTGGAGGGATATGGACCGGTGCTGGCAGGTGGGAATAGATTGGGTTCGGATATCTGGTCGGCATACACAGGTGGGACTGAAGGGTCTGTTTCCATGCTGTACATTTCTATGACTAAGTATGTATCACTCTATTAAACGCCATTTTTGCTCTTTCACAATCCACACACCCAGAAAAATAACAGTTTTATTCCTCTACAAACACTGCCCCAGGTTAAATGAATAGTTATAGCTTATACTTTAAGTTTAATCAAGAGACATATCTCCAAAAACATCTAATCAAGAAAGAACCTACTCTACTCACTACTGCAGATTTTCTTTAGGCCACACTTAAAACAACGATTAACTTATCTGCTTCTGTGCTGTGAACTTCGCCCAACAGTTCCTCCAAGATCAGTTGTGAAATTCACTGTTTGTTAATTTTCCCAGACACACTCCAATGTCCAGTGATACACAAATTCAAACATCAAAGGCAGTAACTGTGCAGGTTCTCTCGCTCTCTCTCTCCTGCAATGACCTCGCCCTGTGCTTCCTTTGTCTGTTCTTCTCACTTTTAAAACTGCTGTTGTTTTGACTTCTGTTTTCCAAAAGTTCCAAAACAATGCAACAGCATCTAAAACAGTAATTGCTGCTCCTGCAATTCGAGGAAATCACCCCAAATAAAAAAGAGCAGCTGTTACAGCCAGAAATTTTTCCTGTCCTCCATCTTAATGAACTTCAAAGATCCTGTACAGACAACGAGCAAAACTAATGTCACTTACAGAATACCGTGCAAAGACTTTAACAAACACTACATTGGACAAACAGGCAGAAAACTAGCCACCAGGATACATGAACACCAACTAGCCACAAAAAGACATGACTCTCTCTCACTCGTATCCTCACATACGGATGAGGAAGGGCACCACTTCAACCAGGGCAACATATCCATCCACGATAAGCCAAACAACGACACGCATGAGAATTACTGGAAGCATAGCATTCCAACCGGAACTCTATCAACAAACACATCCAGTCAGACCCCATCTACCACCCCTGAGAAAAGGATCAGGAAATGACATCACCAACCCAAAGAAACCCAAACATATAATTTTCAGCAGTGTTTCACCTAAGGCCCACTGAAGATGTTACCTAGTAGGGTAACGAAACGTCTGGAAACGAACCTTAAGCTCAGCGAGCAAACCTACATCCAAAGTATTTTTTTCCCTGGGGTGGGGGGAGTCCAGAACAAGAGGACAGAGGTTTAGGGTGAGAGGGGAAAGGTATGAAAGAGACCTATGGGGCAGGTTTTTCACACAGAGGGTAGTATGTGTATGGAATGAGCTACCAGTGGAATTGGTGGAGGCTGGTACAATTGCAACATTTAAAAGGCATTTGGATGGGTGTATGAATAGGAAGGCTTTGGAGGGATATGGGCCAGGTGCTGGCAGGTGGGACTAATTTGGGTTGGGATATCTGGTTGGCACGGATGGGTCGGACCGAAGGATGTGTTTCCATGCTGTACATCTCTATGATTCTGTGACTCTAAGGCCTTCTATAGGTATATCAGGAATAAAAGAATGACTAGAGTAAGATTAGGGCCAATCAGGGATAGTAGTGGAAAGTTGTGTGTGGAATCTGAGGACATAGAGAAAGCGCTTAGTGAATACTTTTCATCAGTATTCACAGTGCCTTTTTCCAAAGTTAGTGAGAATAAAGAAATACAGTCTACAAGATTAGATGGGATCGAGGTTGACAAAGAGGAGGATTTAGCAATTTTGGAACATCTGAAAATAGATAGAACACCTGGGCCAGATGGGACCTATCTTTGGATTCTCTGGGATGCCAGGGAGGGGATTGCAGAGCCTTTGGCTTCGATCTTTATGTCATCATTGTTGACAGTAGTGCCAGAAGACTGGAGGATAGCAAGTGTTGTTCCCTTGTTTAAGAAGTGGAGTCAGGACAACCCGGGTAATTATAGGCCAGTGAGCCTTACTTCAGTTGTGGGTAAAGTGTTGGAAAAGGTTATAAGAGATAGGATTTATAATCATCTGGAAAGGAATAATTTGATTAGGGATAGTCAACACTGTTTGTGAAGGGTAGGTCACGCCTCACTAACCTTACTGAGTTCTTCAAGAAGGTGACAAAACAGGTGGATGAAGGTAAAGCTGTTGATGTGGTGTGTAAGGACTTTGTAAGGCATTTAATAAGGTTCCACACGGTAGGCCTTTGCACAAAATACGGAGTTTCAGGATTGAACATGATTTAACGGCTTGGATCAGAAATTGGATCAGAAGACAGAGGGTGTTGGTTGCTGGGAAATGTTCATCCTGGAGCTCAGTTACCAGTGGTGTGCCGCAAGGATCTGTTTTGGGGCCACTGCTGTTTGTCATTTTTATAATGAATCTGGATGTGGGTGTAGAAGGATGGGTTAGTTATATTGCGGATGACATTAAGGTAGGCAGAATTTGGATAGTGCCGAAGGATGTTGTGGGTTACAGAGGGACATAGATAAGATGCAGAGCTGGGCTGAGAAGTGGCAAATGGAACTTAATGGAGAAAAGTGTGAGGTAGTTCACCTTGGAAGAAGTAACAGGAATGCAGAGTACTGGGCTCATGGTAAAACTCTTGGTAGCGTAGATGAACACAGAGATCTCAGTCTCTGAAAGTTGTCACCCAGGTTGGTAGGGTTGTTAAGGCGGCATATGGTGTGTTGGCATTTATTGGTAGGAGGATTGAGTTTTGGAGCCACGAGGTCATGCTTCAGCTGTACAAGACACTGGTAAGGCCACACCTGGAGTATTGCATTCAGTTCTGGTCACCGCATTACAGGAAGGATGTGAAAGCTTTGGAGTGAGTTCAGAGGAGATTTACCAGGATGTTGCCTGGTATGGAGGGAAGGTCTTACGAGGAAAGGCTGAGGGAGCTGAAGCTGTTTTCATTGGAGAGAAGGAGGTTAAAAGGTGACTTAATTGAGACTTACAGAGTTAGATAGGGTGGACTTTTTCCTCGGATGGTGAAGGCTTACACAAGGGGACATAGCTTTAAATTGAGGGGTGATAATTGAGGACAGATGTTAGGGGTAGTTTCTTCACTCAGTAATAGGGGCGTGGTACAGCCTACCTGCAACTGTAGTAAACCTGCCAATGTTAAGAGCATTGGACGTACATATGGATAATAATGGAACACTGCAAATTAGATGGACATAAGATTATTTTTACAGATCGGCTCAACATCGAGGGCCGAAGGGTCTGTACTGTGCTGTAACGTTCCATGATCTATTTGTTAAGGTTCCCCATGGTTGGGCTCATTCAGAAATTATGGAGGAATGGGATACAGGGAAATTTAGCAGTCTGGATAGAGAATTGGCTGGCCAAAAGTCACTGACTGGTAGTGGATGAATAGTTTTCTGCCTGGAGGTTGGTGACCAATGCTGGCCGGCAGGCATCTGTTCTTGGGCCTCTGCTCTTTATCATTCTTGGATGAAGAAGTGGAGGGGTGGAGCGGTCAATAAGTTTGTCGATGACACAAAGGTTGGCAGTGTTGTGGATAGTACTGAGGGCTGTTGCAGGTGACAACATGGTATTGACAGAATGCAGAGCTGGGCTGAGAAGTGGCAGATGGAGTTCAACCTGGACAAATGCCAAGTGATTAATTTTGGAACATTGAATTTGAATGCTGAATACAGGGTTAAAGACAGTGTAGAGGAACAGCTGGATCTTACAGTTCTTGCACATCGATCCGTCAAAGTTGCCACCCAAGTTGATAGGGTTGTTAAGAAGACGTATGATGTTTTGGCTTTCATTAAAAGAGGACTGAGTTTAAGAGCCGTGGAGTTTTGCTGCGACTCTACAAAACCCTGGTTAGACCATACTTGGAATACTGGACCCAGTTCTTATCGCCTTGTTATAGAAAGAATGTAAATGCTTTAGCAAGGGTGCAGAGGAGGTTTACCAGGATGCTGTCTGGATTGAAGGGCTTGTCTTAGAGGTTGAGTGAGCTCAGGCTCACTGGAGAGAAGAAGAAAGAGAGGTGACTTGACAGACGTGTATAAAGGTAAAGAGAAGCAGAAATAGAGTAGATAGTAAAAAACTTTTTCCCAGGGCAGAAATGTCATGAGGGGTCATAATTTTAAAGTAATTGGAGGAAAATATGGGGAGGTGTCGGAGGTAGGTTCTTTATGCAGAGAGTTGCAGGTGCGTAGTAATAGGGTCAAAGACATTAGGGATATTTAAGGATGTTGAATAAGTACATGGATGGCAGTAAATTGAGGGGTGTGTAGGTCAGGTTGATCTTAGATTAAGATAAATGCTCAGCACATCACGGGCCAATGGGTCTGTATTGTGCTGTACTGTTCTATGTTCTAAGACTGAGTGACCCATCACACTTCTGATCCACCTTCCAATTTCAACTTCCCCATAATTTTGAGCACATCCAACACTCTGCTGCCCATGTGCTGACTCACACTAATTCTTGTTCACCTCACCCTGATGTAAAAAAAGCACCAGTTCCCCTCCCATTTATCTCTCCATCCCCAAGGCTCTCAGCCTCATCCCTGATGTATTCTTCCTTAGATACTGCCTGACCTGCTGTGCTTTTCCAGCACCACACTCTTGACTCTAATCTCCAGCATCTGCAATACTTACTTTCGCCTAAAAAACCTACTAGTTGAGAAACTTTCTAATACTTGTTTTCAAGTCCCTCCATGATAGTGATCATTCCCATCTATGTAATCTCTGCTAGCCACACAATCCATCAAACTCACCCAATTCTTGACACTCAAGCACGCTCAATACATCTGCACCAATCTCTGATGTTCTTTCAGTTTCCTGGACCTCAGAATGTGCACATCCGACCCTGGCTGTCTCCAACCCTTTCTCACTTTCCTCTTCAAAGCTTAAATTGTCCTTTCCCTAATACCTCATGATGTGAGTCAGCATCAAACACTGTTTTGTAAGATTTTAATGAACTGCCTTACAAGGTACATTAAACTGGAAATTATAGACATAAGCAATAAAGTTACACCTGTTATTGTGGCTAACTTCAATCTGAATATAGATTGGAAAAATCAAATCAGTAACAATACCGTAGAGGAGGAATTTGTGGAACGTATAGGAGATGGTTTTTTGGGGTCATTCAGGTCCCAGGTCATACAGGCCTTCCTAGACTGTATTCTATCCATTGGCAGGGTGGGATAGCTCAATAGGCTGCAATACAGGCCTTCCTAGACTGTATTCTATCCATTGGCAGGGTGGGATAGCTCAATAGGCTGCACTGTGTTGCAGAGAGATGCAAAAATCACATGCTTATTTCCTGTACTTGCTGAAGTCACTATGAAGATGCTACATTCTCAACCTTGCCACTTACCTGAGGGATGGTGACCTTCGGTCTAAAGCACCAGTCGTCAGCTCTCTTTAGTGAGAGAGGAACCATATTGTTCTGTTGGACAATGGCAATTTAATTCCAAAATTTCAATTCCTTCATTAGAAGGGAATAATTGGCAATGTAGCTGTGAGAGGCCCCTTGTGGAGAAGTGAAGAACTGAGTGAGAAAACTTTCCATTAAGATGGAGAGTAACAGAGTTGATTTGGAAACTGGGGACTTAAATCTAAAGTGATGAAATTACAACAGCAGAGGCACAAACAGGGCACAACAAATTAGGGAACACTATTGAAAAAATGACAAACATTTAAATACCCCCAAATATCCTCCAGGGGCTATGTGGCTCCCCCTGCCTCCCCGAGGATGCTTGGACGTGGTTTGCGATGTTGCTTAGACCAGTTTGGTGTTTGGTTCTCAGAGAAAGGGAGGTGGATGTTGGTTGGTGCCTCGCATTGGGACTCCTGCCAGATCTGTCATGGTCCAGTGGTGGGGTGATAGTGCTTGCTGCTGTTGGTGCTGCTTGCAGAACAGGTGGTGGGTGAAGATGGCAAAGTGTCAGCATCTGGTGGTGGGGCAGCAGTTCTGGGCTCAGACAATTGGGCAGAATTCTTGACTTTTATTGGCTTCGCAGGGGCAAGGTGCTGGAGGTCTGAGATGTGGGGCAGAGCATGGGAGCTGCATCTATGGGGCAGGGCATCATACTGATGCATTTTTGGGGATCGAGGAAGTCGGATGTGGGACATGCGGGCAGAGGCAGTGGGGGAGGAGCAGGTATCGGGGTAGGGGATAGAGAGAAATGCCAGAGGAAGTGGTGGAGGCTGCTACAATTACACATTTAAAAGGCATCTGGTTGGGTATACGAACAGGAAGGGCTTAGAGGGAGTGCTGGCAAAGGTTAGGATATCTGGTCGGCATGAACTGAAGCATTTGTTTCCGTGCTGTACATCTCTATGACTTGATAACTGCAATTACTTTTCCTTCCTGTCTGAAAAAATAAAACACAAAAGGCAGCCCAGCTATGGCTAACAAAGGATATTATGGATTGTACTGAATCCAAAGAAGTGGCGTACAAATTCACAAAAATAAAAGCAGATCTGAAGACTGGAAGCAGTTCAGGTTTCCACTAAAAGATAGTTTAAAAGGGGAAAATGGGATATACAAGATAAAAAATAAGGATTAGTGAAAACAATTACAGGCAAAGTTCAAATGTGGAACTAAAAGATGGCAGAACAACTAACCACATATTTTGCTTCTATCATCACAAAGGGGGACACAAGTAACATCCCCAAAATGTGGGGAACACATGGTCCATTGAAAGCAGAACTGAAGGAAATGTGTAGTGATGGGGAAATTGATGGGGTTAAAGGTTTACAAATCCCCAGTACCTGGTAATCCAAACCCCAGACTATGGCCTGAGATAAGCCATGCAATTGTCAAATCTCAAACTTGTGACATCCTATAACAGAAATGTACAAAAGACATAACGGGGAGTACCAGGTTAAAAACTCAGTAGACATTTCTACTTTCTATGGAACGTTTTTCCTATCTACGAACTGAAAAGTATTAAATTTGAATCCCTCCTCCCGCAAAGAAATTCAAATCCACCTTCATCATGTCTTTCCTCCACTCCCGGTGTTCTCCCCTTTTTTCCTGTCTACAAAGTGAGAATAACACCAACCCCTCGATGAGTTGCTCTCCTGGTCACTGCGATCTTGAAACCACCCATTTCCTGGTCCAGCGCCCACACATTATCAGATTGTCACAGTCACTTCAAAAATCACAGCCTGCCTTCGTATTTTTCTGGTTCTCTCCCTTTTTCCTGTTTTAAGGACTCACAGACCAAGCTCAGGGCCAGGTCTCTCGGGAGTGAAATGTGGAAATTCTAATTGACACACAGGCTGCCGCGAGGATGGAATTCTCTCCCAGAAACGACAGGGGATGGTGCCTTCACCAAGATGGCCGTCCGCGCTCACCGCCCCAAGACAACATGCGCCTTACCCTCACAAAGATGGCGGCCAGTTGTCCCGGCAACCCGAGAGGTCCTTCCCCATTGGGCCCCTGTGGGGGTTGTATTCGAGGCCTCAAGCCTTCCCCCTCGGAGTTTATAAACTCCCCAGTCTCCCTCCTCCCGCGGTTTCCAATTCCACCCTGGCGGCGGGAGCAGGATCTTGGCGCTGGGGCCTGGCGACCTCCCCGGGATGTTTGTTCTTGCCCCTCAAGCCTGCGGCATCATTCCTCTCCCGCACTCAACAAACACTGCCTTTGTCCCGCCGCAGGACCGATACTGCACATGCGCTAATCCGCAAGGGGCGGGGCCCCTGCGTGACGTCACCAAGGGAGGCGGCGCGGTTGCAGGAGCCGTCCGACCAATCGGAGGCAAGGGGGCGGGGCTATCGCTCCCCCCCCCGCCAACTCCCGCAAGAAACTTGAAAGGGAGTTTTTAAAAAAGTTTCAGCTTGTTCAGAAATGTTACTCCCAAACATTGGAAGGCTGAAACATTGGGAAACTTTCAGACATAAACAAAGAGGTACTAAGAAAAAGAATAAAAAATACGTAAAAGAAACCTAGCACAAAAAAGAACAGCAAAAGCTTCTGCTGGTATGTTAAAGGGAACTGAGTCGCTAAGGTTAAGTGTTGGTCCTTTGGAAGATGAAACCGGTGAGTTAATAAGGGGAACACTGAAATGGCAGAGATGCTAAATCAATACTTTTCCTTGGTTTTCGAGTTCGAGGACAACAGTACCATTCATAGAGTCAGCGAGATATACAGCACAGAAAGAGATCCTTCGGTCCAACCTGTCCATGCGACCAGATATCCCAACCCAATCTAGTCCCACCTGTCAGCACCCGGCCCATATCCCTCTAAACCCTTCCTATTCATGTACCCATCCAAATGCCTTTTAAATGTTGCAATTGTACCAGCCTCCACCACTTCCCCGGCAGCTCATTCCATACACGCACCAACCTCTGCATGAAAAGGTTGCCACTTAGGTGTCATACCTTTCCCTCTCATCCTAAACCTATGCCCCACACCAGGGAAAAGACTTTGTCTATTTATCCTATCCATGCCCCTCATGATTTTATAAACCTCTATAAGGTCACCCCTCAGCCTCCAATGCTCCAAGGAAAACAGTCCTAGCCTATTCAACCTGCCCCTATATCTCAAATCCTCCAACCCTGGCAACATCCTTGTAAATCATTTCTGAACCCTTTCAAGTTTCACAACCTCTTTCCGATAGGAAGGAGACCAGAATTGCACACAATATTCCAACAGTGGCCTAACCAATGTCCTGTACAGTCGCAACATGACCTCCCAACTCCTGTAATACTCTGACCAACAAAGGAAAGCATACAAAACACCTTCTTCACAATCCTGTCTACCTGCGACTCCACTTTCAAGGAGCTATGAACCTGCACTCCAAGGTCTCTTTGTTCAGCAACACACCCGAGGACCTTACCGTTAAGTGTATAAGTCTTGCTAAGATTTGCTTTCCCAAAATGCAGCACCTCACATTTATTTAAATTAAACTCCGTCTGCCACTTCTCAGCCCATTGGTCCACCTGATCAAGATCCCATGTAATCTGAGGTAACCCTCTTCACTGTCCACTGCACCTCCAATGTTGGTGTCATCTGTAAACTTCCTAACTATACCTCTTATGCACACATTCAATCATTTATACAAATGATGAAAAGTAGTGGACCCAGCACCAATCCTTGTGGCACTCCATTGATCACGGGCCTCCAGTCTGAAAAACAAACCTCCACCACCATCCTGTGATTTCTACTTTTGAGCCAGTTCTGTATCCAAATGGCTCATGCCTCCTGTGTTCCATGAGATCTAACCTTGCTAACCAGTCTCCCATGGAGAACCTTATCGAACATCTTGTTGAAGTCACATCTACCACTCTGCCCTCATCAATCCTCTTTGTTACTTCTTCAAAAAACTCAATCAAATTTATGAGACATGATTTCCCACACACAAAACCATGTTGACTATCCCTAATCAGTCCTTGCCTTTCCAAATACACGTTCATCCTGTCCCTCAGGATTCTCTCCAACAACTTTGCCCATCACTGACGTCAGGCTCACTGGTCTACAGTTCCCTGGCTTGTCCTTACCACCTTTCTTAAAAGATGGCACCACGTTAGCCAACCTCCAGTCTTCTGGCACCTCACTTGTGACTATCGATGCTACAAATATCTCAGTCAGAGGCCGAGCAATCACTTTCCGAGCTTCCCACATTGTTCTAGGGTCCTTTTGGAACAGGCAAATCAGAGGCTTTAGAACGGGCAGACCATAAACAATCAATGTCAATATGGAAAAGCAACTATTAGGATTGAGGGCAGACAAGTCCCCTGGGCCTGATGGCCTACATCCTAGGGTACTAAAGGAAGTGATGGCGGAGATAGTGGATTCATTAGTTACAATATTCCAAAATTCCCTGGACTGGGAAATATTCATTGAGTCTATTTAAGACTGCGATAGATAGGTTCTTGGTCATCAAGGGGATCAAAGATTATGAGGTGAAAGCGGGAGAATGGATTTGAGAAACTCATCAACCATGATTGAATGGTAGAGTAGATTCAATTGACGGAATGGTCTGCTCCTATGTGTCATGATCTTATGGTTCCAGGGGATTGGAAAAATACTAACGTAACACCTGTATTCAAAAAAGGAGTGAGTCAACATTTCAGAAATTGCAGACGAGTTAGTTTAACATCTGTGGTTGGGAAGGTGTTAGAATCTGTAATCAAGGAAGCAATATCAGGATGTTTGGAAAGTCAAAGCACCAGAGTCAGCATAGTTTTATGAAGGCCAATCATATTTGACAAATTCTTTGAAGATGTAATAAGCAAACTAAGCAAATGGACATCCTATAGATCCAGAAGGCATTTGCTAAAGTGCCACACAAAAGGTTAGTTAACAAGGTTGGATCAAATAGGATTATGGGTGATTTATCAGCTTGGAAAGGTGACTAGCTGATGGGCAGAAGACAGGCAATCTGAATCAATGGCTTTTTTTTTCTGGATGGCAAGATGTAATGAGTGAGGTGCCACAGGGTTCTGTCCTTGGACCCTCAGCCATTTACAATCTACATTCGTGACCTGGACACAAGGATAAAAGACTCTATATCCAAATTTGCGAATGATACAAAAATAGGTAAATTGCAATGAGGAAATAGGAACTTTATAAATGGATATAGATAGTTAAGGAGAGTAGGCCAAAATGTGGCAGATGGAATTTACAGTGGTTAAGAGTGAGGTCATGCATTTTGGTCGAAAAAAACAGGAAGGCGACCTTTTTTTCTAAATGGGGAGAGACTTCGGGGTGCTTTGGTGCAGAGGCATCTGGGTATCCTCATTCATGAGTCACAGAAAGCTAGCATGCAGGGACAGCAGATAATAAAAAAAGTGAATGGAACATTGGCTTTTATAACAAAAGGAAGAGAATATCAAGGTAACAAAGTGTTGCTACAAATATACATGGTAGTGCTGCGACCGCACCTGGAGGATTGTGCACAGTTTTAATCCCATTTTTTGAGAAAAGATGTAGTGACATTGGAGGCAGTTCAAAGGAGTTTCACTAGATTGATCCCAGAGATGAGGGGTTGTTCATACAAAGATAGATTGAACAGTTTAGGCCTAAACTCTCTAGAATTTAGAAGAATGAGGGCAGATCAAATTGAGGTGTTCCAGATGATAAAAGTAATGGATAAAATAAACATGGAGTGGATGCTTCTTCCTGTGGGGCATTATGGGATGAGAGGTCATAGATTTAGAATAAGTGGTAGCAGATTTAAAACAGAGTTGAGGGGAAATTACTTCTCCCAGAGGGTTGTGAATCTGTGGAATTCGCTACCACAAAATGGTACATGCTGGGATAGTGAGTAAATTTAAAGAGGAGATAGACAGATTTTTAATTAATGATGGGTTGAAGGGTTATGGGGAGAAGGAAGGAAAATGGGGGTGAGGAGCATATCGAATGGCGGAACAGACTCGATGGGCCGAATGGCCTAATTCTGCTCCTACATCTTGTGAACTCCGGAGCAGGCAGGAATTGAATCCGATCCAGGTTTGGGTCACTTCCTCTGGGCTACAAGACATCCGGAAAAATATCAAATCCTCCCGGGCGGGGAATTGTACCCCAGTCTCCCAAGTCGGAGGTGGGGAAACTAGCCACTACACTATCGAGGACGCTGGCCAGTTGGAAAATGATGGAGATTGGGGTGGAGAATGAGTGGATGTTTCGGGAACTATTATAGACACAACAGGCTAATGGCCTTCTCATATATAGTAACATTCTAATTCAGCCAATGATTTGACCTATGCCAACAAGTACAGTCCCCTTGGGGAGATACCAGAAGCATGTATGGGCTGTAGCAAGGGATCCAATTCCCTGTTTGACCTGGAAAGTAATCCCCACATGCAGGCCAGGGAGAGGTGATCCACTTGCTCCACATGTGGGAAGGGATTCACTTTGTCATCCAATCCCAAATTCCTACTGGACAGAAAGGATTGAACTCTGGATCAGTGGTGCTGGAAGAGCACAGCAATTCAGGCAGCATCCGACGATGCTGCCTGAATTGCTGTGCTCTTCCAGCATCACTGATCCAGAATCTGGTTTCCAGCATCTGCAGTCATTGTTTTTACCCCAGAAAGGATTGAACTTCTCAGCTTTATAAAAAGTTCAATTTTTATAGTTGTAGCAAGAATCACACTTTCCCAAATGTGGGATGGCTCTAGTGATGTTGAGAGACCAGGATTTGAATGGATAACCATTCAGGTTGCTGTGCGGCTCAGAGTGATGACGGAGGGGCCATCCCTTCAGATGCTCGGTTGTTTCTTTGTGTTGCTGGGCTTGGCCTAGTTGACTGCTCTCTGAGGCTGAATTGCTTCTGCAAAAAAAAATGCCAGCGAGAGGAAGGTCTGTGTTTCTTGTTGAAAAGAATTGATTTCTTCAGTAATTAAGATTATCTTGCAGCAATAACCAGCATGTTCAGTCGCAGCAGTGTGTACCACATACAATATGCTTTGCAGAAATTTACCAAGCCTCTTTAGATAGCTCCTTTCAAACTACTGCCATTAAGAAGGGCAAGAGCAGCAATTAGCTGCAAGTTCTCTTCCAAGCCACTCACCATCCAGACTTGGAAATAGTTTGCTGTTTATGTGTTGGGCCAGATCCTGGAATAGCAGAGTGGGTGTACTTATGGCACATGGACTGCAGCATTTCCAGGAGGTAACTCACAGGAAAGGAATTCCAGGCCTTAAGGCTGAGCCACCAATTATGAAGCAATCAAAACTGGGAATCTGTAAAAGGCCAGCATTGGAGCAGCCCATACATCTCAGCACAGGAAGATTACAGAGATAAAGATGGGAGAAGCCATTGGAGGTGTTTGAAGACTAAAATGAGAATATTAAAATTTAAATGTTGCTAATAAACAGCAGCAATGTTTTAGGTGATTTCAAGTTGACAGAGGGAAGAATTGAGTACAGCATTGAAGTAGTCGAGTCTGGAGGTAAGGAAGGGACTGAAAAGATTGGGAAAGGCTCAAATGAAATTACAGGGATGGATACAAGTATCTTCGTACTGGCACAGATCAGAAGCTTCTCTCCGAATCAAATGCAGCAAGTTGTGAACAGCCTGGCTGAATCTCAGTGAGTTACAAGGGAGAGAGAGAGATGGAGGCTGGAGCTCAGGAATGAAGATTGGTGCAGAGACTGGAAACAGCGGCTTAATTCTTCCCAATGTTTAATTGGAGTGGATCCATCAATATGAAGAATATCAGGAACTAGAATGGACCATGAAACTATTGAAGGTTCAAATTAGTTTCAGTTGGAGGGAAGGAACACTGGGAGGTTTAGGGAAACCACCTTCACATGAACAGTTCCAACAGTGAGAAATTTCAGCCATGACTTTAGATTGGAGAAGGCTGATAGAAGATTTAAAAGAAGTTGTGAAAATCATGAGGGGTCTACCCGGAACAGACAGTGAGATACTGTTCACCATGGTCAAAGCATTGAGAATAAGAATGCAGATTTCAAATGCATTACAAGGAAGAAAATGTGATGTGAGAAAGAAATTTCATACAGTGAATAAATAGATCTGGAACACATTGCATGGAACAACGGTTTAAGCAGGTTCAATTAAGGTCATTGGATAATTATTTGATGACAAGCAATGTTCAACTTTAAAAGGAAAAATCAGGACAATGGCACAAGGTGAGAAAGTTCATTTAGAGCACTGCACGGACACAATGGGCTGAGTGGCCTGCTTCTGTGTTTTAGTAATTCAATGTTTCATAATTACTCATCGGATCTCAGTCGGTTATGATCATCTGCTATTTTGTATGGTCAGTCAGGGAGGATCAATCAGATCAATGTTTTACAATGATTCATGATTGGGGAACTGCAAGGATTGGGACTGGGACCCCAGGTATTCACAATATATGTCAATGATTCGGATGAGAGAACTAAATGGAATATTTCACAATCTGCAGATGACACAAAGCTGGGTGGAAGGATGAGCTGCGAGGAGGATGCAATGATATTTGGACAGATTGAATGAGTGGGCAAATGTATGGCAGGTGCAGTTTAGTGTGGATAAATGTGAGGTTATCCACGTTGGTAGCACAAAGAGAAAGGCAGATTATTTGAATAACTGTAAACTGGGAGATGGGAATGTTCACCAAACACTAATCCAAGATGGAGGATGGGAAAAAATATGGCTGTCAGAGCTGCTCCTTTTTTGATAATATTTTACGTGTTGGTGGCGATTTCATCGAATTCCAGGAGCTGGAATTCATCGAATTCCATCGAATTCCATATTACTGTTGTATATGCTGTTGCATTTTTTTGGAACCTTGCAGTAAAAAAGTCAAAACAAGAGCATTTTTTACATGGAGAAAGACAACCAAAGGCAGTGAGCACATGGTCTGTAAGGGGGAGAGAGAGAGAAAGAAACCTACACTGCTAACTGATACAGTAGTGATTCTGCGTCGTCACTGCCTTTCCTGTTTCAATTCAAGTATCTGTGGACAACCGAGTGCATCCAGGAAAATAAATGCAGCAAAATTCATAGTTGACCTCAGAGGAACCTTTGTGGGAGAGCTCACAGCACAGGAACAGATAAGTGCATAGTTTTTAACGTGTAACCTTGCTGTAAGTCTACAGTAGTGAACAGAGTGGGTTCTTTCTTCAGCATGAAGTTAGCCTGGAGCACATTTATTTAAGAGCAAACAGACGGTGCTATTTTCTGGGTCTGTAGATTGTGAAGGAGCAAAGCTGGCCTTTCGTAGAGTGATATGCTCTTCTCGTCAGATGGGGGATTGTCAGGAGAGTTTCCATGTTACTGATTATTATGTCTGCAGGAAGTGTCTTTGGTTGCGAATCCAGATTGAATGGATCTGTTCGAGCGACAGTTAGTGGCAATGAGGAATTTACAAGAGCGGGGGGAGGGGGGTTGTGGTCGATGGCCGTTAAAGGAAGGGAGAAAAGTCGCAGATACAATCAGAAAGGTGAAAGACTTCAGGAAGGTAGTGACCCACAAAAAGTGATCCACACAAAGGCCAGGGAGTGACTTCCACATCCAGCTGCCACCCTGATGTAAAGCAGTTCTTTAACTAATCCGTCTGTGGTTCTAGACTGGGTTATGGGATTCCACTCACTGACCTTTGGTCTTCAATAACCAGCCGCTCCAAGGTGCTCCTCACCTCCGGGGCTCTACCCACTTGCCTCCCGCTGGAGGCCCCTCTGACTCGGGCTCTGGGAGCTACCGAGACTCGGTGTCACTGAGCTGCTTGCTGCTTCCAGCACCCGCACTGCGCATATGCTGCATGGACAGTCGGTCTCCCGAGACAAGGCAACATTGTCCAAAACGTCAATTTTCCTGCTCCTCGGATGCTGCCTGACCTGCTGTGTTTTTCCAGCACCACTCTAATCTAGACTCTGATCTCCAGCATCTGCAGTCCTGACTTTCATCAAGGCAATATTGCCTTTGCACTGTACCACCCCTTAGCGGAGATAGACCGTATTGATTTCTGTGGAGGATTTTAGGTTATCCATGCACCATTCCACTCAGTAAACATGTACACCTATTTTCCAAAGCTATCTCATGTCCCCTTTTTACCCTCCTGATTTCCCTCTTAAGTATACTCCTACTTCCTTTATACTCTGCTAAGGATTCACTCGATCTATCCTGTCTATACCTTTCTTAACCAAACCCTCAATTTCTTTAGTCATCCAGCATTCCCTACACCTACCAGCCTTTCCTTTCACCCTGACAGGAATATACCTTCTCTGGATTCTCGTTATCCCATTTCTGAAGGCTTCCCATTTTCCAGCCGTCCCTTTACCTGTGAACATCTGCCCTCAATCAGCTTTCAAAAGTTCTTGCCTAATACCATCAAAATTGGCCTTTCTCCAAGTTAGAACTTCAACTTTTAGATCTGGTTTATCCTTTTCCATCATTATTTTAAATATAATAGAATTATGGTCGCTGGCCCCAAAAGTGATCCCCCACCGACACCTCAGTCACCTGCTATCGGAAAGATGTTGTGAAACTTGAAAGGGTTCAGAAAAGATTCACAAGGATGTTGCCAGGGTTGGAGGAGTTGAGCTATAGGGAGAGGCTGAACAGGCTGGGGCTGTCTTCCCTGGAGCCTCGGAGGCTGAGGGGTGACCTTATAGAGGTTTATAATATTATGAGGGGCATGGATAGGGTAAATAGGCAAAGTCTTTTCCCTGGGGTTGGGGAGTCCAGAACTAAAGGGCATAGGTTTAGGGTGAGAGAGGAATGATATAAAAGAGACCTACAGGGCAACTTTTTCACGCAGAGGGTGGTACATGTATGGAATGAGCTGCCAGAGGAAGTGGTGGAGGCTGGTACAATTGTGACACTTAAGAGGCATTTGGATGGGTATATGAATAGGAAGCGTTTGGACGGATATGGGCCGGGCGCTGGCAGGTGGGACTGGATTGAGTTGGGATATCTGTTCGGAATGGACGGGTTGGACCTAAGGGTCTGTTTCCATGCTGTACATCTCTGTGACTCTATGACTCTATCTGCAGCAGCTCTTCTGCAGAGAAACATTCCAATCATAGAACTGATGTATGGACAGAAACTGGTTTGTTCAGGACTATATTCACCGGAGGTTCAGAGAATGATGGGGATCGCAGAATAATGTCAATAATTCTGACAGGTCTGGACAGGGTATTGCAGGAATGTGTTCCAGATGACTGGGGTGTCCAGAACCAGACATTGTAGTCTAATGCATGCAATGACAATGAAAGATTGAGATTAGCAGAAATTTATTCAGCCAGAGATTAGTGAACCTGTGGAATTTTCTATCACAGTAAGTATTTGAAGCTATTACATTGACTGTTTCAAGAAGATTTACATGCAGGCTAAAGGTTTAAGGCTAAAGGGTCAAAACGTATGGAAATAAATCATAAATAGGGCACTGAATTTGCATAACAGGCATCATAAGATTACAATGGCAGGGGACCTCAGACTCTTGGCATGTGCCTCTTCCTTGATGTGGGAGCTCAGGAACATGGCTGAGGTTCCTGATTCTTACACTTGCAAGAAGTGTGTCCAGTTGCAGCTCTTGTTTGACCGCATGACGGCTCTGGTGCTGCAGATGGACCCACTGTGGAGCGTGTAAGCCAGATGAACTTGGGGCTTGGATTGGTGCCTGGGAGTATATCGTTATTGCAGTCACAGAGACTTGGTTGAAGGAAGGGCATGATTGGCAACTAAATGTTCCAGGATATAGATGCTTCATACAGGACAGGGAGGGAAGTAAAAGGGGATGGGTGGGGGTGGAGTTGCATTGCTGGTCAGGGATGATATCATGGCTGTGTTAAAGGAGGACACTATGGAGGGCTTGGGTAGTGAGGCATTATGGGTGGAGCTGAGAAATAAGAAGGGTGCCGTTACATTGTTGGGGCCATATTACAGGCCTCCCAACAGTGAGCGTGAGGTAGAAGAACAAATAGGTAAACAGATTATAGAAAGGTGTAGAGGGCAATAAAGAGTAGTGGTGATGGGAGATTTTAATTTTCCCAATATTGACTGGGATACACTTAGCATCAGAGGTCTGGATGGGGTAGAATTTGTAAGAAGCATCCAGGAGAGTTTTCTAGAGCAGTATATCAATAGTCCAACAAGGGAAAGGGCCATATTGGACCTGGTATTGGAGAATGAGCCAGGCCAGGTGGTAGACGTTGCGGTCGAGGATTTCTTTGAGAACAGTGACTACAATTCCATAAGTTTTAGAATACTCATAGACAAAGATGAGTCCTAAGGGAAGAGTCCTAAGCTGGGTCAAGGCCAATTATATCAAAATTAGGCAGGAGCTCGGAAGTGTGGATTACACACAGCTATTTGAAGGGAAGTCGACATTTCATATGTGGAATGCTTTCAGAGATAGGCTAAAGATAGTGCAGGATAGGCATGTCTTGTTGAAGTCAAAGGATAGGAAAGGTAAGATTCGTGAACTGTGGATAACAGTAGAAATCATATGACTTGCCAAGAGGAAAAGGTAAGCGTACACAAGGTCTAGGCAGCTAAGAACAGAATGGGCCCTGGAGAAATATCGGAAGAGTAGGACCAGTCTTAAATGAGGAATCAAGTGGGCCAAAAGAGGTCATGAAACAGCTTTAGTGAGCAGAATTAAGGAAATCCCCAAAGCATTTTATTCTTATGTAAGAAGCAAGAGGGTAACTCGAGAAAGGATTGGTCCACTAAAAGATAATGAAGGAAGGCTATGTGTCGAACCTGAGAGAATGGGTGAGATTCTGAGTGATTACTTTACATCAGTGTTCACTGAGGAGAGGAACATGATGAATCTTAAGATTAGAGACAGAAGTTTGATTAGTCTGGATCACGTTGACATAAGTAGGGAAGATGTTTTGGGTAGGCTAGAGGTTATTAAGGTGGACAAATCCCCAGGACCGGATGGGATTTATCCCAGGTTGCTGAGGGAGGCGAGAGAGGAAATAGCTTGGGCTCTAACAGCTATCTTTGTGGCATCCTTTAACACAGGTGAGGTGCCAGAGGACTGGAAGGTTGCTCATTTTGTCCCCCTGTACAAGAAGGGGAGTAGGGATATTCCGGGTAACTACAGACCAGTGAGCCTGACATCAGTGGTGGGAAAGTTGCTGGAGAAAGTACTGAGGGATAGGATCTATTTATATTTGGAAAAGAATGGGCTTATCAGTGATAGGCAACATGGTTTTGTGTGGGGGAGATCATGCCTTACCAACTTAATAGAGTTCTTTGAGGAAGTGACCAAGTTGATAGATAAAGGAAGGGCTGTTGATGTCATATACATGGACTTAGTTAGGCGTTTGATAAGGTTTCCCATGGTAAACTAATAGAGAAAGTAAAGTCACATGGTGTGCAGGGTGTTCCAGCTAGGTGGATAAAGAACTGGTTGAGCAACAGGAGACAGAGAGTAGTAGTTGAAGGGAGTTTCTTGAAATATCTTTGAAATGGGGAAAGGTGACCAGTGGTGTTCCACAGGGGTCAGTGTTGGGGCCACTTTTGTTTGTAATATACATAAATGATCTGGAAGAGGACACTGTTGGTATGATCAGCAAGTTTGCAGATGACACGAAGATTAGTGGAGTAGCAAAAATTTTGGACTGTCAGAGAATACAGGAGAGTATAGATAGACTGGAGAGTTAGGCAGAAAAGTGGCAGGTGAAGTTCAATCCAGACAAATGTGAGGTGATGCATTTAGGCAAGCCTAATTCTAGAGTGAATTATACTGTAAAAGGAAAAGCTTTGGGAAACGTTGGTGAGCAGAGAGATCTGGGAGTGCAGGTTCATTGTACCCTGAAGGTTGCTGCACAGGTAGATAGAGTGGTCAAGAAGGCTTGCATTCATCGGACAGGGTATTGACTAGCTGGCAGGTCATGTTAAAATTGTACAAGATGTTAATTCGGCCACATTTAGCATACTGTGTACAGTTCTGGTCACCACATTACCAGAGAAGGTTTACGAGGATGTTGCCTGGTATGGAAGGTGCGAGCTATGAAGAGAGGTTGAGTAGGTTAGGTTTGTTTTCATTAGAAAAAAGAAGATTGAGGGGAGACCTGATTGAGGTTTACAAAATCATGAAGGGTGTAGACAGGGTGGATAGAGACAAGCTTTTTCCCAGGGTGAAGGATTCAATAATGAGAGGTCACACTTTCAAGGTGAGAGGTGGAAAGTGTAAGGGGGAATACACACTGTAAGTACTTCACACAGAGGGTGGTGAGTGTCTGGAACGCGTTGCCAGGAGAGGTGGTAGAGGCAGGCACGGTAGATTCATTTAAGATGCGTCTGGACAGATGCATGAGTAGGTGGAAACAGATGCTTAGGAATTATGCGACAGATTTACACAGTAGATTTGGATCGGCTCAGGCTTGGAGGGCAGAAGGGCCTGTTCCTGGGCTGTAAATTTTCTTTGTTCTTTGTTCTTTATAATACTAAATAGTGGAGCAGGTTTGAAATGCCCAAATTACCTATTCCTGCTCCTAGTTTCTACGTTTTCCCTCAACCTCAAGGCAGAAACAAACTACCCTGAAGCTGGAAAAAAGAAATAAAGACAGAAGGTGCTGGAAATACTGAGAACAGCAACAACTACGGAGAGAAGCAGACTTAAATGTTAAGGTCAGCATCTTTTCATCAGAACAGGTAGAAGTTTTTTTCAGCAAGTAAGCGAGGAAATAGATGGAAAAGGTTACAAAAGTTCTGTGATCACTCCACTGCCTGTTGACGATCCTTTGAGACAAATATTCATCGCCATAGAAACACAGGTCACTCTGCTCTTGCACATCGTTTGGCGGAGCACCTTCTGTTTTATACAGTCCCATCCGTATAAAGCCCTGCAGTTATCCTCCACATTGTTTCAAACAGCATGAAAAGTGGGGGACATGAAAAGTCATGAATGATGAGATTGTTTATAATTTCCTGCACAAGACTGATTCTGTCCAATCTACTCCTTCCCTCTTCCAATGTTTAAGAGGGAATTGCAGAGCGTATACCATCTCCCAGCACTGCCTGCAGTGGATGGAAAAAGTTTAATCCATCTGCCAATGGAAAGAGCCGAATCCCGGGGGGAAGGGACAAATAACACCGTCCCGGGAGCAGGCAGACAGAATAGAAAGAAGCTGTTCATTGCTGCTTTCACTGCCCCAGGCAAAGGGATTTAATTTTCTAATCAATCCGTTCAGAGATGTTATTAACCACCACTGGAGCAGATGGAACTTGAACACGGTCTCCCACACCCGAGTAAGGGAGACTACCTCTGTGTTTGTGCCACCTGGTTTAGTGGTAAGTAGCGCTCCCTGGTGGAGGCTGGTTGGTCGAGCGGTATGATTCATGCTTCGGGTGAATATCGAGAATGTAAGAGGTCGCGGTTCAAGCCCTTGTTTGTTCAACTCGGCCCTTTATTCATCTTTTAAAACAAATCTTTGAGACTGCGTGAGGTGGCTTTTTAAAAATATGTCGTTCAGCCCCTCTGATTCTAGAGCCCGAGCTAGAAATTACCAGGGGTTTCTCGCTGATTGTGTTCAGAGTCTAGTCTCGAAGAGACCATGAGTCAAAGTATGAAGGTCCATTTCACTGGAATTATCTTTGCTGGTTGTTCACCTTATGAATGTTGCCATTGCTGTGTTAACATCAGAACTCTGCAGCGAGGCGGCCCGAACTGTGCATGGGGCCAGTGTCTGACCACACATCAGCAGATTGTAGGGTTAATTCCTACTTCACCCGAGTGCAGGTCACGACTTCGTTATATATCCAAACTCATCTTTCTCATTGTCCTGAAGCCGAGATGCGGTTTGAATTCCTGTCTCACGTCAGTAAATGTCTCCGAGAACATCAGAGTCAATCTCACAGCGCTGTTAGAGGAGGGGAAGCTGAAATAGGGACCCCATGTTGCTCATGGGCACCTTTCCATTTCCCAAACCCACCGACCCAACCGCTGCAGCTCCTGGGAATGGAAAGAAAATAAAACAGCAAACCTAGTCTCCAACTTTGTGGGTGTTTAGAAACTCTTTGGGAAGCGGATTCAGAGGGGAGGGGAATGAGGGATGAACTGTCCGACTGAGCAGAGGCAGCCAAGGCAGCTTCCCTGCCTTTCAGGGGCGGCGCCATTGTCTCTGATGTTGTCGGGGAAGTTCACTGATCCGAGACATTGGAAGGATTCCTGTCAGAGCTGTTCCGCTACTGAGACCGTCAGGAACAATAAATCCAGAATCCCTGAGCGGGAACTGAACGTTGACAGCGCCGAAGCCGAACCACTCGGACTGAGAGTGACAGAACACACATCATTTCTCAATGACACCGCGTTTGAACTTGTGTTGACTGGAGATAAGTTTCTCCTCCAAAACGCTCGAGGCATTGAGTTTTTACAGCACGGAAAGGGGCCCAACATCCCAATTTGCCAGCATTTGTCCTATAGCGAGCATGCTCTGACGTTTCAAGTGTTCATCTCAATGATAAATTCCCCGTAATGTTTTAATCTCAACCCGACCCAACGGATGGGACTGAAGTTTGAGATGGGAAAGCGCCCCCTCGGGGAATTGTACCTCGTTTTCACCCACAGGATGAAACACACTGACACATTCCCCTGAGGCTGACAGGGGCCTCAGGAGAGACCAACCCGCACTAAAGTAGGATTTCACCAACTTGGCTTATACTGCTCCATTTCAGACTTCAAATCCAAAGTCTGGTTACAGCAAAGAAGGGAAGCATTCAGCCATTCCCCTGTCCGTATTCCTCCTCTATATAATCACTGAGCTACCGGGGCAGTACTGTGTGTTTTGAGAGAGAGGTTCTCATGCACCGGAAGCTGCAATGATTGGACAGTTTGTATATTTAAAACATGTTCCCACAAAACGGAAACAGAGTCGAGGGG
Organism: Chiloscyllium plagiosum; assembly: GCF_037043375.1. Classification (NCBI taxonomy): domain Eukaryota; kingdom Metazoa; phylum Chordata; class Chondrichthyes; order Orectolobiformes; family Hemiscylliidae; genus Chiloscyllium; species Chiloscyllium plagiosum. Next base: position 75,905,064 of record NW_028270165.1, on the reverse strand, counting down.
ATCCTGTGCAGAAGGATGGGAGCATGCAATGCCGAATCAGACAGTGTCCAGAGTGATCTAAACAGAGATCATCCCGGGTAGACTCGTCATTCGGATTCAGTCCTTTCACTGCCATGGTCTGTAAATGGGTAACATTTATAGTAATCAATCTGAAATACTGCCTGATCTTTCGAAGCAGTATTTATGTTGTGGACATACACACATAGGTTGTGAAATTGAGAAAAAAATAATCTGATCCTTTGTAGATCCAAATACTTGGGCTGAAACATTACCATCTCAGCTCTTGGATTTTCATTCAAATCCAATATTAAAGACAAAACTACAAAAACTACAGGCAGAGCTGGGAGATACAGGACTGAAGGGGACAACTGATCCTGCTTTCTCCCCACACCCTCTGATCTCTTCTGCCCTAAGAACAAGGTGGTGCAAGAACCTGATGCAAACAAAAGCAGAAAATGCTGGGAATCCCCATCAGGTCTGACAGCTTCTGAAAGTGTGATAGAGGTCAACACCAACACAACCTGATTATCTTTACTTTGCATTCACGATATCTAATGCCCTATTCACAACTCATTCAGACACATCACGTTGCCTTTCCATCTCCATTACTGCATCATTTTATTTTGCCATGGGAAACCTTGTGTTAATTAATTCGGCACTGACTGGACGGGCATTTAAACCCGGGTGCTACGAAACATGTTAGAAACGGTCACACTGGAGAAAATGAGGAGTCACTTCAAGAAATTTGGGGTTCATTCAGGAAAGCTAATGTAGAATTGTTCACAGAAAATTGTGATGGAAGGTCTCTCGAGTTATTTTGATGAGGAGTGTTGATGATGCTAATACAATCGATAGGATGAACGTAGATTGGTAAATGTATTGGTGACAGTTCTGTTCTAGCCCTGTGAGCGAAATCTAGATCTGAAGGAATAAAAGGGTCAGTAACAACATGGATCTGAAATTGGCTGCATGACAGGAAACAGATCATTAACAGTTGTCTTTTGAACTGGGGGAGATTTCTAGTGAAATTAGTTTGAGTTTTGAGGTAAGCAAGATCAAGATAATTTAGGTAAAACAAAGAAATGCTATTCTCGTTAGCAGACAGTGAAAGGATTACAAGACGACATTTTCAGCAAGTGATACAGGGAGCTGGGAAGATAAGTATTATAAACTGTGAACAACAAAGTTCTGGAGCACAACACATACATTCATAGGCCGATAACATCCAGGTCCTGATTAATCAAGTGTCACTGTCAGATTGTATTGTGGGGCTTTTTGCAAAACATCCACTTGCAAAATCCTGCAAAAGGAATATCCTGTCAGCCCAGGATAGAAAATCCGAAGGGATGAACAGTTTCCTTATTTTCTGAAGATTCACAAAGCTGAGACTGGGTTTTGGTGCTTGTTCCCTTTCCACTCCCAGGAGCCGCAGTGGTTGGAGAAAGTGAAATGTGCCCGTGAGCAGCGTGTGGGGCTCTTTCAGCTTCCCCTCCTCTGACAGCGCTGTGACGTGACTCTGATGTTCTCAGGGACATTTACTGATGCCAGACAGTGAAAGGATTCTCGTTCCTGCAGATCAGGAATTCAAACCGCATCCTGGCTTCAGGGCAATGAGAAAGATTAATTGGGATGTGTGCAGATTTCAAACAGGGAGGTGGAGTCAGATGCGTCTCCCATTGCGCCCCTGGCCCTGTGCGTACCCAACCCCGCCTCGCTGCAGAGTTCTGATGTTAACACGGACATGCGCAGCAATGGCAACATTCACAAGGTGAACAACCAGCAAAGATAATCACCGTCACTGCTTCACTTCAATAGTTCCCATTTTGTGAAGCAGTGCCTTTCACTGGCAAAGGAAACACATTTGTCCTCAGCTTCCTGCTTCTGGGTCGCCTCCTTCTCTGCTGGAAGTTTCCATGTTTTACTCACAGTCACTGCGCTGTCTCATGAGCCACTCCAGTGAAACGTACTTTCATATTCCGAGTTATGGTCTGTTCAAATCAAGGTCCTGAACCAAATTCAGCGAGAAACCTCTGGTCATTTCTAGCTCGGGCTATAGTTTCAGACGAGTTGAACGGTGCCTTTATTGGTGCCGCCCCTCCACCGCAGCTCAGCGCCTCAAAACGAGCCCCTGTTAGCATCAGCCTATTCTGTACCTTCCTGCAGTACATCTGCTGAACAACATCAAATTATCACAGCTCCGCTTTCTTCACACTGAAACCCAAGGCGATAATATGAACTGCAAACTTGGGGAGAGAAACATTGCTGCTGAAGGTGGTTATGACGTGAAGAACAGGCACAAGAGTGTGTACAAGTCAGGTCACTGTCAGCATCACTGGGTTTCCTTGCTTAGGGGCCCGAGTTTGCATCACCCAGACCTGGATACAATTCCCAGTCAGGAAATGAAGATAAACTTCTCTTCTTGTGATTTATCCGAATGAAAACGAATTCCTTGTTTCACACAGACTCCTGCCGGAGTCACTCCAGTGATTGTTAGCATCCATCTCGATGGACAATAGCAGCAGATCCACGGGAAAACTCCCACTTTAAATCCCCCTCCAATCATCTCACCATTCTGGGTTGGAAATATATCACTGTTCCTTCAGTGTCGTTGGGTCTAAATCCTGCAACTCCCTTCCTGGCGACATCATGGCTGTACCTCCGTGCTAAGGAGTTCAAGGGTTCAGGAAAGTAACTCGTGCCCTCCATCTCTGGGGTAATTAGGGATGGGCAGTGAATCCTATCCCACTGAATGGCATCTACATCCCAGGAATCCATTTCTGAAAGTTGTAGTTTCTAACCAAACACCTGCAATCGGTCAGGAACAAGGAGAAGCGGAACGGGAGAGTGAAATAAAAGTGAAAGGCAATGATGGCTGGGCGACATGGCGCAGGAAGTGAGTGTGGAGCTGGTGGCGCAAGGCTCAGTGACGGTGCCTTTACTGCCCACTGTTTACAGTGACACACACCACGCCTGGTCAATTCACCACATTGACCCAGTTCCTCTTGGTGGGAGGTTCCCTCGGGGTGTATTAATGTGGTTCATGGGCCCCAGGAGGACGCACGCATGTTCAGTTTAAAATATGAGTTTGAAACCAATGCAAGAGGAGATTATCTATCCGCGCATTTTCAGTGGAGAATATTCAGCTGTTATTGCAAAAGCGATGGTCGATTGCAATTCTCACTGAACAACATTGTTATAGAAATAATATTTCAAGTAGCTGTGATCGAGTCATTAAGGAAATGCACATATCGATCGGAAAAGTCGCATGCAATGTTGCGCCATAGGGCAGTTGGATAAAGTGCCTTTCTCATAAGCAGGGGCTGCTGGGTTCAAATCGTGGTAGTGCCTGGTCCTACCATAGGAAAACAGATGTTTTCAGTTCTCGCAAATACTGTGTTGTTGATCCAGCCTTTCAAAGGAAATGACTGTGTGTGCTTCCTGTGGTTGAACTCAGCCTGTTGGCATTTGGTGTGGCTCACCCCTGTCGCCTGCCTTGGTCCTATCAGTGAATGTTCTTTCTTGCTAACCATTAATTCAAACAGCAGTTTCTTTCCTCTGCTTCCCCTCCTCTTTTATTCTCCCTCCTTCATTCCCAGTTTGTTGGTGACGCAGGAGACACTGCAGACTTGCTGCGGAATGTTGTGGTAATGCCACAGACATCACAAGCTGATCCCCCTCATTCTTTAGGGTGGCATGGTGGCTCAGTGGTTAGCACTGCTGCCTCACAGCGCCAACGACCTGCCTGTTCCGCTTTCCTCCCACAGTCCAGAGATGTGCAGGTTCGGTGAATTTCCCATAGTGTTCAGGGATATGTAGGCTAGGTGCATCAGGTGGGGTAATGGGGGAGGGGGGGGGGGGAATACACCTCGGAAGGGTTGGTGTGGGCTTGATGGCCCGAAGGGCCTGTTTCCACACTGCAGGAATTCTAATTCTCTGCTGTCACCATTCATTCTAAAAAAAAATCAGAAATAATGCCACCACGATAAAGGAGCAGAGCAGAATTCCCATTCTTTAGCCCGGAATAGGACTTGCAGGACACTGGGAAAAGCACAGTATCCGAACCACTTGATTACCAGTGGAGCCAGCTTGTTCAATTGCACTGCTTTTGCCTTTCAATTTGTGATCATTTTCGCTACAGATCAGCTTCTCCCTATCTTTGAGTTTTTACAGTGTGGAGAAAGACCATTCGGCCCACCGTGCCCTGCGAATGAACTATTCTAGTCCCAGTTTCCACCATTTGGCCCATAGCTTTGTGTGTTCTGATGTGTCAATGAGACTCTCCTTGTGATCTCACAATGACACAACAATGGGCCTGAAGTCTGACATGGTCACACTGTGTTAAACCCCCTTGAGGAAATGATCCTCTTTTCACCCACAGAGGGAGACCCACAGACACATCCCCGAGAGGGGCAGAGGTGTCAGGATTATACCCACTCCATGTGCTACATGTCCCCAAAGAGCGCTGACAAAAGACAGCTTTAGACAAGCCACTTCTCCGGACAATGAGAGCCGTTGCGGTGAGCTGGGGTATGAAATGGACAGTGAGTTGAAATAATCCCACACGCGGCTCATGTGCAACTTTCAATTTCCCAGAACCCACTGACTCAATCCCTGCGGCTCCTGGGAATCTGACAGGACAGCATCCGGCAGACGCTCCTCACTAAAAGCAACGGACCCGCGGCAAACACTTTCACATCGCGTCTCTTTCTGCTTCTGTCCCTGTCTCACATCCAGCACCCTCTGACCGTCCAGCTCCGAGATCAGTGAGCTGCTTGATACAAACACAGGCAGATGGTGAAAATAATATTTACCTGGAAAGGAGGGCCAGTGAATGTAAGACACAAGGTATTGGGAAGCGATAAGCTTGCACACGGCTGAGTAAGAGGACACCAGCATCTCATATTCCTGATTATCCCAGAGATTCATTCAGGAATGTGTACAGTGCAAGTTATCCCCAATCCCAATGTCCCAGTGGGTACCGTGTACAGGTACAGACAGATCGGGGAGAGTCGGTTCGACCCCTTCCAGGCTCGGGTACATTTTGCAAATATTGTCCTGTCATTTCACAAACTGAGCTCATCGCAGCTGGACATAGAGGTCTCCAGCACAGAAAAGGTCCTTTGGCCCAACAAGTCTGTGCTGGTCGAAGTCAAGCCCCCCCCCCCGTGTTCTAGTCTCATTTCCAAACACTTGGCTCATAGCCTCCAAAGAAGTTGGCGATGGAAGTGTGCATCTCAATGTGACTTAACTGCTCTGGGGGTATCTGCTTGTTCCACCCTGACAGGTAGTGGGTTGCAGATTCCCACCTGTCCCAATGTGGGTGAAATGTTTTTTTCTCTCCCACCAGTGATTTGAATCTTAAAGAAGAAACTGGGGAGCAATCTCCCTTTCTTTTTGACGACATTTCTCAACTGCAGTCAGCGGGATTCACACCTGCGTAAGGAAACCCCAATGGATTTCAAGTCCATTGCATTAACCACTCAGCCCACGACTACAGAACCACACTGGCAGCTTCATTTCCCAGGTCTCTCTCACTGTGGAGCTGAGAAAAAGTGAATCATTGCTGGTTTGTTTGAATTCGATCACTTCACAGGCTTCGAAAGGTTTAAATGTCTGTACATGGTGGATTTAAGTGTTTCATCCCGAAAGATGAAATGGGCATTCAGTTAAAAAGAAAAACACAAAATTTGCCAGGAGGAACTCAGCAGACCTGGAAGAATCTGTGGAAAAAGAATCAGAGACAACATTTCAGAACTTTAACAGAACTCTGTTTTCTCCCACAGGTCCTGCCACGACCTGCTGAGTTTCTCCAGCAGTTTATGTTTTTGTTTCAGATTCCCTACATCCGCAACCCTTTACGTTAACTATTCAAACAAACAGAAACCCTTGTGCGGTTCCTCACTGGATAAGATTTCCGATGTAGGGACATTTTCCTGACCCCATTAAAAATACGGAACTGGGCAGCAAACAAAGCGGCTGGAGTGAGAACAGCAATCACTCCGTCCCAGGGTGGTCTCGAATCACCAACCTTTTGGTTAACAGCCGAACGCGCTGACCAATTGCGCCACAGAGGTAAAAACAATGACTGCAGATGCTGGAAACCTGATTTTGGATCAGTGGCGCTGGAAGAGCGCAGCAGTTCAGGCTAGTTCCAAACTTCCAGCTCAGCACTGTCCCCATGACTTGTCCTACCTGCCTATCTCCTTTTCCACCTATCCACTCCACCCTCTCCTCCCTGACCTTTCACCTTCATCCCCTCCCCCACTCACCTATTGTACTCTATGCTACTTTCTCCCCATCCCCACCCCCACCCTCCTCTAGCTTATCTCTCCACCCTTCAGGCTCTCTGCCTTTACTCCTGATGCTTTTGCCCGAAGCGTTGATTTTGCTGCTCCTTTGATGCTGCCTGAACTGCTGTGCTCTTCCAGCACCACTAATCCAAAAATTGCGCCACAGAGACTAGTGAGTCAGTCGCTTGCACGATCCCATAAAGCAGGCTGTTAATGAATTCATCATTCACTCTGCACCTTCCCGAATGACAATTGTCCTCGATCGGTTTTACTTTTCCAAAATAAAGCCTGGGCCATTCATTATGGAGACATGGGAAGAGTCTGATCCCACCCTCTGCACACACAACCATGCCACCGGGAACCAGCTCTCCTGCACCGGGGCTGTCTCCCTTCGAGCCTGTCAGTGTCTTGTCTGTTCCCGAGTTTTCTCATTGTCCCGGAGCCGAGATGAGGCTTGGATTCCTGACGTGCAGGAATGAAAGACCTTTCAATGTCTCAGATCAGTTCGTGTCCCGACAATATCAGAGTCAGTGTTCCAGGCCTGAAAGGAGGGGAAGGTGTCCAGACTGTCTTTGCGCAGTCAGACAGTTCACCCTCCATTCTCCTCCGATTCCGCTTCCCAAAGAGTTTCTAAAGATGCAAAAAATCGGAGACTGGGATTTCTGCTTTGCCTCCTGAACATATTTCCACATGCCCGATGACAATATTATCCAAGATCTCTTCACAATCCTCCGCCCTGCACCATGTCCTGGAATGAATAGTTTCCATTTTGTGGAGAGATTCCTAAAGTTGGGAATGTTTTCTTTGGAGCAAAGAATGTTAACTGGAGATTTCCTGGGGCTGTTGACAATGACGGGAGAAGAAGCGGTGGGAATGGGCAGGTTAATGGTCTGGAGAACCGGTTGCCACTGACCACGGTCAGTTACCAGAGGACAGGGATTGAAGATATTTAATGAAAAGCAGCATTTGTGCAGAATAAACACAGAAAATACTGCAGCAAGTCAACGGGTCCAGCAGCATCTGTGGGAAGGTAAACAGAGCTGACTTTTTGAGTCAGGTACTTTTTTTGTTCAGATCAGAACTCGAGTTTCCTGCATGGCAACATGAGAATAGATAGGTCGATTGAGACGGGTCTTGTGAGGTTTGAGCGATAACGCAACCAACCGGAAGTCATTTAAAATCGTCAGCGAAGGCAACATAGTCGGCAGGATTCAAACCTGCTCGGAAAAATCCCAAAGAGGGTCTCACCCATCACCTTAAGCATTCAGCCACGACGCAAAACACCAAAATTCAGCTTAACATGGAATGGTTTCAACTGGAAATGGGAGTGTTCAAACTGTCCTGTCCACGCCATGACCCCCATGTCTCCTGTTCCCCTGGATGTGATCAGAACGGAGCAGGCTGATGGGAGATTGAATTGAACTACACACATTTATGACAGATAGAGTGGGTGGAAAGGGTCCATTTCCATGTGTGTGAGATTCATAATCAGGGCCATGAATCGAGAAAGAAAGATGTTTTTTGTACTTTTATAGCGCCTTTCGCCAAGACCTGAAATACAGTCAATGGAGTACTTTTCAAGCAGATTTGTCATTTGGCAAATCTAATGTGCGAATCAGGGCACTTTATTTAACCAGAGGTCAAAAAAGAAAATGCTTGAAATTCTCACAACTGGCACTAGAGACACCAGTGAATTCATACTGTTATGAAGTTATTCTGTACATTTGAGAGAGAGTGAAAGCTGTTTTGCATTGCGAGCTTGCAGGCACCTGTTATGTGACTGACTAGCAGTCTCAGAGTGTACCGGAAAATTGAAAATATGGATCATTTGGCTGTGGAACAAATACCTGAGTTTTAGTTGCTATGCTGCAACCATTCGAATTTAATCAATCAGTTTACATTATGCCTCAGGATACTAAAACCCAATCCATTTTGAATTTATTATTTTGCTAATATCAAACCAATGACATTATCCAATGTTTGGGGCATAAAGAAGCAGGCAGTTTGAGAGTTAGCCAGAGAGACTAACTGTCATCAAGAGAGACTGCCATACAAAAACACTCTTGATCAAAGGTATCTTTTCATATGAAACATCTTTGTGACAAAAGATAGAAGATGACCAGGGAAATCTTCAGCTGAGAGATGCAGGATACTATAGACAACAGTCACTGTGTGGTTTTGAAATTAAGTTGTTATAATTTTAATATGGATGGTTATTGGAACAGTATATTGTTATAAAGTTGGAGGCAGATTACAAGCAGTTAAGAGAAAGGAGGCTTAGAGTTGTAAATAGTTGTTGTTTAATGTTCACTTTTTGAGTTAAAGAATAAAATAATATTTTTTCTTTAAATAGTGAAATTTGGGAGTTCTCTGTTACTCATACTTTAACAGATTACGAGGCGAGATGAGCTTTTCTGGGTATTTGGTTTAATTACAGAAGGGTTCACTGCTGTGTCATCATATACCCAACCTTAGGGGTTTGTTCTGCTCTGATATACACTGTCTGTTCTGCTCTGATATATACAGTGTAGACCAGAGGGCCTAATTTCAGGGTTGTCCATTTAAGAAACAGACGAGGAGGATGTTCTCTCTTTCAGCAGATAGCAAATCTGTGGATTTCTTTATAACAGAGGGCTGTCAAGGCTGGGTATGTTCAACAATGAGATAGACAGACATTTAGGGAATTGAGGGCCACGGGATATGGCAGAAAAGTGGAGTTGAGGATTAAACAAATCAGCCATGATCTCATTAAAAGGTGTAGCTGACCTGATGGGCCAAATGGCTTCCATCTTCTCCAATGTCTCATCTGTCATTTGGAAAAAGCTAGACACCATTGTAAAATAAAACAAAAATAGCAGGACCTTTCAAAAAGATGGTTGTAGTCAAACTGAGTTGAAAGGTGTGGTGGTGGAAAAGCGCAGCGGGCCAGGCAGCATCCGAGGAGCAGGAGAATTGACGTTTCGGGCATAATCCCTTTTTCAGGATTCCTGAAAAAGGGTCATATCACAGTGTTGGGTAATACATGAGCATTATGAGTTGTTTATTTAACAGAAGACACAGACTCAGGATTATTGGGTATTTTTCAAGTTGAAAAGATATATTTAGTGAAGTGCTGGAATGATCAGAGATAGAACTTCAATTATTTATCTCTGTATTAATGACTTGGAGGAAGTGGCAGAGTGAAATGTGTCCAATTTTGCTGACAATACACATTAAGTGGGAAGGCATGTTGTGATGAGGACGTGGGAATCTGCAAAAGGATATCAATGGGTTGAGTGAGTGGGCAAAAACTTGACAGATGCAATTTCATCGCAGGTCAGGCAGCATCCGAGGGGCAGGAAAATCGACGTTTCAGGCTGGTGCCCTTCATCAGGAATTGGGCTCCGGCCTGAATCGTCCATTTTCCTGTACTTTGGATGCTGCCTGACCTGCTGTGCTTTTCCAGCACCACACTCTCAACTCTGATCTCCAGCATCTGCAAACCTCACTGTCTCCTGGATGCAATTTCATGTCAGGGGTGTGAGGTCTTGCACTTTGGTCAGAAGAGTTAGAAGGCAGATTACTATTAAAATCAGAGAAACTCCAAAACAGTGTGATGCTCAGGAATGTGGGTATTCTTATGCATGAAACAAACAAAGGTTAGTGACACAGCTATTTTTCTGGCAAAAAGCATAGCCTCCTGTCCTAATGCGCATAATTAAAGAGATGGTTTCCCAGGAAAAGACAGAAACTACGTCGACTGTAAATTAATTGAAACCCAAGATATGTCTCGTGTTCTTTTATGGGGCATATTTGATGGATTGTTTATAGTTCTCTGAACTTTCTTTACAATGGAGCCGGGAATGGGAGTGGGGTTGGGGAAGGGAGGGGAGTGGAATTAAGGTCACCCATGTTTATTGCTATTATGGCCCGCGCCAATTTCCTGTTTGGTCAGGTAACCCCCCCCATTCTCTCTGATTGGTTAGAGCGAGGTCCTCCAACCCCGCCCCTTGCTTGCGGCGGGCCGTGTGACGTCATCGTTCGGACGGGCTGGGTGCTGGAGCATGCGCACAGTTAATGTGGATTGTGAGCCAGGTGTGACCCCCTACATTCTCCCAGTATCAGTAAACGTTCAAAGATATCTTCTTGTTTCCTGTACACTATGTTGTTTTTCTCAGAACATTCAACAATTTGAGAACTGAATTGAAAACAAGAGACAGAGAAGACAGTCTAGAATCTTCCAGAATTACTCTGCACTTTCTCAAACTGCTGCGTCCATGTGATGATGATTCTCCCAGAATGCTGTTCGGTAAGGAGTTGGAGGATGTTCATTCATTAGTGATAAGGTAGTGCTGATATCTGTGTCAGTTACAGTCATTTTGTTTTTATATCCCACCTTGAACAGAGCAGAAATGTAGAGAATAGCAACAGAAGTAGGTTGTTGTGGTGTTTGATCCTGCTCCACTATTCAGTATGCTCATGGGTGATCATTCCACTTAGTGGCCTGTTCCCACTTTAGATGCATTCCCTTTGATTTCTTTAGCCCTCAGAACTATATCCATCTTCATTTGTAAACATTCCACGTTCTGGCCTTTATTGCTTTCTGTGGCAGCAAATTTCTCAGGGTCACCAGTGTCTGAGTTAAAAAAAAGTCCTCATCTCAGTACTAAATGGCTTACCTCATAACTGTAAACTGTGACCCCCCCTCCCCCGGGTTCTGGACTCCCTGATCATTGACAGCATCCTTCCTGCATTTACCTTGTTAGTCCTTTTTGAATTTTATTGGTCTCTGTGACATCCTATTTCATTCTCCTAAACTTCAGTGGATTTCATTCTGCCCAATCCATTCTGCCCTCATTTGTCAGTCTTGCCATCCCAGGAATCAGTGTGTCAAATCTTTGTTGTGCAGCCTCCATAGGCAGAACATCCTTCATCAGATAAGGATTCCAAAACTGCACATAGCATTCCAGGTGTGGTCTCGCCAAAACCCTGTAAAATTTCAGCAAGACATCGCTGCTCCTGTATTCAAATCCTCTCACTACAACGGTCAACATACCATTTGCCTCCCTCACCTTCTGCTACACCAGCATGCTTGCTTTCAGTGATTTGTCTCGTTCCTCACTTCAGGTTTGTAAATCCATGCTGACTGACTCTATCCAATCCTGTCACTGTTTTTCAGTGTTGGGTTAATTGGTCTATCATTCCATGTTTTCTCTCCACCTCCTTTTTAAAATCACCTCCAATCCAGGGAAAGCTTTCCAGAGTCTATAGACAATCAATTTACTCAATGTAGATTCAATACTCAATTTTCCAAATGCATTTACTGCATCAAGGATGAGTTTAAATAATCTGAGGTATAGATTAACAGGTGCTGGGATTTGTTGTTTTTAACCACATCAATGTTTCCAGCCCCATTTCCCTGCTCATACGATTTCCTTCAGTTTATCCCTCTCATGTGTTCCCCAGCATTGGAGATATTATTCATGTCATCCTGTGTGATGAAAAAACGCAAATATTTAGTTAATTGATATGCCATCTCTTTCTTCCGCATTATAACTTGCCCTGTTTCTCATTGTACAGGATCTTTTTTAACTTTTTTTTCCATATGACATACCTTTAGGAGCACTTGCAATTAGTTTGTATGTCCCCTCAAATTTCTTCTTTGACTTGATATTTCCTTCTTAATCAATCAGTTAATCCTCTTGTGCTGAAATATGAACTGCTCCCAGTCTTCAGGTCTGCCGTTCTTTTTAGCCAATTTGTACTCCTCCTCCTTGGATCCAGTCCTATCCCTGGCAGGGCCACGTTTTCCATTTTATTTTGTGCCAGACAGGAATGAACAACAGTCACTGTTCCTCAATGTGATCTTTCAATGTTTGTCATCCCTTTAAAAGTTATGTTCTCTAAATTGTTGCGGTCTGCTTACCTTTCATAGCGTCGTAATTTTCTCTATTTAGATTTGACCCCTTGTCTCAGAATCAAATCTGTCAGTCTCCATCATTCAGAGTTCTTCACTCTTCCACGAGGGGCCTCTCACAGCTAGATTGCCAGTTATTCCCTTCTCATTGCACAACATATAAAATTGAAATTAAATTTGCCATTGTTCCAAAAGATTATAGGACTGCTCTCTCACTGCTTTAACCTGAGAGTCACAGTGCCTCAGGCAAGGGGCAAAGTTAAGAATATGGGACCTCCATGGTGACCTCAGCCAGTGCAGGGACTGAGCACGTGCTGTTGGTGTCACTCTGCATCACAAACAAGCAGTCCACCCAATTGAGCTAACCCACCCCCATTATACAGTATGTAGTCGAGGTTGACCCATCCTCCATTTGGGACTTTAATGTATCGATCTAAAAAACATCTCATTGACACTCCAGGAATGTCTCCTATGGTATTATTACTGATTTGATTTGCTCAATCTATGAGCAGATTGAAGTCATCCATAATAACCATAAGATCATCCGATGCAGTAGCAGTATTAGGTTATTTGGGCCATTGAGACTTCTCCTCCATTTGAGCATGACTGATATGTTTCTCAGCCCCATTCCCCTGCCTTCTACTTTCTCCTATAACCATTCAAGAACCTCTCTATTTCTGTCATATATATATATGACTTAGTGACCACAGCCACTTACAGCAACGAGTTGCACAGAATCACCACCCACTCACTGGAGAAATTCCTCCTCACCTCAGTTCAAAAGAGCCATCCCTTCACTCTGAGGCTGTGCCCTCAGTTGCCAGTATCTCGTACTCTTTGAAACATCTTCTTCACATTGACTCTATCCAGGCCTCTCAGTATTATGTATATTTCAATTGCATAGAGGCATGGAAACAGACTCCTCAGTCCCAACCAGTCCATGCCAACCATGTTCCAAATGAAAAGTAGATCCACTGCCTGCAATTGCCCATATCCCTCTAAACCTTTCCTATTCATGTCCAAATGTATTTTAAATGTTGTAACTTGGACCCACATTCACCACTTTTTCTGGAACTTCATTCTACACACGAAACTCTGTGTGGAAAAAAACAAGTTGCCCTTCATGTCTGTTTTAAATCTGTTTTAAATCTTTGTCCTCTCACCCCTAGTTTTGAAATTCTTCACCCGGGAGAAAGGACACTTGCAGTTGACCTTATCTATATCCCTCAGGATTTTATAAAACTGTATAATGTCAAATGCAACCTCCTATGCTCCTGTGAAAGAAATCCCAGCCTCTCCTTAGAATTCAATCCTTCCATTCCTAGTAACATCCTGAACTCTCTCCAGCTTAATAACATCTTTACTATAACAGGATGCAGTACTCCAGAACCTCATGTACTGTACAACCTCATCATAATGTCCCAAATCCAACACAAAAGGTCTGAGTAATGAAGGTAAACATACTAAAAGCCTTCTTAACCATCCTGTCTACATATGGTGCAAACTTCAAAGAATTAGGTCACTAAACCCTTCAGTCTCTCTGTTCTACAACACTATCCAAGGTCGTACCTTGAACTGTACAATTCCTACCCGCTTTGTTTGTTTTCCAGTTAAACTCCACCTGCCACTCCTCAGCCCGTAGACCCAATTGGTAGTATTTCTTTGTAATCTTAGATAACCTTCTTCACTGTTAAATGTACCACCAATTTTGGTGTCATCCACACACTGACTAACTACATCTTCTATATTCTCATCTAAATCATTTGTGTAAATGACAAAGAAAAGTGGACCCAGCACCAATACCTGTGGAACACCGCTGGTCCTAGGTCTCCAGTCTGAAATGTAACCCTGTACCACCACACCCCGTCTGGTGTTATTAAGTGAATTTTGTATCCAGTTGGAAAACTCACCCCGAATCCCATGTGCTCTAACTTTACTCATTAGTCTATTCATCTTATCTATATCCCTCACAATTTTATAAACCTCTATAAAGTTACCCCTCACCCCTCTTTCATGCTTCAGTGAAAGAAGTCCCAGCTATCCAGTCTCTCCTCATAACTCAAACACTCCTGTCCTGGGAACACAAAGACTCTAAGTGTAGCCTGAATCCACACACTTTAAAGTCAACCCAGCCATCAGAAACATCACTTAGTTTGCGCTTCTTTGGCACTTGGTTAAATAGGAACTGTCCAGCTTCCCAACTGGCTATCTTCACAATAAAAGCTGACATGAAATATTCATTTAATATCTCTCCTGTCTGCCGAGTTTCAACACAGAGGTAACCTCCTTAATCTTTAAGGTCCCTAACTCTCTCCCTCGTTGCTCTCTTGCTCCATATGTACTCTGAGAATCTCTTTGGATTATCCTTAGCCTTTGTAGATCAGGCTATCTCATATCAACTTTTGCCTTCCTGATCTCCCTCTGAAGAACTCCCCCATAAGAAATTCATTTGAATCCAAGAATATATGATTCTTTTCCATTCTTCACTAGCACCTCAATATCTTTATTCATCCACAGTTCTTTAATCTTTAATACCAGCCTTACCTTTCACTCTAACTCGTCGTGCACTTGGGTAGGAGGAATAGAGGCATGGACTATTTTCTGAATTTCTCCACATTTGGAAACATGAAGTGCCAATGGATTTGCAAATCCCAGCCCAGGTTTCTCTCTCAGAGCAGGCTTGCAGGTTGAGTCAGTGATTAGGAAGGCAGACACAACGAGTCATTCATCTCGAGAGGACTGGAATATAAAAGCAGGAATGTACATTTGAGGGTCTATTAAAGCTCTGTTCAGACCACATTTAAAATATTGTGACCATGTTTGGGCCCCATACCTCAGGAAGGATGTCCTGGCCTGGAGCAGGTCTAGAGGAGGTTCAGGATGAAAGACTTAATATATGAGGAATGTTTGAGGACTCTGGGACGATGCTGGACAGAGTGGCCGTTGGGAAGGTGTCTCAAATGGCAGGACAAGCTAGGACCCAAGGCCACAACCTTAGAGTAAAGGGAAGACCTTTTGGAACAGAGGTAAGGAGAAACTTCTGCAGCCAGAGAGTGGTAAACTGTGGAATTCAATATCACAGAAGGCGGTGGAGGCCAGGTTATTGAGTATATTTAAAACAGAGATAGAAAAGTTCTTGATTGTCAAGGGGATCAAGCAGGAGAATGGAGTTGAAAAATGTGTTAGCCAATGGCGGAGCAGACTTGATGGGCCGAATGGCCTACTTTATGCTGCTAAATCTCATGGTGTTATAATGGCTCTGATTTCTTGTTATCACACTTCCAAAAGCTTCTCACTTATCAGACGTCCGTTTACCTGTTAACAGTCTACACCAGTAAACTTTTGGCAGTTCTTGTCTCACCATTTAAAATTTGCCTTACTTCAATTAAAACTTCAACTTTTACGGAAGGCTTATCCTTTTTCATAACTGTTTAAAATTGATACAATTGTGATTACTGAACCCAAAATGTTCTCCTACTATCAGTTCAGTCACTCACCCTGTCTTATTGTCTAAGAGAAGGTCAGGTCTTGCTCCTTCTAAAGTAGGAACGTTTACATGTTGATTAAAAAGTTTTCTTGAACGTATTTGACAATTCTTCTCCATTTAAGCCTTTAACACAATGTTGTCCCAGTCACTATTTGAAAAATGTAAGTCACTCAATGTTACAACCTTATTATCCTAACATATACCTGAAATCTTTCTGCATATTTGTTCCTCAGTTTCTCTCCTACTATTGGGGGGGCCTGTGGTACAATCCCATCAAGGCAGTCTCAATGTTTGAAAAATTATACTCACCCAATATTACAACCATATTATCCTTACATATACCTGAAATCTCTCTGCACATTTGTTCCTCAGTCTCCCTCTGACTATTGGGGAGTGGTGGGGGTGGGGAGACGGGGGCGTTAGGGAGAAGGTACAATCCCATCAAGGTGATCATTCCTTTATTTCAACCCAGATATTTGCTCTACTTGCAGCAGCAATGTTTTCCTTAATCAAAAACACTACTTCTCATCCACTTTAACCTCCCTTTATATCCTTCCTATATTCCCTCATCATTCTAAACACCATTGAATACAGACCCAGAGTCCTCAACTGCTATTTTTATGAAAAGCCCTTCATTCTGGGATCATTCTTGTAAACTTACTCTGAGCTTCGTCCAATGCCTCACAATATTGCAAATGCAGTCTGACCTGTTCTGGTACAGTCTCTGCAGTACACCTCTGCTCTTGTATTCGGGCCCACTTGAAATAAATGTTCAAATGGCATTTTCCGTCAAAACTGCCAAATTGCATCTTAACCTTAAGAGAATTCCTGAACTAGGACTCCCAAAGTCCCTTTTGCCCTTCAGGTTTTTGAATCCTTTCCTTGTTCAGGGATCTACACCTTTATTCTATCTCCTAAAGTGCATAACCTCAGTTTCCCAAACTGTATTCCATCTGCCATTTCTTTGTCCACTCTCATGGCCTGTCAAATCCTTCTGACCCCCTGCTCCCTTCCTCAACACTACCTGTCCCTCCACTCACTTCTGTGTCATCTGCAAACATGACAACAATGCCCTCTGTTCCTTTGTCTGGATTGTTAATGCATAATGTGGATAGTTGTGGTCCTAACCCTGACCCCTGTGGAAGTCACCGGCTGCCATTTTGTAAACGACCCCTTTATACTGATTCTCTGCCTTCTGCCAGGCAGCCAATCCTCTGCCTTGCCACTAACACCTTATTTAACAGCCTGCTGTGCAGTACCTTAACAAAGGTCTTCTGGAAACCCAAGTAGATCACATCCACTGGCTCTCCTTTGTCGAACTTGTTTGTTACCACCTCAAGGAAATTGAACAGATTTGTCAGGCATGAGCTCCCCTTGATGAAGCCGTGCTGACTCTGTCCTATTTTACCATGCACTTCCAAGTACTCTGCAGTCTCATTCTTAATATGGGAGTCTAAAACCTTCCCAGCAACTGACCTCGAACTATCTTGCCGACAATTTCCTGCCTCTACCTCCCTTCTTTCTTAAACAGGGGTGTTGCATTAGCCATTTTCCAGTCATCTGGGACCTTCTCTGACTCTGCTGATTCTACAGATCATCCCCAATGCCTCTCCAATCTCCTCAGCTACCTCCTTCAGAACTCTGGGGTAGAGTCTATCCGGTCTTGGTGATTTATCCAGCATCAGCTGCCCAGCACCTTCACCTTGCTGATGGCCAGTGCACTCACTACTGCTCCATACCTGGAGTTCTGGTATGCTGCTGGTGTCTTCCACGGTGAGAACTTATGGAAAATACCTCTTCAGATCTTCCACCATTTCTTTGTTCCCCATTACTACTTCACCAGCCTTATTTTCCAGCTGTCCAATGTGCACTCTTGCTTCTCTGTAACCTTTCAGATATTCAAGAAAATCTCCTGCAGTCTTCTTTCATATTCGTGGCTAGCTTACTCTTGTATTTCATCTTTTCCTCTTATTGTTGTTGTTTCTTTTTTGAACCTATCCTTTGGGAAGCCTTCAGAAAATAGCAATCTTCTGGCTTCCACTAATCTTCACCACATTTTATGCCTTTTCTTCTGATTTTGTGCTCTCCCTGCCTTCCTCTGTCAGCCATGGTTGCCTTATCCTCCCCTTGGAATATTTCTTCTTCCTTGGGATGACTGTCTGCAGTGTCTTCTGAATTACCCCAGAAACTTCTGCCATTGGACGGCACGGTGGCACAGTGGTTAGCACTGCTGCCTCACAGCGTCAGAGACCCGGGTTCAATTCCCGACTCAGGCGACTGACTGTGTGGTGTTTGCACATTCTCCCCGTGTCTGCGTGGGTTTCCTCCGGGTGCTTCGGTTTCCTCCCACAGTCCAAAGATGTGCAGGTCAGGTGAATTGGCCATGCTAAATTGCCTGTAGTGTTAGGTAAAGGGGTAAATGTACGGGAATGGGTGGGTTACGCTTCGGCGGGTCGCTGTGGACTTGTTGGGCCGAAGGGCCTGTTTCCACACTGTAAGTAATCTAATCTAATCTAATCTAATCCAATCATTGCTGCTCCACTATCTTCCCTGCTAGGCTCCCCCTTGCAATCAACTCTGACCACCTCCACCCAGTCTTTGTTATTACCTTTACAATTGTAATGCTGTTATATCTGATTCAATCTTCTCCCTCTCAACTGCAGGGTGAACTCTATTATATTATGGTTACTGCCTCCCTGGGGGTTCCTTCACCCCCCTAATAAAGTCATTACATATCACTACATCCAGGATTGCCTGTTCCTTAGTCTGCTACAATCTGCTGGGGAGAAAGTGAGGTCTGCAGATGCTGGAGATCAGAGCTGAAAATGTGTTGCTGGAAAAGCGCAGCAGGTCAGGCAGCATCCAGGGAACAGGAGAATCGACGTTTCGGGCATAAGCCCTTCAGGACATTTTCCTGTTCCCTGGATGCTGCCTGACCTGCTGCGCTTTTCCAGCAACACATTTTCAGCTGCTACAATCTGCTACAAAACAAAATTGCGCAGACATTTCATGAGTTTCTTACTTGAAATCCGCTGTTAACTGCCTTTGCTGTTTTTGAATTATGTGTCGCTGGACATCGGAGTCCATCTGGGAAAATTAACAAACAGTGAACTTCACAACTAATCTTGGAGGAACCTGTTTGGGCGAAGTTCACAACACAGAATCAGATAAGTTAATTGTTGTTTAAAGTCTGTCCAAGAGAAAGGCTGTATTAGTGAGTACAGTGGGTTCTTCCTTGATTATATGTTTTTGGAGATAAGTCTCTTGATTGAACTTAAAATATAAGCCTTAACTATTAATTTAACTTGGTGCGGTGTTTTCTAGAGGAATAAGACGGTGTTATTTTCTGGGTCTGTAGATTATGAAGGAGCAAAAATGGCCTCTAGTACAGTGATATGTGCTTTTTTTTAGATTAGATTAGATTACTTACAATGTGGAAACAGGCCCTTCGGCCCAACAAGTCCACACCGACCGTCGATGAGCAACCTACCCGGACCCATTCCCCTAACACTATGGGCAATTTAGCATGGCCAATTCATCTAACCTGCACATTTTTGGACTGTGGGAGGAAACCCACACAGACACGGGGAGAATGTGCAAACTTCACACAGACAGGCGGGGATTGAACCCGGGTCTCTGGCGCTGTAAGGCAGCAGTGCTAACCACTGTGCCACCATGCCGCCCACTTCTTGTCAGATGTGGGAGTTTAAAGAGAGTTTAAGGGTTACTGCGGATTATATCTGCCATAAATGCTGTTGGATGCAAGTCTTATCAGATCGAGTGGATCGGTTGGAGAGACAGATAGAATCGATGAGGAATTTGCCACAGCAACAGTATGTGATGGATGGCAGTTATAGGAAGGGGGGAAATGTCTCAGATACAGTCACATAGATGGGTTAACTCCAAAAGAGTAAGAGAGGTAGGCACCAAGGGCAGGAGTCTTTTGTGGATATACCCATTTCAAGCAGGTATGCTGTTTTGGAAAATGTAAGGGGTGATGGATTCTCAGGGGAACGTAGCACAAACAACCAAGTTTCTGGTATTGAGATGGCTCTAATGCAATGAGGGGTACGTCGGCTTTTCCATTTTCATCCTTTGTTTCTTCAATGCCCTTAAAATCGGCGAGTCTACTACTGTTGCAGGCAGGGCGTTCCAAGCCTTCGCTATTCTCTGAGTAAAGAAACTACCTCTGACATCTGTCCTGTATCTATCACCCCTCAATTTGAAGCTATGTCCCCTCATGGTAGCCATCTGACGAAAAAGGCTCTCACTTTCCAACCTATCTAACCCAATGATTATCTTCTATGTATGAATTAAGTCACCTCTCAAGCTTCTTCTCTCTAATGAAAACAACCTCAAGTCCCTCAGCCTTGCCTCATAAGATCTTCCCTCCATACCAGGCAACATCCTAGTAAATCTCCTCTGAACCCTTTCTAAAACTTCCCAAGCTTTCTGTCCTATTACTTGTTATGGAAACTTTAATCTGTGCTGAGATCTCCCCCCACTTTAAGACTTCCCATAATTTTCTGTGCACTTGACCCCAACACCCACGATTAAGTTTAAAGTCCTATCTGCAGGCCCCGGTTATGATGTTCTCCAGGATATTGTTCCCAGCATCATTCATGTGAAGCCCAACCCATCAGAACAACTCCGTCCTTCCCCAGTACTGGAGTCAACATCCAATGAAATTGAAGCCATTTCTCCCACGTGAACCTTTCAGCCACATGTTTACCTCATTAATCTTGCTGACACTATACCAATTTCTTATGGATCAGCGAGTAATCCAGAGATTATTACCTATTTTGTTACGTTTTCTAATTTAGCCCCAAGCTGTTCATATTCCGTCAGCAGGACCTTTTTCCTCTTTCTGACTGGATCGTCCCTCTCCCATGCAGAGTTTCCCTGCAGCCCAGATGAATATCCTGAAGCCAAGCACCAGGCAGGCAGCACACCCTTCGGGGCTCTTGGTTCTGGCAACAGGAAAGAGTCTCTATTTCCCAGACTACCTTATCTTCAATAGCACCGACACTTCTCTTTTCTCCCGCCTCATGAATGCCTCCCTCGACCACTTGCTCATTCTCCCTACAGCCCCACTCTCATCCACACAGGAAGCAAGAATCTCAAATCTGCTGGACAATCTCCTTCAGCACTACCCTCTGGTTCTCTCTACCTGCCTCACTCAAAGTGATAACATTCTGTCCCTAACCACTGACTGAATTTAGGTCATTAATCGCAGAGATCTGACTCCCTCCTGAAATGGAACATCCAGGTAACTCTTCCCCATCCCTGATGTGTGGCAGTGTTCAGAGCTGAAACTCATCAATGTGAGTCAGAATTCCTCAAGCAACTAACACTTGCTGTGTATGAGGTCACTATGAACCACAATGCAGTCCACGAGCTCCCACATACTGCAGGTACAATGCATCGCCTGGCCCAGCATCTCTATTTGAATGATTTAATAATTTGATTTTAAAATATTTTGGATTCAAAGAATGTCCACCGTTGGTGGGGAGATTAATTGACCACACTGAAGAGGTTGAAATTAGGCGAGTACACATTTCGCTGGATTGTGTGGCTGACAGAGATTGGAATGACTGATATCAGAAAGGGATTTGCAAACAAGGGCAACAAGTTTGGTTAAATGTTGCTTTTTCTCAACTGGCGAGCTCTTCAGGTCACTGAGCTCACAGTGAGGAGCTTAAGTGTGAGCACCCTGGTAGCGGAGTGTTGGATGAGCTGAAGATTGCCGTGAAGTTGACATTGGAAGGTGGTTCAGGAGTGTGGTAGGGTCATTCAATCTCAAGGTTACAAAGGCCTAACTCTATATCCTTTTGCCCAATATCCCTGAATAACTTTGCTTAACAAAAGCTTTTCTATCTCAGAAAACTAACAACTAGTGATTGACCATCAGCTGTCACGTTTGAAACATACGCTTACCACCCTTTTTGTATAGAAACAATTGCGAACACCCCTCCTGCACAGACTATGCTCCCAAGTTCAAGAATAAATTGGGGGAAATTTCTCTTCACCCAGCAATGGATGTCAAGGCATTGTGACTCAGAAGCAAGTATGAGGTGGTGATGGTCGCATCCATCTGCTCCCCTAGTCTTTCATGGTGGTAGAAGTGGCTAATTTGGGAGGTTTGGCTCAATTATGGTTTACCTGTTGGTTAATAATGCCCCTCTCATTCAGCATCTCCACCTTCTAGACCTCTGTCCTCTCCCTGACACCCCAAAACCACCATCTCAATATTTTCAGCCAAGCTTCTGGTATTGAAATTGGCTCTAATGCAACGAGGGGTACGTCGGCTTCCAAGAGATCAATTGTGTTAGGGGATTCTCTCGTCCAAGGTACAGACAGACGTTTCTGAGGCCAGCAGAGAAAAGGCAGAATGGTGTGTTGTTTCCCTGGTGCCAAGATCAAGGATGTCTCAGAGAGGGTGTGGAATGTTCTCAGGGGGGAGAGGGGCCAGCAAGAGGTTATTGTCCACATTGGAACCAACGACATAGGAAGGGAAAAGGTTGAGATTCTGAAGGGAGATTACAGACGGTTAGGCAGAAGTTTAACAAGGAGGTCTTTGAGAGTAGTAATATCTGGATTACTCCCAGTGCTACAAGCTAGTGAGGGCAGGAATAGGAGGATAGAGCAGATGAATGCATGGCTGAGGAGCTGGTGTATGGGAGAAGGATTCACATTTTGGATCATTGGAATCTCTTTCAGGGTAAAAGTGACCTGTACAAGAAGGACGGATTGCACCTAAATTGGAAGGGGACTAATATACTGGCAGGGAAATTTGCCAGAGCTGCTTGGGAGGATTGAAACAAGTAAGGGGGGGGGAAGGGAAGGGAAGGGGGGACCCAGGGAGATAGTGAGGAAAGAGATCAATCTGAGACTGGTACAGTTGAGAACAGAAGCAAGTCAAACAGTCAGGGCAGGCAGGGACAAGGTAAGATTAATAAATTAAACTGCATTTATTTCAATGCAGGGGGCCTAACAGGGAAGGCAGATGAACTCAGGGCATGGTTAGGAACATGGGACTGGGATATCATAGTAATTACAGAAACATGGCTCAGGGATGGGCGGGATGGGCAGGACTGGCAGCTTAATGTTCCAGGATACAAATGCTACAGGAAGGATAGAAAGGAAGGCAAGAGAGGAGTGGGGGTGACATTTTTGAAAAGGGATAACGTTACAGCTGTGCCTGAAATTCTTCCAGGGAAGTTATTTGGGTGAAACTGAGAAATAAGAAAGGGATGATCACCCTATTGGGACTGTATTATAGACCCCCTAATAGTCAGCGGGAAATTGAGAAACAAACTTGTTAGGAGATCTCAGCTATCTGTAAGAACAATAGGGTGGTTATGGTAGGGATTTTAACTTTCCAAACATCGACTGGGACTGCCATAGTGTTAAAGGTTTAGATGGAGAGCAATTTGTTAAGTGCATACAAGAAAATTTTCTGATTCAATATGTGGATGTACCTACTAGAGAAGGTACAAATCGTGACCTACTCTTGGGAAATAAGGCAGGGCAGGTGACTGAGGTGTCAGTGGGGAAGCACTTTGGGGCCAACGACCATAATTCTTTTAGATTTAAAATAGTGATGGAAACAGATAGACCAGATCTAAAAGTTGAAGTTCTAAATTGGAGAAAGGCCAATTTTGACGGTATTAGGCAAGAACTTTTGAAAGCTGATTGGGGGCAGATGTTCGCAGGTAAAGGGACGGCTGGAAAATGGGAACCCTTCAGAAATGAGATAATGAGAATCCAGAGAAGGTATATTCCTGTCAGGGTAAAAGGAAAGGCTGATAGCTATAGGGAATGCTGGATGACTAAACAAATTGAGGGTTTGGTTAAGAAAAAGAAGGAAGCATATGTAAGGTATATACAGGATAGATCGAGTGAATCATTAGAAGAGTATAAAGGCAGTAGGAGTATACTTAAGAGGGAAATCAGAAGGGCAAAAAGAGGACATGAGTTAGCTTTGGCAAATAGAATTAAGGAGAATCCAAAGAGTTTTTACAAATCTATTCAGGACAAAAGGGTAACTAGGGAGAGAATAGGGCCCCTCAAAGATCAGCAAGGCGGCCTTTGTGTGCAGCCGCAGAAAATGGGGGAGATACTAAATGAGTATTTTGCATCAGTATTGACTGTGGAAAAGGATATGAAAGATATAGACTGTCGGGAAATAGATGGTGACATCTTGCAAAATATCCAGATGACAGAGGAGGAAGTGCTGGATGTCTTGAAACAGTTAAAGGTGGATAAATCCCCAGGACCTGATAAGGTGTACCCTAGAACTCTGGGAAGCTAGAGAGGTGATTGCTGGGCCTCTTGCTGAGATACTTGTATCATCGATAGTCACAGATGAGGTCCGGAAGACTGGAGGTTGACTAACGTGGTGTCACTGTTTAAGAAGGGTGGTAAGGACAAGCCAGGGAACTATAGACCAGTGAGCCTGATGTCGGTGGTGGGCAAGTTGTTGGAGGGAATCCTGCGGGACAGGATGTACATGTATTTGGAAAGGCAAGGACTGATTATGGATAGTCAACATGGTTTTGTACGTGGGAAATCATGTCTGACAAACTTGATTGAGTTTTTTGAAGAAGTAACAAAGAGGATTGATGAGGGTAGAGCAGTAGATATGATCTATATGGATTTCAGTAAGGCATTCGACAAGGTTCCCCATGGGAGACTGATTAACAAGGTTAGATCACATGGAATACAGGGAGAACTAGTCATTTGGATACAGAACTGGCTCAAAAGTAGAAGTCAGAGGGTGGTGGTGGAGGGTTGTTTTTCAGACTGGAGGCCTGTGACCAGTGGAGTGCCACAAGGATCGGTGCTGGGTCCTCTACTTTTTCTCATTTACATAAATGATTTGGATGTGAGCATAAGAGGTACAGTTAGTAAGTTTGCAGATGACACCAAAATTGGAGGTGTGGTGGACAGCGAAGAGGGTTACCTCAGATTACAACAGGATCTGGACCAGATGGGCTAATGGGCTGAGAAGTGGCAGATGGAGTTTAATTCAGATAAAAGCGAGGTGCTGCATTTTGGGAAAGCAAATCTTAGCAGGACTTATACACTTAATGGTAAGGTCCTGGGGAGTGTTGCTGAACAAAGAGACCTTGGAGTGCACGTTCAATGCTCCTTGAAAGTGGAGTCGCAGGTAGATAGGATAGTGAAGAAGGCATTTGGTATGCTTTCCTTTATTTGTCAGAGTATTGAGTACAGGAATTGGGAGGTCATGTTGCGGCTGTACAGGACATTGGTCAGGCCACTGTTGGAATATTGCATGCAATTCTGGTCTCCTTCCTATTGGAAAAATGTTGTAAAATTTGAAACGGTTCAGAAAAGATTTACAAGGATATTGCCAGGATTGGAGGATTTGAGCTATAGGGAGAGGTTGAACAGGCTGGGGCTATTTTCCCTGGAGTGCCGGAGGCTGAGGGGTGACCTTATAGAGGTTTACAAAATTATGAGGGGCATGGATAGGGTAAATAGGCAAAGTCCTTTCCCGGGGGTCAGGGAGACCAGAACTAGAGGGCATAGGTTTAGGGTGAGAGGGGAAACATATTAAAGAGACTTAAGGGGCAACCTTTTCACGCAGAGGGTGGTACGGGTATGCAATGAGCTGCCAGAGGAAGTGATGGAGGCTGGTACAATTGCAACATTTAAGAGGCATTTGGATGGGTATATGAATAGGAAGGGTTTGGAGGGATATGGGCTGGGAGCTGGCAGGTGGGACTCGATTGGATTGGGATATCTAGTCGGCATGGATGGGTTGGACCGAAGGGTCTGTTTCCATGCTGTACATCTCTATGTCTCTAATAGAGATAAAGAAGGTATTTTAATTATGGCAAATTGTAACTTGTGGAGTCCCAGAGGCAGCAATACTGGGGCCACAATTATTAACTATATGTATACTAATCGCCTGGATGATGGAAATGAATGAAATGTTGCCGAGTTTGGAGATGACACAAAATAGATGGTGAAGCAAGTAGTGAGGGTGACAAAATGAAATGAGATAGATAGAAACAGGATAAGCAAGTGGACCAAATCACAGCGGATGGAATAGAATGGGGGACAAAATTGAGGTTTATGCATTTTAGCATGAAAACTAGGAGAAGTGAATATTATTTAACTGGGGAAAACCACTGCAGAAAGTTGCAGCACAGAGAGAATTGTGGGTCCTTGTGCTTGGAAGATGAAAAGCTAGCATCCAGGTTCAGCAGGTAATCTGGAAGGGAACTAGTCTGTTGGCCTTTATTTAAAGGAAATGGGGATATGTTGTTAAAACTACGTACGACATTAGTCAAATCACACTTGATATACCAGGAACAATTTAGGAAAGGCAGGCCAGAGGACTTTAACAAGATTGATCCCGGAAATGGGAGAATTCTCTTGGGAGATGAGATTGAGCAGACTGGGTCTGTACTCACTGGAGTTTAGCAGAATGAGACAAGACCTTACTGAAAGGCATAAGAATCTGAGAGGCTTGATCAGATAGATTCAGAGCGCAATATTGTCCTGGTTTGAGTTGAGAGCCAGAGGACATAATCTCAGTAAGGAGTCACCTATTTAAGACAGATGTGGAGGAATTCCTTCTCTTGGGGTGGACTGAATCTGTGGAATTCTTTACTGCAGAGACTGGCTGCTCAGTGTATCCAAGGCTGGAATAAACAGATTTTATGGGCGGCACGGTGGCACAGTGTTTGGCACTGCTGCCTCACAGTGCCAGAGACCTGGGTTCAATTTCCGCTTCAGGCAACTATCTGTGTGGAGTTTGCACATTCTCCCTGTGTCTGCATGGGTTTCCTCTGGGCGCTCCAGTTTCCTCCCACAGTCCAAAAATGTGCAGGTTAGGTGAATTGGCCATGCTTAAATTACCCGTAGCATTAGGTGAAAGGGTAAATGTAGGGGAATGGGTCTGGGTCGGTTGCTCTTCAGAGGGTTGGTGTGGACTTATTGGGCCGAAGTGCCTGTTTCCACACTGTAAGTAATCTAAGCAGGAAGGGGATTAAAGGGTAGGGGATAAGACAAGAAAGTGCATCTGTCCATCAACAGATCAGCCCTGATCTCATTCAATGGTGAGAGCAGACTCAATGATCTTATCACCTTTTTCTGCGTTCTCACTTATTTCTGTTTTACTTCTCTCAACTAATTTCACAGGACATTAGATGAAGAAGATTTGCAGTGAGGAGACCGAAAATCAAACAACACCTCAGGATCTGACCGAGTTGCCCAGTTGACTGTAGCCTGGATATCATTGGATTGTGAACATGGAAGGAAAAAGCACTGTTCACTGAAGGGAGAAACCATACACGTGTTGTGCATGTGGGCAAGGCTTCAGCAGATCATCTGCCCTGTGTCAGAACATAGTCACACTGGGAGAGGCCATTCATCTGTTCTGAGTATGGGAAAGCAATCACTCGATCATCCACCCTGCTGAAACACCAATTTCACACAGAGTACAGACCTTTTAAATGTCCAGAATGTGGCAAGTGCTTTAAAAGCTCTGGGGCACTGATATCCCATCAATGTCCTCACAGTGACAAGAGATGCTTCATGTGCTCTCACTGGGGCTGGATTCAAGCAATCATCTGACCTTATTGAACATCAATGGATTCACTGGGGAGAGACCGTTCACCTGCTCACAATTTGGGAGGGAATGTGCTCAGAAATCCACCCCACTCAAACACCAGTGAATTCACACAGAGGACAGACCTTAGTTTTAAAAACAAACAAGAAGGTGCTTCAATCTAAGTATTTAGTTACACTGCACCAGCCTGACTGGGGCAAAAGTGGGAGCAAGGCAGTGTGCATGATGATCATCCATCATCGTGTTGAACAGCAGAGCAGGCATGTGCAGTCCTCATCTTCAGCAAACTGGTAAACCCGGATGAAGAACCCACTGGAACAGAGTCTCTGGGAAATCGATGAGTGGTTGTAAAACAGGAGACCACGTGTGTCAGCAACAAGTTCCATCTATATACAGCCATTGATATAATGCATCATCCCAGTGGACTTCGCATTCTTCCACAGAGCCACATGTCACGATATCGGGGTAGATAAACAAATACTTGGGTGAAGAAGTTTAGGTATTAAGGAGTAAAGTGAGTTGCAGCGAGAGAGGGAATTCCAGACCTGGGGGATGAGGCAACTGAAGATGCAGCTCCCAATGATAGAGCAGTGAAAGCTGGGAATGTGTAGATGACTGGAATGACAGCAGCTCAGATATCCTGGAGGCCTGAGCATTTGGAGTATTATAGAGCTAATGAGGGTTGAAGCTATCAGGAAATTTTAAGATAAGGATGAGAATTTTAAAATCCAGACCTTACTTGAATGGGAGTTAGCGGAAGCCAGTGAACACAGGAGTGACAGAGGAATGACACTTGACAACAAAGTTTTAGATGGATTCACATTTACAGAGACAAGATCACTGAGCACAGCATTGAAATGCTTGAGCTTGGAGGTAAGTAAAGGATGAATGAAAGTTGCAGAAGTAGCTACTCTGAGATAGGGACAGGCTCAAATAAGATGACAGGGATGGATTAAACCATTCTAAGTGATGGCACTGATATAAGGTGAGAAGCTCCTCTCAATCAAAAATGTGACACCAAATTGTGAACAGCCTGACTGAATCTTCGTGAGTTACAAGTGAGAAAGATGGGGGCGGTAGCTCAGGAATGAAAATTGGAGCGAGGACTGGAAAGTGTTTTCCTTCTTTCCAATCTTTATTAGAGTTCATTAATCAGCATGAATAGGATTTTTAAAAAACAGACTAGACCACAGACTGATTCAAGATTTAGTTGAGTTTAAGCTGGAGAAAAGGAACAAAGGGAAAACTGGGAGGTTTGAAGGAACTATCCTGACATGAAGACCTCCAGCCATGATAAATTTCAGCCTGAAATTAGATTGGAGGAGGCTGACAGGAAATTTAAAAGACGTTTTCAAAATCATGGGATATCTATACAGAGCAGGTAGTGAGAAACTTCCCATTGATCAAAACATTGAGAAAAAGAATGCAAGAAAAAAATACATTACAGGGAAATGTGATGTCAGAAAGAAACTTCACACAGTTGGTAATTAGACCTGGAATACATTGCACTGAACTGGGGTTTAGGCAGGTTCAGTCAAGAGCATTAGATGATTATTTGACTACAAACAATTTATAATATTACATGGAGAATCCGGGAAATAACACAAAGTCAGGAAGTTTATTCCAAGAACCATGCTGACACAATGGGTTGACTGGCCTCCTTCTTTGCCATATCAATTCTGTAAATCACAATTGCTTATTGAATCTCCACACAATCAGTTATGAACATGAAGCTAATATCTGCTTTTTTTGTCTGGTTGCTCAAGCATGATCACATAAATGTTTTGTGATGATGAATGGCAAATGTTAATTATGAAACGTATCACTATCTCGAGTTCATATTTTAAAATAAAACAGTTTCAGACAGAATTATCCAAAGCTTAATTTGAATTTTGGCAGAAGGAAGGAGAGAGTGTGTAGGACACAGATTTATAACATTGAGGGAAGAAAGAAAGAAAAACATTTGAGAGAAACTTGATTTGTTTCGACAGAATTTTATGTTACCTTTCCAGCGCATTGTCAAGAACGAGAGGATTTGCTGATGGGAAACTCAAATCTTACCTCATCCCAAGGTCTAAGACAGCCACTCAATTCATCAGGACCTGAATGTCCTTTCAAAGTGTTCCTTGATCTGTTAGTGGAAAAAGATTTCAAATATCAGGGTAACTGGTGTAACTGACACACGGACACCTAGTGATAGTGTTCCGGTGAACAAACTGTGGAAAGTTCTTGAGCCAGTTACCCAGTCTTATGTCCATTGTTTCCAAACTTTATAGGTTGCCCCTCAAGCCAATTTTTGTGAAACTTTGCTTTAACAGTAAATTGAGTTGGATTTTCTCAGTTTCTTCATGGCCCTCCTTCTTACAGTTAGGGTAAGGATCATGAATGTAGCTGGTGGACAGGACAGAGTCAACTAATAATATTTGCAGATGCTCTCCATCAATACCATTCTTGCTTTCCAGTCTTAGGTCTCTCAGAAACAGCTCTGAAATCTGTCAATGAACATACCTGAATTCTTCTTGGGAGCTCTTTGATTTTTCATGAGGCCGTAACTAACATTAAAATTATCTTTGCCCAGAGCCTTAATGTCAGTGGGGGCAGGGACCTGGGAGAGGTTGTGAGATCCTCTCTGACCATGGTGTGCAGATCCTCACCTTTCCATTGAATGTCTGACTTTGCCCATCCTGTGGTTTAATCTCCTGTGGCTGCACACATGAATACTCCTTTATCACATAGGGGAGACAAGTGCAAAATTGTTTCGCTGGAACCCTGCAGCAAGCCTGAGACAGAGATGCTGGACAAGGAACAGGGTGGTGTGCTGAAGTGACAGGCAACTGGAAGCTCAGGGTCTTCTTTGCAGTCTGAATGTAGATGCTCTGCGAAGCAATCACCCAGTCTACTCTTCGTTTCTCCAATGTAGACGAGACCACATTGTGAGCAGCGAATGCAGTATTGACTAGGTTGTAGGAAGTGCTGCTTCACCTAGAAGGTATGTTTGGGCCCTTAGATACTGAGGAGGGAGAGGGAAATGACCAGGTGTTACACCTTTTGCGGTTACAGGGCAAAGTGCCAAAGGGCTTTGGGCGGGTGATGGGAGTGAAGGAAGAGTGGACCCCAGATGTAACTCCTGCCCATTTATCTCCTCCCTCAAATAAGTCCCTAGAGGTGGAATAACAGTCGTTTAAATGATTCAGTACCACATGACCCGAGGCTAATTCATATTCATGTTCCGGGAGCCAGCATCATTATTGTGTCACAATGGCTGCAGGCCGTCATCGTGCATGTCCTATGACGTATGACTGATAGGCTTGGGCACAGTTTATGAAAGAAACCTCCCTGAGGGTCAGGCAGCCCTGCATCGGGAAGCATTGAGATGGCCAGCCACTATCAGTTTACATGGAAATACAAAGTTCCCTTTGTTCCACTTAAAGTTCAAGATCCATCAAACCGAAATTCCTCAGGTATGTCTGGAAGCATTTGTTCCAGATGTTGGCTAATTATTTCTGTAGACACTTGGGTAACGTTTGAACAGGGTGAGAAACATCGGTTTCTCAAACTAGTGCCTGAACTGCTCAAACAATACTTAAAACAATGGGAGTAGTGCTATAAAACCGTAGCCTGATTCCGGCCGAGAAAGACTATTCAGCTCGGTCTGTTCATGTTTCAAAAGAGAGTCACAAGTGACAATGCAAGTGAAACTGAGGAAATGGCAGACAGGCTGCCGTATCACTTTGTATGTATCCACACACAAAGATAGTTCCTGGTGACATGGGGTGTGTCTGTGATCAGACTGTTTACATGTCTCCACAATGAATGTGCCAGCCTTTATTTTGGTAAAGTCTCACTGACAGAGGGCAATTGCTACTTCAGTAACTGTAGTCTGAAGCTGGAATTCGCTGACACTCGGGTATCGGGATCTTACTGTTTTTTTACATCCCAGACTCTGTGGTGCATTTAGTCAGCACGTCTGGTTGTTCACCAAAATAGTTGTGAGTTGAAATGGAGCAAAATTCCACAATTAGGGCCAGAGTATTCAGGGGACATGTTCAGAAGCACTTCTGCACATTGAGTTTGTCAAATGTTTGGATCTATCCTACACAAACGTCAGTGGATGCAGGATCATTTGTCAACTTTAATTCTGAAATAGATTTTTTTTTTGTTGAGGAAAGCTATGCGGGGACATGGGTCAAAGGCAGGTAAATGGAGTGAGGCCTCAGATCACAACAGTTAACTGACTGAATTCCTACACTTGAATCTTTAGAAACTTAATGCTCTTGGTTTAAACAATCCTGTTAATGATTCGCTTTCCTCAGCTCCATGTGGAACAACACAAGGAAAAAATAGAAAAGCAGCAATATTCCAGTCCTATAATCTCCAATCCTCTGCTGCCAATGAAAAGCAACAATGCAGCTTCAGTCAGTGTCCACTGCAAATCCTTGGGATGTGAGATTCTGCAACCCGGGCCTAATCTCCCAATGCACCGAGCACAAGCTCAGGGAGACTGAGGGAGATTATGTCCTGATCACGAAACCTGCGAACAGCGTTGGCAAAGACATAAGAGAGTTACCCATGGAAATCACTCAACAACTTTCTAAACATTTTCAACTGCTTACTTTCCTTCTTTATTTATCTTTGCAAATCTGAACGTGAGAACTGGGGATATGTGCTAGCGAGTGGCTGTTTGTGTGTCAGGTTTGTCTACTGGGTTTGTTGCTACTGAAGCGAATTTGCTTTCAAAATAAAGGCAAAAAACAGACAAACAACTCTACATCCAGGAAGAAAAGCTGAAGAAACTGGATGTCAATGTTGAGAAAGAAGCAGAAGTAAAGTGGAATCTCAATGATTTTGCTGATTTTTGAGCAGAAAGCATTGGAGCCGTGGACTTCTGGTGATCAATTAATTTAATTGCGTGGATTTTAAGAAGTTATTTTGCCTTGATATGAGAAGTGGTTATACCCTGATTATATGTCCGGCTACCTCAGTTAATAGAGCGAAAGATTTCTATTCTGAGGTCGTGGGTTTGACACCCACATTGTACAATGTTCCTTTGAAACTTTGATTTTTCTGCTGAACATTCGC
Organism: Chiloscyllium plagiosum; assembly: GCF_037043375.1. NCBI lineage: Eukaryota > Metazoa > Chordata > Chondrichthyes > Orectolobiformes > Hemiscylliidae > Chiloscyllium > Chiloscyllium plagiosum. Next base: position 75,872,707 of record NW_028270165.1, on the reverse strand, counting down.
TTTTTCTTCCACTGGCAATATTTGAAGTGTGTTTTACTCCCGTTCGTTTTAATACTGTCCCAGTTGCTCGTTTATGACGGAAAGCTGAGAGTGAATGGGAGACAAGTTTGTAGGTGTGACTTAATGGTGGCACTTGTAAGTGGCTCAATCACAGAACGAGAACGGTCAAGTGCTATGGGAACCAATACCTGTCCATATTAAAGAACACTGAAATGAGTAGGATGTGATTCATTTCGAAAAAATAAATTAGAAAACTTCTTCACACAGACTATCTCAGAGGAATCATTGGCTATGGTGCCTTTAATTTTACTTAGAAAGCTCATGGAAACACTTGGCTGCGTCTTGATCCGGAACTCAGGTCTTACTTAGTGACTTTGACGTATTTTGTTTCCGAGTTCCTATATAGGCAGGAGAGCAATTCCTGTACATAAGGAGGAGGATGTTGAATCAATTAGACAAGATGACTGGATACAGCAACAACAGCCTGAAGGATACAGTGATGACACATGAAGGAGTACTAAAGGACAGGGAGAGGTCAGGAGGTCTCCTGGGGGGGAGGGGGTGTTGCGGCAAGAGCAACTTACAAAGGCGCTTCATGTCAGTGGACTCCACGGAAATGCTCATAGGCCACAGATGACCTGTCAGACAGTTTTTGTCTCTCAGAAAAAAGAATATATTTCCTTGTCCAAAATGGGAGCAGTATTTAATGTTTCAAATGGGAATCCTGAAGAAAAAGTAATTCCTGTATGTAATAGGCTGAATGAACTAACACCCACCACCAGAAGTAATGTTCCATCCCATTTTACATGACATACCCTAAACCGTTATCAAATTTGCTAAGAACATCGGAATTGTTGGGTGGACAGAGATAGGTACTGAACTTCATAAAGGAAATGAAATAACATAGTGAGCTAAAAGGCAAGAAGTAAGAATGGATATAGGAGCAGGAGACACAAAACTTGAAAACAAAAAGCAATGATTTATTAACGTTGTTCAAATAAATTAGCCTGGCAGATGATCAGCCTCAAAATATTGGATAGACAGACATGTGTTGTAAAAACTAAAATACATGAATAAACCTCTTTTGTGTTCTACGTCCAGCAATCTGCCAAGACACAATTGATGCTGACAGAGACTTTGAGTGCGAGCAGCAGCTAAGGTAAGACTGTTTGTTTTAAAATTACTTACCGGTAGCGGGCAGCGGTGTTTTTTTTTCTCTCTTTTACAGAAAGAGCGGGAGCAGCAGGGGGAAGTGACGAAGACCGGAGGGGCAGCCGGGTAGGTTTTTTCCTATAAAAGCGCGCGGGGGGGACGACTTCCTACCAGGGGTAAGTAACGGGGCTCAGGCCTCTGGCACGGAGCCTGTCCCCGTTACTCAGAAGGGAAGGGTGAAGAAGAGCAGAGCAGTAGTAATTGGGGACTCGATAGTTCGGGACACGGATAGGCGGTTTTGTGGGAATGAGAGAGACTCACGTTTGGTATGTTGCCTCCCAGGTGCAAGGGTACGTGACGTCTCTGATCGTGTTTTCCGGGTCCTTAAGGGGGAGGGGGAGCAGCCCGAAGTCGTGGTCCACATTGGCACCAATGACATAGGTAGGAGGAGCGCTGAGGATGTTAGACAGGCTTTCAGGGAGCTAGGTTGGAAGCTCAGAGTTAGAACGAACAGAGTTGTTGTCTCTGGTTTGTTACCCGTGCCACGTGATAGAGAGTCGAGGAATAGGGAGAGAGAACAGTTAAATGCGTGGCTACAGGGATGGTGCAGGAGGGAGGGATTCCGGTATTTGGATAACTGGGGTTCTTTCTGGGGAAGGTGGGACCTCTATAAACAGGATGGTCTGCACCTGAACCAGAGGGGCACCAGTATCCTTGGTGGGAGGTTTGCTAGTGCTCTTGGGGGGGGTTTAAACTAACTCTGCAGGGGCATGGGAACCCAGACTGTAGCTTTAGGGTGCAGGACCTGGAGTGTAGGGAGGTTAGAAACATGGCATCATTTTCAAAGGAGGGTGCCTGTAAACAGGGAAGTGGCTTGAAGTGTGTATACTTCAATGCAAGAAGTATACGAAATAAGGTAGGTGAACTTGCAGCGTGGGTTGGTATCTGGGACTTCGATGTTGTGGCTATTACGGAGACATGGGTAGAACAGGGACAGGATTGGCTGTTGCAAGTTCCAGGGTTTAAATGTTTTAGTAGGGTCAGAGGTGGGGGCAAAAGAGGGGGAGGTGTGGCATTGCTTGTCAAAGATAGTATTACAGCTGTGGAAAGGACGATGGATGAAGACTCGCCATCAGAGGTAATTTGGGCTGAGGTTAGGAATAGGAAAGGTGAGGTCACCCTGTTAGGAGTTTTTTACAGGCCCCCTAATAGTCCTAGAAACGTAGAAGAAAGGATTGCGAGGATGATTCAAGAGAAGAGTGAAAGTAATAGGGTGGTTGTTATGGGGGACTTTAACTTTCCTGATATTGATTGGGAAAGCTATAGCTCAAGTTCGTTAGATGGGTCAGTGTTTGTCCAATGTGTGCAGGAGGGTTTCCTGACACAATATGTAGATAGGCCAACAAGAGGTGAGGCCATACTGGATTTGGTTCTGGGTAATGAACCAGGCCAGGTGTTAGAATTAGAGGTAGGTGAGCACTTTGGGGACAGTGACCACAATTCGGTGACTTTTACTCTAGTGATGGAGAGGGATAAGAGTGCACTACAGGGCAACAGTTATAGCTGGGGGCAGGGAAATTATGATGCGGTGAGGCATGACTTAGGATGTGTGGCCTGGAAAAGTAAGCTTCAAGGCAAGGGTGTAATTGATATGTGGAGCTTGTTCAAGGAGCAACTATTGAGTGTCCTTGATAAGTATGTACCCGTCAGGCAGGGAGGAAAGGGTCGTGTGAGGGAGCCGTGGTTTAATAAGGAATTGGAATCCCTTGTTAAATGGAAGAGGGCGGCCTATGTAAAGATGAGGCGTGAAGGTTCAATTGGGGCGATTGAGAGTTATAAGGTAGCCAGGAAGGACCTGAAGAGAGAGCTAAGAGCAGCAAGGAGGGGACATGAAAGGTCCTTAGTTGGTAGGATTAGAGAAAACCCTAAGGCTTTCTATAGGTATGTCAGGAATAAAAGAATGACTAGGGTAGGAATAGGTCCAGTCAAGGATAGTAGTGGGAAGTTGCGTGTGGAGGCTGAAGAGATTGGGGAGACACTGAATGAATACTTTTCGTCAGTATTCACTCAGGAACAGGACATTGTTGTCGATGTGAGTACCGAGTCACAATTAAGTAGAATGAGGTATGTAGAGAAGAGGTGTTGGAAATCCTGGAAAGGGTGAAAATAGATAAGTCCCCTGGGCCTGATGGCATTTATCCTAGGATTCTCTGGGAAGCAAGGGAGGAGATTGCAGAGCCATTGGCCTTGATTTTTATGTCCTCGTTGTCTACAGGAGTAATGCCAGAAGATTGGAGGCTAGCAAATGTGGTTCCCTTGTTTAAGAAGGGGAGTAGGGATAACCCTAGTAACTATAGGCCGGTGAGTCTCACTTCTGTTGTGGGTAAAATCTTAGAGAGAATTGTAAGGGATAGGATTTATGAACATCTGGATAGGAATAATGTGATCAAAGATAGTCAGCATGGTTTTGTGAAGGGCAGGTCGTGCCTCACAAACCTTATTGAATTCTTTGAGAAGGTGACTAAGGAGGTGGACGAGGGGAAAGCAGTAGATGTGGTGTATATGGATTTTAGTAAGGCGTTTGATAAGATTCCCCATGGTAGACTACTGCAAAAAATACGGAGGTATGGCATTGAGGGTGAGTTGGAGGTTTGGATTAGGAGTTGGCTGGCTGGAAGAAGACAGAGGGTAGTAGTTGATGGCAAAGGTTCATCTTGGAGTGCTGTCACTAGCGGTGTTCCGCAAGGATCTGTTTTGGGACCATTGCTGTTTGTCATTTTTATAAATGACCTGGAGGAGGGGTTAGAAGGTTGGGTGAGCAAGTTTGCGGACGATACGAAAGTCGGAGGAGTGGTAGACAGTGAGGAAGGATGTGGCAGGTTACAGCGGGATATTGATAAGCTGCAGAACTGGGCAGAAAGGTGGCAAATGGAGTTCAATGTAGCTAAGTGTGAGGTGATTCATTTTGGTAAGAGTAATAAAAAGATGGGGTACTGGGCTAACGGTCGGATACTTGGTAGTGTGGATGAGCAGAAAGATCTTGGTGTCCATGTACAGAAATCTTTGAAAGTTGCCACCCAGGTAAATAGTGCGGTGAAGAAGGCATATGGCGTACTGGCTTTTATTGGTAGAGGAATTGAGTTCCGGAGTACTGAGGTAATGTTGCAGTTGTATAAGACTCTGGTGCGGCCGCATCTGGAGTATTGTGTGCAGTTTTGGTCCCCATACTATAGGAAGGATGTGGAGGCACTGGAACGGGTGCAGACAAGGTTTACCAGGATGTTGCCTGGTATGGTAGGAAGATCGTATGAGGAAAGGCTGAGGCACTAGGGGCTGTTTTCATTGGAGAAAAGAAGGTTTAGGGGTGACTTAATAGAGGTGTACAAGATGATTAGGGGTTTAGATAGGGTCGACAGTGAGAATCTTTTTCCACGTATGGAGTCAGCTATTACAAGGGGGCATAGCTTTAAATTAAGGGGGGGTAGGTATAGGACAGATGTTAGGGGTAGATTCTTTACTCAGCGAGTCGTGAGTTCATGGAATGCCCTGCCAGTAGCAGTGGTGGACTCTCCTTCATTATGGGCATTTAAACGTGCATTGGATAGGCATATGGAGGATAGTGGGCTAGTGTAGGTTAGGTGGGCTTGGATCGGCGCAACATCGAGGGCCAAAGGGCCTGTACTGAGCTGTATTCTTCTATGTTCTATGATCTGCCATTTCACATTAGTGGGGAAGAAGTGAACAGAGGCAATAGTTAACGTTGGCAAGATGTGTGTTTTCCAATTTAATGCTAGTACTGTCACGTTGCAGCCACGTAGAAGGAAGTTAATGCAAGCAATTCGAACCTGCAATGGCGGTGAACTTGCCCAATAGACGCCGCGGTGTTGAATGTCTACGACCGACATAACAGGAAAGCAATGCGCAGGCGCAGCGTCGGAGAGGGTACGGAGCCTGCGCTGAATGAGTAATTGCGGTGGTGGCGTGGTCGATCCTTGGATCCACAAACAGGTTCAGGGAATGGCGTTGAAAACAGCGATGAATCAGTGAATGCTCGGGCAGGCTTAGTAAACATGTTGTGTAAGTGTTTTGCAACCCTCAATAAGGAACTTAGCTCTCCCTCTGCCCATGTACACAGCGGAGCCTTGGCTCCCAACGGGGGCCCAGAGTAAAAGGCGCCAATCTTTATTGGGAGCGTGTTCAGCGCGGCGCATGCGCAACTATCATTTTTTTGTCGGTGGAGAGTCACAACTTGTCAATCCAGGTGATGAAGCAAAGCTGTGGCAAAGAAGGAAGGAACAGGCAACACATCCTGCAACAAAAAACAAAAATTGCTGGAGGAGCTCTGCAGGCCTGGCCCCGTCGATGGAGAAAAACAGAGTTAATGCTTCGAGTCTGGGTGCACATTCTTCTCAAATCATGCACTCTGATTCTCTGTACTGTCCAGCCTCATGTGTCCAAAGACATGCGTCTCTGTTCAGTCACGTGGAGAACGGCAGCAGAAACTAAGGACCCTGAGTAAACACCATCTTCAAATCGAGGGTCAGGCAATGGCAAGGAGGGAGAATGTTTAACAGGCTGATTGGTGTGGTCATCATGAACCAGGTCACAGGAGGAGAGAATGTTGTGAAGTCTTCATTGACAGTGATTCTCCCCCCCAGGAGAGCTTGCCTATAACTGTAAATTGTGTCCTGTACTTGTTTTCCAATCGGCTAATGAGAAGAATTTCTGATCTGTATTATCCAAACTATCAAAAGCATATACAACTCTCACATTTTGTATGATTGCGCACTGTGTAGTTCAACCTCAGATGATGATCAGGAAGAGAGATGAAATCAGTGGCTTGAGAGTGAAGTTAGTAGCTGGGACTAAAGATGCTGACTTCAGGCTTCCCAATATTCAGCAGTTAACTGGAGGAAATTTCTGTTCATTTGGAAATGAATGTCACACAGGATTAGCACAGTGTGGGACTTGGAAGTGAATTTGGTGATAAAGTTGTTAACATACACCTGTTGCCTGGACTCTTATTAGGGGGTTCAGGATTTTGATTATAAAATACCTCTTGTTGAACCATGGCAACCCCATTATCTATCCACTAATCCAGGCCAGATTATATTGTGGGTCTAGAACAGTTGACATCTTTCCTTCCCTGAAAGACATTTGTGGAACAGTTGACTTAAGACTCACCAATTTATCTTCATTCAGTTTAACTTTCTGTTTTTGTGAGACCTGTGTCATTCACTTCTTAGATTGTAATTAAACTCATTCTTGAGTTGGAGGAGTGGGCAGGTGAGGGTTATTGCAGGAAAGTGTGAGGTAATGTACTTTTGTGACAAGATTACCGAAGGTACAATTTTTAAAATGGTGCAGGAGCAGAGGGCTGTTGGTGTATATGTGCATCACTGAAGGTGGCAGGACATATCGGGAGTGACAAGTTCATTGAACATCCAGTATTTTTAGCTTCATTTATACTGGTATAGAATACAACAGCAGGGAGGTGATGTTGAACTTGTACAAGACATTTGTTTGACCTCAGATGGAGTATTGTGTAGTTGGGGATATTGGTCGATTATTTGGTCAGAAATGATGTAGAGATATGCCATAAAGGCAAAAGGTTGGCAAGAGAGATTCGAAGTAGTGCGGGCATGATGGGCCAAATGACCACTTTGTGTGCTGAAATAATTCTATGATTCTGTGAAATGAACTTGGAAGTTCGGCATTGTGCTGTGTTGGAATGAAACTGACAGACAGTTTGATGGAGCATCAGGAGTGGGAATGTACTGAAACTGGTAGAATAGTGCAATAGAGATTGTCAGTCCTGAGAGATTCAGAGAGGAACTGTTGAGTTGGGAACAGTCTGGAATAAGTGAGTCTTCTTGTCTACATTTGTGTGCTTAACAGCTGAATAAAGACAGTTATGGCAGTTAGTATGTCAGTTGTAAAGGAGGCGTGGTGCTCAGGAAGAAATTGCAATTGTACTGTGTACTGTTGGATTGTATTACACAAGGAAAGAACCCTGTCATGAAATGGATCACTAGAAGTGGAAACTAACTGAGAGAGAAAATAGCAAAATAAGTGAGGAAATGTAACAGACCATTCTGATTTCAGCTAATCATAGAGAGAGTATGTACAATACAATATGAACAATGAGCAGCTGTGGCTACTGTGTCCAAAACCAGGAAAGGTGACCGTGGACTCTGCTGGACGAATGTAGTTCAGAGTTCTGCTGTCTCTGCTCTGCCTCCCATATGTGATAAAGGAGCGTTCACATGTGCAGTCACAGGAAATAAAACCAGAGGGCTGGCAACATCACGGATTCAATGGAAAGGAGAAGATCTGCCCACCAAGGTGGGAGATGAGCTCACAACCTCTCCCAGGTTCCTTCCCCCACTGACATTAAGGCTCTGGGCGAAGATAATATTAATGTTTGTTACAGCCTCATGAAAAATCAAAGAGCTCCCTAGAGGGACCCATGTATGTTCATGGACAGATTTCAGAGCTGTTTCTGAGAGACCTAACTCTGGAAAGCAAAGACGGTATTGATGGAGAGCATCTGCAAATATTATTAGTTGATTCCGTCCTGTCCAGCAGCAACATTCACGATCCTTACCCTAACTGGAAGAAGGAGGCCCATGAAGAAGCTGAGAAAATCCCAATCAATTCACTGTTAAAGCAGGCTGTTATTTGCAGACACCAAAGATTCACAAAAATTGGCTTTGTAACCTACAAAGTTTGGAAACATTTGACATTAAGGCTGTGTAACTGGCTCAAGTTCTTTCCACAGTCTGTTCACTGGAACACTCACACGAGGTGTCTGTGTGTCGATGCTTTTCCAGTTACGCCGGTGTTTGAAATCTTTTCCCACTAACAGATCAAGGAACACATTGAAAGAACATTCAGGTCCTGATGAATTGAGTGACTGTCTCAGATCTTGGTATGATGGATGATTTGAGTTTCCCTTCAGCAAATCCTCTTGTTCTAATGCGCTGGAAAAGTAACTTGTAAGATTCAGCTCTGTACATACAAAACAGAAATTCTGTACAAACAAATCAAGTTTCTCTCAAATGTTTTTCCTTCCTTCCTTCCTTCAATGTTATAAATCTGTGTCCCACATTCTCTCTCCTTCCTTCTGCCAAAATTCAAATTAAGCTTTGGATAATTCTGTCTGAAACGGTTTTTTTTTTAAAATATGAACTAGAGACAGCAATGCATTTGATAATTCACTTTTGTAATTTATCATCACAAAACATTTATGTGATCATGCTTGAGCAACTGTTTTAAAAAATTCTCAAGGTCAAGGACCAGGCTCGCAGGAAAGTAGTCTGACACAGAACAAACAGCCAAGAGGCGAGTCTGCTAGAATATAAGTGTTTTATTCCCCGCAGCGTCGCCACAACCAGGTCTCGTACTTACAACGGGTCTGGTTTATACTCACTCTACGTGTTACCGGAACTGGGAGCCGTCAGTTCTCGTAGAGCGGTTGCCAACAACCCACGCTCGGCGGTTAAACGCAACCCCGGAGCAGACTCTACCGAACTGGAGACTTTTCCAGCTGATATACTCTTTTCGAGATCTAAACATTCATGTGAACAGCAGAGCAAGGCTGAAAAACACATTCCATTCTGGTCACATGCAGATAAGAAGATTCACACGGGAAGGTGTGTAATAAGATTCACACAGGACTAAGCGACACCTTCCATTTTCGGTTAGATTCACACATGTATTGGGACACAATTTTAACCCTTTCACCACATTCCACTGCTTGGCCCAATACATGTGTTACATTATGATTCACACATGTATTGGGACATAATTTTACACCACATTCCACTGCTTGGCCCAATACATGTGTTACATTATGCCCATATGTATTCTTTCTAACAAGCGCCTACGTACACGCCAAATATACAAGCAAGTCAGGACAGTACAGCATGTTAAAATCACCAGGACCGCTACCAGGATCGACAAGGGTGGGAACAGGAATGTCCCCGCAGTGGAGGACATACCACTCAATATGTCCCACCAATGATGAGCTGACTCCACGTCCACTACACGGGCAGCATGTACTACCTCCTGTCCATGTATAAAGGTAGACACCGTAACCTTGGTGATTCATCAGCACTTTCCACTGCACCTTGGTAAAGTGGCGAGCACTGCTATAAGTGGTCAACAGATAGGTCTGATTCTGCCAGTGCCACTGATAGACATTTGAGAGGCATCTCGAGAACGGTGCTGAGGGAAGCATAGGATGTGGATTATTGGTAGCCACACAGAGCGTGTGTGGCCCAATCTGCCACATCATGTCCCTTGGAGTTTCAACAGTCCATTCGCACAGGGCCGTTCCCTTAGTCAAGCAAGGGTCCCGATACCTGTCCATCAGTAGGCAAGTTTTCCCCTGATCAGTCTGTTCACAAGCGGACAGATCATAGGTAATATTGGTATCTGGGCTAAACCACTGTCCCCTTGTCTTCAGAAAATAATATCCAGAAGATGTAATCACTGGTAATACATAATATCGACAGACCGTAACAGCGTGGGTTACATTCATGGTAACAAAGTATCCGTTACACATAGTTGCGTTACACCATGTTCGTTCTGGATGGGTTATCATCCACAATTTCTCAGATACATTCCATATTCCCCTCCACGCTTGTACATTGGGGGATGTTACCACACGCAAAAAGCGTTCTTTCTGTATTTGAGCATGCAACATTTGAATATGACAGGCAGTCCAATTTAACTGAGCCGTAATGTTCTCAAACAGTTCCTGAGTGGCACCCCAGACATCCAGTTCCCATTGCAGAGATCGTATCATTATTTCAGCTGTCTCTCCTTGAGTCATCATTACGGATGGCATCCACCTTCCAATAGTATGTAGTCCTTGTGAGGTGACCTGTCCCGTGTTAGATAATTTAGTACGGGTTACCTCAGAGTCAATGGCATTCGAGATACCCATAACAGTTCCTGCGCCTCCCAGCAGGGTGTCGTACTGTGCAGTACCGCCCGGGCCATCTGTTGACAAGTTGACATAATAGGGGCCAACTGTGTTCGATGCGACCGCACGCCCCCCGTGGCACCCCTCTTCGGTGCTGGCCCGCCCCGCGTGGGGTTTAATAACGCCTCAGACGGGGCGTTCGTCGAGGGCAGTACCATTATTAACCACATGAATCGATGACGATTCCGAATATCGGTGGCATTGCGCAGCCACAGATCTTCCCCCCGAGCTGTGACGCTCCAATGAGTCCCCGTTGTCCCGCATGTCTGGGTGCGTCGGTCCCACAAACACGTCTTGACTTGGGCATTCACCACCAGGGTGCAATTAGGCGGTATGAACGATATGTCATATTTTTCCCCATCCCGGCGCATGTAGCACTGTGCACACGTGTACAATTGACAGTCGCTGTGAGAGTCAGAACAACGCACTGCTGACCGGGTTCACATGTAAAATTGTCCTGCGTCCGTCGCTGGCTACTGGCCTCCCACCGCACCTCATGGCGGGCGACCGGTACCAGCGTCCAGGCCGTGATACCGATGCCCTGGAGTGGCCATCCGATCGCGAACATCGCCAATAGGAGTCGCAATCCCCATGACCACCCCATGTTCAAGGCGGAGGGCCAGCCTGCGGGTGCATAGCAATTACAACATTATTTAGGTCTCACGTAAGTAGCACTGGTTCGCCGGGACGTTTGCCCAGGTCGGGTCCCCGGGGTACATAATGGTGACCAGACTGTCCTTCCCCTGTGCTATGATTTCGGCCGGCCTGGGGGGGCCGGTCGTCTGGCGCACCCATACCTTGGCCCCCTTAGTGTCAGTAGACCCAAATCCCCCCGTCCCACGCTCAGTAACCGTAACGGGAGCTCCCGTCTCTTCCACCATTGTAAGGTTACATGGCTTAATGACCAATTGCGCTATTCTGTCCCCCTTCTGTATCACGTAAGGTTCAGCAGTGATGTTGACCAGGACCACCCCCAACTCCCCTTGGTAGTCCGCGTCAATTACGCCTGCCATCACATCAATCCCCTTTAGTGACAGTCCCGACCGCGGGAGGATATGCCCATAGGTTCCAGGGGGACAAATCAATCCTAATCCGGTCTTAATCACCGTAGGTTTCTGTTGGATCAAAGTCTGGGCAGTTAGTGCTCGTAGGTCCAGTCCAGCCGAAGCCAGCGTGGCCCTTACGGGAATATCAGCTTCCTCAGCGAATTTCCACATTTTAATAGGCTGAGTCTTTGGGGTATCACATACTCGTATCATCCTATTCAAGGGTGTTACCCCATTTCCTAATGGGCGGTTATTAATTTGTTTCACCACCCGAATTAGTTGCTTCTTCCAACCTGTTAAGTCATTGCAACCTCCTGCTTTTCGTAGTGAGGACTTCAGAAGCCCATTCATTCGTTCTATAAGTCCCGCAGCTTGTGGGTGATAGGGTACATGATAAACCCATTCCACGTGGTTATCGTGACACCACTGCTTTACCACCCTTCCTGTGAAATGGGAGCCATTGTCACTCTGGACCTGTATGGGCAATCCATAAAATTGTTCAATCAAATCTAAACATCGCAAGGTAGCCTGTTGATTGTTGTGACGACAGGGATGGGCTACCAAAACCCCAGACATAGTGTCCACAGCTGTACATATGTGGTTACATCCTTGTGAGGAGGGTAAGGGACCCACAAAGTTCATTTGCCAGCTCTGTCCCGGACCATCCCCCCGATGGATATGTCCCATCATGTGTTGGGGCACTCCCTGCCGCTGATGTTGACACTGCTCACACTGGTTTACTGCAGTCTTAACATCATCTACCATAAGATCTATTCCTCGGTCTCGAGCCCATTGCAAGGTCCCTTGCACTCCCCAGTGCCCAGCCTTAAGGTGTGCCCATCTAGCTAGGTCCACTGAGGTGCCCCTTTGCACAATCATGGTTCGGACGATACCATCCACATATCGGTTATGTAGAGCTTCCACATCATTTCGAGATGTATGGGCATCTACGTGGGTGATGTATATGACCAGGTATTGAGCTTTCTCCCATATATCTTCCCATAACTGTTTACCCCATACTTCCCTATTCTGGATCATCCACTGATTGGCCTGCCAAGTTGGCATCCATTGTGTCATGCCGTTAACCACTGACCACGAGTCAGAGAACAAACAAACTCCCATGACCCCTGCTTGCATGACTACCATATGCACTGCTTTTAATTCTGCCCACTGACTACTTTTTCCCTCCCCTAATTCTTCTAGGGTAGTGCCTTGTTTTGGGTTAAAGGCGGCAGCTTTCCATCTACGCTGTCCCGCTTTCCATTGGGCTGACCCATCTACGAACCAAGCCGTGGCTTGTTCATCCGGGGTCAGTTCATCATACCGTTTTCCCATCTTAACGGGTGATTCCTTGTATTCAATCACCTCAAACCGTTTTTCCCCTTCCTCAGGGGCCTCCGCCACTTGCTCATGTAGGACTGACACTCCTTTCTGTCCAGTCCGCACTCTCTCCGACACATACCATTTCCATTTAATGATGCTGCTCTCTTGGGCAGTTCCTATTCGGTGGGTAGTGGGGTCACTAAGTACCCACGGAAGAATAGGGATAGCTGTTCTCATGATCACTTCATGTCCAATGGTCAGGGCTTCGGTTTCCACCAAGCCCCAGTAGCATGCTAATAACTGTTTCTCAAAGGGGGTATACCGTTCCCCTGCCGGGGGTAATTTTCGGGACCAAAATCCCAATGGCTTACGGGTTCTTCCCTGTTTTTGCCATAAGCTCCAATTGGCATAATCCCCCTGTGCTGAGACTTGCAGTTCTACAGGTCCTGACTGTATCTTTCCCAAGGATACAGCTTGCTGTATCGCTTGCTTGGCCATTTCAAATGCAGTTTGATGGACCTCCGTCCATTCGAACGCTGCCTTTTTCCTCGTAACTCGATACAAAGGTTTTAAAATTTGTCCTAAATGGGGAATATGCTGTCTCCAGAATCCGAATAACCCAATAAATTGCTGCACGTCCTTCTGGGTGTGAGGGACGGCAAAGACCTGAATCTTATTTTCAGCTTTCGCAGTGATTTCCCTTTCCCCCTTGTTCCACACGATTCCTAAGAATTTTACCGTTTGTGAGGGACCCTGGATTTTGGCTGGGTTGATCTCCCACCCATATCCTCGCATATGTTGAACCAGTTGGTCCAGCAATTCCTGAACCTGCTTCTGACTTGTCCCCTGTATCATCATATCGTCAATATAGTGCGAGATCATCACTTCGTCAGGCACTTTAAAGGCAGCCAAGTGTTCTGCAACTATCCGGTGGCAGATAGTAGGGCTATGCAGATATCCTTGGGGCAATCGCGTGAACGTGAATTGTCTACCCTCCCAAGTGAATGCGAACTGTTCCTGCCTATCTTCGGGAATAGGAATTGTGAAGAAGGCATTAGCCAAATCAATTACTCCGTACCACACCCCTGGATGATGTTGGATTCGTCCTATAATAGTGACGGCATCCGGGACCGCTGCCGTCAAGGCCGGAGTGTGACGGTTTAGTTGCCGATAATCTACCGTCATCCGCCATGACCCATCGGCTTTATGTACGGGCCACAAGGGGTTATTCCACGCCGTGGTGCATGTCCTAAGCACTCCCGCTTCCAAATAATCCTTAATTGTGGCGGATATTTCTTTATGTCCGCCGGGAATCCTATACTGTCTAAGACTTATTACGCGATCAGCGATCAGGATGGGGAAGGGGTCCATTTTAACCTTTCCCACTAACACCGTCCTACAGCGCAAAGCCATTTTCGTGATTCCAAATTCAAACTTCCCTTGTTGGAGGTGAAGTGTTAAACCGGCCAGAATGTCCATTCCCAGGATCCATTCTCTAACTGGTGTAATGATAATTGAATAAGTTTTAATGGGCATTGTACCTATCTTTAGGGGCAATTGTACTGTTTTTCCTTCAATCAGATTACCTCCCAGCCCAACCAGCGTGACTGGGGTTCCTTTAAACTTATGGGGCGTCCCATAGATTAAGGTGGCCTCCGCCCCTGTGTCCACTAGAGCCATAACGGTTTGGACGGATTTGCGCCAATAGATAGTCAATGATACATGAGGTCGAATGTCGTCTGCTGACCATTGGCTCGTTCGTGGGCAAACCCTTGGGGCTTGGCCCGATTCCTATTGTTCCTCCCATTCATCTTCCCCAGACAGCACTGGGTAAAGACGTTTGCCTCGCCCTTCTTTGTTCTTGCCTTTCTTACTAGGTTTCCGGCCACGCCTATCCACTTTATAACACTCTCGGAGGGGAGGCCGTACCTCCTCCTCCTCCTCGTCCTCCGAGGATTCCCACCGCTGGGAAGTGGAAGTTCTACCCCTTCGAGGCTCATTAACAACCGGACCCCGTGTCTGACATTTTTGTGTTAGTAATTCCACTAGGTCTTCCATAGTGGGTCGGGACTCCGTCTCTACCCGGGACACCTTCAGTCCCTTTCGTCTGCATAAGTCTTTTAATTCCGGTGTAGGTAGGCCATCAATCTCCGATACTGGGACCTGCGCCCGTATCAAAGCTTGCCACAAAGCACGCCGTGAGGGGCCTTGGTTACTTCCTTGATTAGGGTTTACTTTTCCCCCTGCCCGAGCCTCAGGGCGACGCCCCTCCGTGCCCCCCTGAGAAGCACGGGTTGTGGGTCCCCAATCCCCCAAACCACCCATCTCCCTCATCATACTACGGGCATCTCCTAGGGTTTCTCCCCGTCCACTCAACATTATGGTTAATAACAGTGGTTTATAATGGGGGGGGGCAGTCTTCACTAGGTGGTCTCTAGTCTGTCTACTAACATTTGTGTTATCTACCTCGTCCAGCACTCCCAGCAACAGGGCATCCCGCACACACAAACGGGTTAGCCTCTGAACCCCTTCCTTAATTGTTGTCCAAGTTCCTTCCAAGGGGGGCCAATCGGACGGGAAGGGATACTGTTCGGCCACTGCCCTGGCATACATCCCAAATAAGGTCCCCATACTGCGATCTATTACCATATCCTTGGCTTGTCTGCGGTACCCCAGGTCTATGGCAGCATCCTTTGCTAATCCACCAAACTTGGGAGCATCCTGATAGTCTACCTGCACTTGTTGCCCCCCTTCCTCGAGGAGCCGAATTAGCCATAGCTCTAACGGCTCCCCAGGATTACGTCGGGTTTTCTGGGTGATAAACAGCACCTCATCGGTAGTGAAATCTTCCGTTAATTCAGAGAATTCTGCAGGAGGCTGAGCCCGCGGTAATTCATGCATAATTGCCTCCCCTTGTTCATTCCGTATAGGGTTTCCTTCCTCATCTAACATTACCTCCCGTTGCACTGGGAGACGTCTCTGAACCTGCTTTCTCCTAACCACTGGTTTAGCTTGGAGTACGGGTAGGTCCTCTTCGTACTGATCATCTGAATCTCCCCAAATGTTCCCATCCCAATGATCGATATCCCACCGATCCCCGTTATTTAACTGGGCTACAAACGCCCGTACTTGTACTGGGTCCGGGGTTCGAGGGACCTTCCTTTTCTCTTTCCGTTTCTTAGCAGACAGATACATAATAGTTCGTCCTGCTAGTTCAGTTAATGCTGTCAATTCAGCTTTTAACTTCATAATTTCCTGCCTCAACATAGAGGCATCTCCCGAACTGAGTCCCTGCTCATGTTTCAGGAGGGCTAATTCTGCTTCAGCTTTTTGGCGCTTGTCTGACTGTTGTCTACAAGCCACCGTACAGGCCCACATCCTCCGCTGTACCCCAGGCAAGGGGTTCTTCGGCAGGACTGGGATCCTCTCAAGGGTGGACAGCAGCGACCCTGGGGTTCCTACGCCCTCGGCCTCCCAGTTCTCCGGTCGCCCCCCACCATTTCTCAAACTGCCACGCCATGCCACGGTCCATGCCATCCCGGGACGGTCGGGACCTCCACAGTTTGTTCCTCTGGTTTCTTAGCCTTTTTCCAAAACATTGTTCTGTATCAAAATCTTTCCTCAATTGCGATTGATCCTGCCGACTACGCCAAAATGTTTTAAAAAATTCTCAAGGTCAAGGACCAGGCTCGCAGGAAAGTAGTCTGACACAGAACAAACAGCCAAGAGGCGAGTCTGCTAGAATATAAGTGTTTTATTCCCCGCAGCATCGCCACAACCAGGTCTCGTACTTACAACGGGTCTGGTTTATACTCACTCTACGTGTTACCGGAACTGGGAGCCGTCAGTTCTCGTAGAGCGGTTGCCAACAACCCACGCTCGGCGGTTAAACGCAACCCCGGAGCAGACTCTACCGAACTGGAGACTTTTCCAGCTGATATACTCTTTTCGAGATCTAAACATTCATGTGAACAGCAGAGCAAGGCTGAAAAACACATTCCATTCTGGTCACATGCAGATAAGAAGATTCACACGGGAAGGTGTGTAATAAGATTCACACGGGACTAAGCGACACCTTCCATTTTCGGTTAGATTCACACATGTATTGGGACACAATTTTAACCCTTTCACCACAGCAACCAGACAAAAAAAGCAGATATTAGCTTCATGTTCATAACCGATTGTGTGGCGATTCAATAAGCAATTGTGATTTACAGAAATGATATGGCAAAAAAGGAGGCCAGTCAACCCATTGTGTCAGCACGGTTCTTGGAATAAACTTCCTGACTTTGTGTCATTTCCCTGATTCTCCGTAATATTACAAATTGTAGTCAAATAATCATCTAATGCTCTTGACTGAACCTGCCTAAACCCCAGTTCAGTGCAATGTATTCCAGGTCTAATTACCAACTGTGTGAAGTTTCTTTCTGACATCACATTTCCTTGTAATGTATTTTTTTTCTTGCACTATTTTTCTCCAAGTTTTGATCAATGGGAAGTTTCTCACTATCTGCTCTGTGCAGATACCCCATGATTTTGAAAACGTCTTTAAAATTTCCTGTCAGCCTCCTCCAATCTAATTTCAGGCTGAAATTTATCATGGCTGGAGGTATTCATGTCAGGATAGTTCCTTCAAACCTCCCAGTTTTCCCTTTGTTCCTTTTCTCCAGCTTAAACTCAACTAAATCTTGAATCAATCTGTGGTCTAGTCTGGTTTTTTATTCTGTTCATGCTGATTAATTGACTCTAATAAAGATTGGAAAGAATGAAAACACTGTTTCTAGTCGTCGCTCCAATCTTCATTCCTGAGCTACCGCCCCCAACCTTCTCATTCGTAACTCACCAAGATTCGGCCAGGCTGTTGACAATTTGGTGTCACATTTTTGATTGAGAGGAGTTTCTCATATCGGTGTCATCACTAAGAATGGCTGAATCCGTCTACATTATCTCACTCGAGTCTGTCCCTATCTCAGAGCAGCTATGTCTGCAACTCTCACTCATTCTTTACTGACATCCAATGCTGTGCTCAGTAATCTTGCCTCTGTAAACCTGAAGCCATCCAAAACTTTGCTGTCAAGTGTCATTCCTCTGTCGCTCCTGTGTTCACTGACTTGCACTGACTCCCATTCAAGCAAGGTCTGGATTTTAAAATTTTCATCCTTACCTAAACGTTTTCTGATGACTTCACACCTCGTTATCTCTGTAATCCTTCAAATGCTCAAGCCTCTGGGATATTTGAGCTGCTCTCATTCCAGTCTTCTGCAAATTCCCAGCTTTCACCGCTCTATCATTGGGAACTGCACCTTCAGGAGCCTCGTACCCCAGGTCTGGAATTCTCTCACTGCAATTCACTTTTCTCCTTAATACCTACTTCTTTACCCAAGTATTTGGTTATCTACCCGATATCACAACATGGAACTCTGTGGAAGAATGTATTTTACCCCCTTCCTGTGAAGTGCACTGGGATGACGTATTATATCAATGGCTGTATATAGATGGAACTTGTTGCTGACTGCACCCGTGGCCTCCTGTTTTACAACCACTCATCGATTTCCCAGAGAACTCTGTTCCAGTGGGTTCTTCATCCGGGTTTACCAGTTTGCTGAAGATGAGGACTGCGCATGCCTGCTCTGCTGTTCAACACAATGATGGATGATCATCATGCACACAGCCTTGCTCCCACTTTTGCCCCAGCCAAGCTGTTGCAGTGTAACTAAATACTTAGATTGAAGTACCTCTTTTTTTTTGTTTTTAAACTGTCCAGCTCTGTTGAGTCCAGAAAGACTGGACAAATCTAACCTTACTAATTATCATCCTGATAATCTACGCTCCAGGGAGTAGTGAAATGCAGTAGTCAGAGTAAGGGGAGATGGCAGAGGCAGGGAGCAACACATCCAAGTGTACAGATATCATAGAGAGTAAGGGATTGGAGATTACAGTAATCAGGAGAGATGATGCCATGGAGGCACTTGCAAACCAAATGTAGGTTTTAATATTCATTCTTTACTTGATCAGGAGAAAATGTGATCAGTGAATGTGGAGTGCGTGAATGGGGCAAGCAAGTACACAAGCAGCAGAGTTTGAGGTGATCTTATCTTTCTGGGAGGTGGCAAGTAGGGCAATGTGAGAGTCCAGACAGGAATATATTGGAATAATCAAATCTAAAGGTAACACAGTCTCGGAAGCAGCTGACCTGGAATGGGATCAAAGCATGTGATGTTTTGGAGTTTGAAATATCTGGAGTTTGGATTGGTGTGAAGATGTGGTCAGGAGCTCATTGTGTGGTTAAACAGGAGACCCAGAGGAGAGTGGTTCAACCTCAGTTTCCCTGGAGAGGGATGGACTCAGTTGTTAAGTGGTGATTTTCACAATTTTTAACTGGAGCAAATATCTGCTCATGGTGGCGAGATATCTGCCCATGAGATTTCCAGCAGACTATTAATCCAGAGATCAGGTAGTGTTCCGGGACAAGGTTTCAAATCGCACTGTTGCAGATGGTGGAATTTGAATTCAACAAAAATCTGGAATTAAAAGTCCAATGATGACCATGAAATCATAGTTCATCGTTGGGAAAATCCACCTGGTACACTAATGTCCTTTAGGGAAGAAAACACCATCCATACCAAGTCTGGTCTCCATGTGACTCCAGATCCACAACAATGAGATTGACTGCTAACTGGCCTGAATGTGAAATTAACGCTGAATGAGCCAGTGATGCACACATCCTGTGAATTAATGAATAAAACATCCAGGGATGTGAATACACTGCCTGATACTTTAGCAGCAGTGGAGTCATGGAGACGTTGGTTGTGTGATGAGGTCGAGCTGAGTGATGTCAGTGGAAGGACAAAAACTAATGCAATGGATGAGTTCAACTGCTAATGGTGTGCAGATAGAAATAGGAGGAGCAGGGGTTTGGGGGTCACCAAGTTCCTCGTTTTTGAAGAGGAAAGGGCGTTTGGAGATTATGCCAAGTTGATTTTCATTGGGTGAATGATGATGGTGGATATAAAGTGAGAAGGACCATACCAGATGAGAGCAAAAACTGTTAACAATATCAGAAAATGGGGCGGGGAGGGTGGGGGAATTGGATGCTCAGTGATTGAGTGGAAAAAGGAGTCAAGGGACTCTAGGAGGGAGGTGTCAATATGAGGAGCTCTGGAGAGGAACTGGAAAAAGTTGATTTCAGACAAGGTGGAACTTCAGAGACAGCTTCAGGGAAAGAAGGGAAATTGAAGAGGCTCGGATTGTCTCAATCTGAATGAGAAATTAGCTCCATGAGCTCCTCACAAGATGAAGGAGATAAACACCCATAGCTAGGCTGGAATTTATAAAGGTCAATTGAAAATCGACTCCAGCCTCCGTCGACTGTGCAGAAATTGAACATTCTCCCCATCTCTGCATGAGTTTGCTCCAGGTGCAGCGGTTTCCTCCCACAGACCAAAGATATGCAGCTTAGGATGAATTAGCCAAGCTAAATCGCCCATAGTATTCAGGGGTGTGTAGATTCGGTACATCAATCAGCAGAACTGTGGAGTAATAGGGTAGGGCAATGGGTCTGGATGGATTACTCTTCAGAGGGTTGTGGTGGACTTGTTGGGCCTAATGGCCTGTTTCTACTCTGTAGGAATTCCATGATTGTATGAAAAAGGCCACAATTCATCTATGTGTGATGGATGTGATTAACAGCAAACCCCAACTCCTTCAGTCAGAGGGACATCACCTCAAAGAGCACTGAGAATGTAAGAATTTGGAGCAGGTGTCAGTCACCTCGCTGATCTTTTGGTGGCCTCAGCTCCACTTACGTGCCATGTCACCATAATTGTCAATTCCTTAATTGTTCAAAAAAAATCTGACCTTAAAGACATTTACTGAAGTACTGAAGTAGGCAGGAAATTCCATAGATTCGCATAATGGAGAGATTAAAACAGTTTGATACAATGCATTTAACACAAAGTTGATTTATTTCACTGTCGTCCAGAATGTTAATCCTTTAACTGAGCTGCAGTTCATTAACTTCAGTAGAAGCAGATCCCAATGGACATCATTTGACCATCAATTTTTAAAAAAATACACTTGTTGACACATCGCCATAGCAGGTGGGACTTGAAACCAGATCTTCTGGCTGAGAGGCAGGTACACTATGAACCAGAGAGATATTCACAGTAACAACCAGTCTCTGTCATTAATCATGAACTTGCGGGTGTTTCAGGAGGTTGGATTTGAAAGCAAATCCCTTCCCACACTCAGTGCAGGTGTACGGCCTCTCCCCAGTGTGAGCTCACTGGTGTACAGTGAATTGGGATGACCACTTGAACCCAATCCACAGTGAGAGCATCTAAACGGTCTCTTATCAGTGTGAACTCATTGATAGGACATCAGGACACCAGAAATTTTATAGCACTTGGCATAGTATGAGCATTTAAAAGGTCTGTCCTCTGTGTGAATTTGCTGGTATTTGAGTGGGGTGGATTTCTAGGCAAATTCCTTCCCACATTGTGAGCAGGTGCATGGTCTCTCTCCTGTGTGAATCTGCTGATAATTAACTTGGTCACATGACTGTCTGAACTCAGCACCACAGTGAGAATACATGAAGGTCTCTCATCACCGTGAACACGCTGATGGAATATAAGGGCCTTAGAACACTTGGCACAGTCTGGACATTTATAAGGTCTGTCCTTTGTGTGAACTTGCTGGTGAGTACAGCATGGAAACGGACCCTTCGGTCCAACCCGTCCATGTCAACCAGATATCCCAACCTAATCTAGTCCCACCTGCCAGCACCCAGCCCATACCGCTCCAAACCCTTCCTATTCATATACCCATCCAAATGCCTCTTAAGTGTTGCAATTGTACCAGCCTCCACCACTTCCTCTGGCAGTTCATTCCATTGATTTCCGAGTGAATGTCTTCCCACATTGTGAGCAGGTGAATGCTCTCTCCCAGTGTGAATCCACTGGTGTTCAATGAGATCAAACGACTGCTTGAACTCAACCCCAGTGAGATGTCATGAAGCGTCTCTCATCACTGTGAGCACATTGATGGGATATCAGTGCCCCAGAGCTTTTAAAGCACTTGCCACATTCTGGGCATTTAAAAAGTCTGTCCTCTGTGAACATGGTGTTTCACCAGGGCAGATGATCAAGTGAATGCTTTCCCATACTCAGCACAATTGAATGGCCTCTCCCCAGTGTGACTATGTTCTGACACAGGGCAGATGATCTGCTGAAACCTTGTACCCATGTACGGTTTCTCCCTTCAGTGAATGGTGCTCTTTCCTTCCATGTCCACAATCCAATGATATCCAGGCTACAGTCAACTGGGCAGCTCTGCCAGATCCTGGAGGTGTTTTATGGTTTTCGGTCTCTTCACTGCAAATCTTCTTCATCTAATGTCCTGTGAAATTAGTTGAAGGAAGTAAAACAGAAATAAGTGAGAACGCAGAAAAAGAAAAAGACGATAAGATGTAGAAGTAGGTAATTCAACCCATTGAGTCTGCTCTCAGCATTCAGTGAGATCAGGGCTGGCCTGATAATCGACAGAATCACTTTCTTGTCTTATCCCTTAACCCTTGATCCCCTTCCTGATTAAAATCTGTTTATCTCAGCCTTGGATACATTGAGCAGCCAATCTCTGCAGATCTCTGCAGTAAAGATTTCCACAGATTCAGTACACTTCAAGAGAAGGAATTCCTCCACATCTGTCTTAAATAGGTGACTCCTTACTCTGAGATTATGTCCTCTGGCCCTCGACTCAAACAAGGAGAATAATGCTCCCTGCATCTATCCTATCAGGTGCCGCAGAATATTATGTCTTTCTGTAAGGTCTTGTCTCATTCTTCTAAACTCCAGTGAGGACAGGCCCAGTCTGCTCAATCTCATCTCCTGAGAAAATTCTCCCATTTCTGAGATCAATCTTGTTAAAATTCTCTGGACTGCCTTTCCTAAAATAGGGGGAACTAAAACATCTCACGGTATTCCCGGTGTGATCTGACTAGTGTCGTGTAGTTTTAACAACAATCCCCATTCCCTTTAAATAAAGGCCAACAGACCATTTCCCGCCTGCTAAAAGCTAAACCTTTTCATCTTCCAAGCACAAGGACCCACAATTCTCTCTGTGCTGCAGCTTTTTGCAGTGGTTTTCCCCAGTTAAATAATATTCACTTTTCCGAGTCTTCCTGCCAAAATGCATAAACCTCAATTTCTCCCCCATTATATTCCATCCGCTGAGATTTTCTCCACTTGCTTATCCTGATTCTCGCCCTCTGTAATTTCGTTCTGCCACCCTCACTACTTGGCTTTGCCATGTATTTTGTGCCATCTTCAAACTCGGCAACAGAACATTAATTTCCATCATCCGGATGATTAGTATGTACAGTTAATAATTGTGGCCCCAGTATTGATGCCTCTGGGACTCCACAAGTTACAATTTGCCATCATGAAAATGCCCACTTTATCTCTATTCTCTGCCCTCAATTCATAACCCGAACCTTGATCATTAAGCTTGACTAATACATACCCTCAACAGTGTGGCTTCATGGGTTCTTACCTTATGAAGTAGTCGCATAAAGTACTGTACTCAATACTTATTGGAAATTCAACTATTTCATCTATTGGTTTCCCCTTTATCTTGCTTGTTACCGTCTGAAAATATTTTAACAAACTTGTCAGCTCTGATTTCCCCTTCACAAAACATGCTTGATTGTATAATGTATTTCTAAATGCTCTGTTATTCCAACTTTAATAATAAACTCTAACATTTTCCCAATGATGGTAGGTTGTGAAATTGAGCTGCATTTGTGGGGCTGGGCACTCAGGAAAGGAGACTATGAAAGCTACCAGTCATTACAAAAACCCAAAAATTGTTCACAAACGTCCTTCAAGGAGAGAACCCCAGTCTGGTCCGAGAGACTCTGGCCTCCATGAGATGGTGGGGTTGGAGCATCAGGGGGAAGGGAAAGGTCTAGAAGGAGGAGGTGCTAAATGAGAGGGGTATTACCAACCAACAGGTAAACCATAATGAGCAAAACCTTCCAAACCAGCCACTTCCACCACCATGCAGGACCAGAGGAGCAGGTGTATGTGACCATCGCCACCTCAAACTTCCTTCTGAGTCACAATGCCCCAACATCCATTGCTGGATGAAGAGAAATTTCCTCCAATTTATTCTCGAACTTGGGAGCATATTCTGTGCAGAAGAGGTGTTAGCAATCACTTCCATGCAAAAACCGTGTTAAATGTTCCAAAAGTGACAGCTGATGCTCAATCACTAGTTGTTAGTTTTCAGACTGAGATAGAAAGCTACTCAGGAATATGGGCCAAAGATAGCTATATGGAATTAGACCTTTGTAACCTCGAGATTGAATGACCCTACCACACTCCTGATCCACCTCCCACTGTCAACCTCCCTGCAATCTTCAGCTCATCCAACACTCCGGTACCAGTGTGCTCACTTACACTGAGTCTTATTCTCCTCATTGTGAGCTCCCTGACCTGAAGAGCTCGCCAGTTGAGAAAACGTAAAATTTAAACAAGCTTCTCGTCCTTGTTTGCAAATTCTTCTCTGATAGCAATCATTCCCATCTCTGTAAACTCTGCCGGCCACACAATCCCTCCGGATAAGTGTACTCGCCTAATTCCTACCTCTTCAGTGTGGTCAATTAATCTCTTCATCAATGGTGGACATTCTTTCAATAATGAATGTTTTAAAAATCAATTTATTAAATAATTCAAATACATACCTGCAGTATGTGGGAGCTAGTGGATCCCATTGTGGTTCATAGTGACCACACTCTCAGCAATTGTTAGTTGCGTGAGGAATTTTGGCTCAGGTTGATGAGCTAGAGTCTAAGCTCCAAACACTGCCACACATCAGTGATGGGGAAGAGTTACCTGGATGCTCCATTTCAGGAGGGAGTCAGATCCCTGAGATTAACGACATAAATTCAGTCAGTGGTCTGGGGCAGAAGTATGTCACTTTGAGTGAAGCAGGTCGACGGAAGCAGAGGGTAGTGCTGAAGGAGCCACAGCCCTTCAGCTTGTCTAACGGTTTGAGATTATTGCTCCCTGTGTGGATGAGAGTGGAGGCTGCAGGGAAGATGAGCAAACTGACCACAGCACTGTGGTCCAGGGAGCTATTCAAGAGGGGGGAGAAAAGAGAAGTGTAGGTGTAAACAAGGATAATGTAGTCAGGGATAGAGACTCTTCCCTGTTGCCAGAATCAAGAGACCCAAAGGTTGTGCTGCCTGCCTGGAGCCTGGCTTCAGGATATTCACCTGGGCTGCAGGGGAACTTGGAATGGGAGAGGAACGATCCAGTTGTTGATACAGGCGGAAAGACGAAAGAGGTTCTGCTGAAAGAATATGAGCAGCTCAGGGCTAAGTTTGAAAATAGAACAAAATAGGTAATAACCTCTGGATTACTCCCTGATCCATAAGGAATTTGTATCAGGTCAGCAAGATTAACGATGTAAATGTGTGGCTAAAAGGTTCATGTGGGAGAAATTTGGGTGGCACGGTGGCTCAGTGGTTAGCACTGCTGCCTCACAGCGCCAGGGTCCTGGTTCAATTCCAGCCTGTCTATGTGGAGTTTGCACATTCTCCCCGTATCTGCGTGGGTTTCCTCCGGGTGCTCCGGTTTCCTCCCACAATCCAAAGATGTGCAGGTCAGGTGAATTGGCCGTGCTAAATTACCCATAGTGTTAGGTGCGTTAGTCAGGGGTAAATATAGGGTAGGGGAATGGGTTTGGGTGGGGCGGTGTGGACTTGTTGGGCCAAAGGGCCTGTTTCCACACTGTAGAGAATCTAAACTAAATCTAAATGGTTTGGATTTCATAGGATATTGATGTCAGTACTGGGGAAGGATGGAGTTGTTCCAATGGGATGGGTTTTACCTGAATGATGCTGGGACCAGTGTCCTGGAGAATCTCATAACTGGGGCCTGTAGATAGGAGTTTCAACTAAATCATGGGTGTTGGCTTCAAGTGCTCAGAAAAATATGGAAAGTCTTAAAGTGGGAGTTAGTGGGGTGGGGTGGGGAGGTCCCAGCACGGAGTTAAAGTTCCCAAAACAAGTAATAGGACAGAAAGTATGGAAACTCACTTCAGGCACAGAGGATAACGCGACAACTGTGAGAAAAGGGGCAGTCAACTCAGAACTGAGGGTGTTGTACCTAAATACCTAAATATGAAACCAGGTCAATAAGTTGCCGCAGAGATTAAAATTGGCGTGTGCAATGTCGTGGGTATCAGAGACATGGCTGCAGGGGGATCAGGGCTGGGAATTAAATATCGAAGAATAGATATTGTATGAGAAGACAGGCAGATGGGGCGAGGCTGCCTTGTTAGCAAGAAATAAAACTAAATTGACAGCAAGAAGTGAAATGGAGTCGTGAGGTGGACAATCCATGTAGATAGTATGAAGGAAGCACAAAGGAGAAAGACCATGATGAAAATTGTTAACAAGTCTTGTATCAGTCGTCAGAATGTGGGAAAGAAAATATTGCAGGAAGTTGAAATGCAATGCTGCAATAACTATCGGGGAAATCGATATGCAGGTGGACTAGAAAAATCAGGTTAGCAGTGGATTTCAAATAAAAAAGTTGCAGCAGATTGTAGTCGGGCCCACTAAGGAACAGGCAATCCTGGATTTGGTGATATGTCATGACTTGATTAGGGAGCTCAAGGTGAAGGGACCCCTAGGAAGGCAGTAACCATAACATAATAAAGTTCACCCTGCAGTTTGAGAAGAAGATTGGATCAGATGTAACAGTATTACTATTGTGGAAAGATGAAAACAATGACATGGATGGAACTCGCCAGAGTCAGTTGCAAGGGGAGCCTAGCAGGGAAGACAGTGGAGAAGCAATGGCAGGAGTTTCTGGGGTAATTCAGGAGACGCTGCAGACAGACATCCCAGGGAAGAAGAAATATACCAAGGGGAGGATAAGGCAACCATAGCTGACAGGGGAAGGCAGGGAGAGCACAAAACCAAAAGAAAAGATATAAAATGTGGTGAAGATTAGTGGAAGCCAGAAGATTGCTGTTCTTTAAGGCTTCCCAGAGGATAGCTTCAAAAAACAAGCACAACAATAAGAGGAAAAGATGAAATACAAGAGTAAGCTAGCTACTAATATGAAAGAAGACTACAGGAGATTTTCTTGGATATCTGAAAGGTTACAGAGAGGCAAGAGTGCACACTGGACAGCTGGAAAATGAGGCTGGAGAAGTAGTAATGGGGAACAAAGGAATGGTGGCAGGTCTAAAGAGGTACCTTCCATACGTTTTCACTGCAGAAGACACGAGCAGCACACCAGAACTTCAAGAGAGACATGTGGCAGAAGTGAGTGCACTGGCCATCAGTAAGGTGAAGGTGGATAAATTACCAATACTGGAAGGGACTATACCCCAGAGTTCTGAAGGAGGTAGCTGAGGAGATTGGAGTGGCATTGGTGATGATCTTTAGAAATCAGCAGAGTCAGGGAGGATCCCAAATGACTGGAAAATAACCAATGCAAAACCCCTATTTAAGAAAGGAGGGAGGTGGAGGGAGGCAGAGGCAGGAAGCTGTAGGCAGGGTAGTTTGAGCTCAGTTGCTGGGAAGGTTTTAGACTCCCTTATTGAGAATGAGACTGCAGAGTACTTGGAAGTGCATGGTAAAATAGGACAGAGTCAGTACGGCTTCATCAAGGGGAGCTCATGCCTGACAAATCTGTTCAATTTCTTTGAGGTGGTAACAAACAAGTTCGACAAAGGAGAGCCACTGGATGTGATCCATTTGAATTTCCAGAAGGCCTTCGTCAAGGTACTGCACAACAGGCTGCTAAATAAGGTCAGGGCATGGTGTTAGTTGCAAGGAAGAGGACTGGCTGCCTGTCAGAAGGCAGACAGTCAGGATAAAGGAGTCTTTTACAGAATGGCAGCAGTGACTTATGAACTTCCACAGGGGTCAGGGTTAGGACCACAACTATCCACATTATGCATTAACGATCCAGACAAAGGAACAGAGGGCATTGTTGTCATGTTTGCAGATGACACAGAAGTGAGTGGAGGGACAGGTAGTGTTGAGGAAGGGAGCAGGGGGCAGAAGGATTTGACAGGCCATGAGAGTGGACAAAGAAATGACAGATGGAATACAGTTTGGGAAACTGAGGTTATGCACTTTAGGAGATAGAATAAAGGCGTAGATCCCTGAACAAGGAAAGGATTCAAAAACCTGAAGGGCAAAAGGGACTTTGGGAGTCCTAGTTCAGCAATTCTCTTAAGGTTAAGATGCAATTTGGCAGTTTTGACGGAAAATGCCATTTGAACATTTATTTCAAGTGGGCCCGAATACAAGAGCAGAGGTGTACTGCAGAGACTGTACCAGAACAGGTCAGACTGCATTTGCAATATTGTGAGGCATTGGACGAAGCTCAGAGTAAGTTTACAAGAATGATCCCAGAATGAAGGGCTTTTCATAAAAATAGCAGTTGAGGACTCTGGGTCTGTATTCGATGGTGTTTAGAATGATGAGGGAATATAGGAAGGATATAAAGGGAGGTTAAAGTGGATGAGGAGTAGTGTTTTTGATTAAGGAAAACATTGCTGCTGCAAGTAGAGCAAATATCTGGGTTGAAATAAAGGAATGATCACCTTGATGGGATTGTACCTTCTCCCTAACGCCCCCGTCTCCCCACCCCCACCACTCCCCAATAGTCAGAGGGAGACTGAGGAACAAATATGCAGAAAGATTTCAGGTATATGTAAGGATAATATGGTTGTAATATTGGGTGAGTATAATTTTTCAAACATTGAGACTGCCTTGATGGGATTGTACCACAGGCCCCCCCAATAGTAGGAGAGAAACTGAGGAACAAATATGCAGAGAGATTTCAGATATATGTTAGGATAATAAGGTTGTAATATTGGGTGAGTATAATTTTTCAAACATTGAGGCTACCATTGTGTTAAAGGCTTAGATGGAGAAGAGTTATCAAATAAGTTCAAGAGAAATTCTTAATCAACATGTAAATGTTCCGACTTGAGAAGGAGCAAACCTTGACCTTCTCTTAGACAATAAGGCAGGGTGAGTGACTGAACTGATAGTAGGAGAACACTTTGGGTTCAGTGATCACAATTGTATCAATTTTAAACAGTTTTAAACATTTCACAGGAGCATAGGAGGTTGGATTTTGACGTTATACAGTTTTATAAAATCCTGAGGGTTATAGATAAGGTCAACTGCAAATGTCCTTGCTCTAGGGTGAAGGATTTCAAAACTAGGGGAAATATTTGAGGTGAGAAGAGAAAGAATTAAAACAGATTTTAAAAAGACATGAAGGACAGCTTTTTTTTTTCTACACAGTTTCGTGTGTGGAATGAAGTTCCAGAAAAAGTGGTGAATGTGGGTCCAAGTTACAACATTTAAAATACATTTGGATATGTACATGAATAGGAAAGGTTTAGAGGGATATGGGCAATTGCAGGCAGATGGAACTACTTTCCATTTGAAACATGGTCGGTATGGACTGGTTGGGCCCGAGGGGTCTGCTTCCATGCTATCTGACTCCATGCTTCTATGCAATTGAAATAATACTGAGAGGCCTGGATAGAGTCAATGTGGAGAAGATGTTTCAAAGAGTACGAGATACTGGCAACTGAGGGCACAGCCTCAGAGTGAAGGGATGGCTCTTTTGACCTGAGGTGAGGAGGAATTTCTCCAGTGAGTGGGTGGTGATTCTGTGCAATTCATTGCTGTAAGTGGCTGTGGTCACTAGAGAGGTTCTTGAATGGTTATGGGAGAAAGTAGAAGGCAGGGGAATGGGACTGAGAAACATATCAGTCATGCTCAAATGGAGGAGAAGTCTCAATGGGCCAAATAACCTAATACTGCTACTGCATCGGATGATCTTATGGGTGACTTCAATCTGCACATAGATTGAGCAAATCAAATCCATAATAATACCATAGGAGACATTCCTGGAGTATTGATGGAGTATTGGTTTTTGGATCGATAGAATACCAACCCAAATGGAGGACAGGTCATCCTCAAGTACATACTGGGGGTGGGTTAGCTCAGTTGGGTGGACTGCTGGTTTTTGATGCAGAGTGACACCAACAGCATGTGCTCAGTCCCTGCACCGGCTGAGATCACCATGGAGGTCCTTAACCTTGCTCCTTGCCTGAGGCACGGTGACCTTCAGGTAAAAGCACCATCACTCATCTCTCACTCACTCACTCTCCCTCTGGTGAGACAGCAATCCTATGATCTCTTGGGACTACAGCAACTTTACTTGCAAATTTTTTGTTGTGCAATGAGAAGGGAATAACTAGCAATCTAGCTGTGAGAGGCCCCTTGTGGAAGAGTGAAGAACTCTGAATGATGGAGACTGACAGAGTTGATTCTGAGATGAGGGGTCAAATCTAAATAGAGAAAATTACGATGCTATGAAAGGTAAGCAGTCCGCAATAATTTGGAGAACATAACTTTTAAAGGGATGACAAACATTGAAAGAGCACTTCGAGGAACAGTGACTGTTGTTCATTCCTGTGTGGCCCAAAAATAAAATAGAAAAAGGTGGCCCTGCCAGGGATAGGACTGGATCCAAGGAGGAGGAGTACAAAATGGCTAAAAAGAGCAGCAGACTTGAAGACTGGGAGCAGTTCATATTTCAGCACAAGAGGACTAACTGATTGATTGAGAGGGAAATATCAAATCTAAGAGGAAACGAGCGGAACATACAAACTGATTGTAAAAGCTCCTAAAGGTACATCATGAGAAAAAAATTAATGAAAACAAATCCCTTACAATGAGAAACAGGGCAAGTTATAATATGGAAGAAAGAAATGGCACATGAATTAACTAAATATTTTGGTTTTATCATCTCACAGGATGACATAAATAATATCTCCAAAATGCTGGGCAACACACGAGAAGGAGAAACTAAGGAAATCAGTATTAGAAGGGAAATGGGATTGTGGAAATTGATGGGGTTAAAAGCCAACAAATCCCAGCACTTGTTAATCTATACCCCAGATTATTTAAACTCACCCTTGATATAGTGAATGCATTTGAAAACTGAGTATTGAATCTACATTGAGTAAATTGATTTGTCTATGACTGTGGAAAAATTTCCTTGGATTGGAAGCGACTTAAAAAAGGAGGTGGAGAGAAAATATGGAACAATAGACCAGTTAGCCTAACACTGAAAAACAGTGACAGGATTGGATAGAGTCAGTCAGCATGGATTTACAAAACTGAAATGAGGAACGAGACAAGTCACTGAAAGGAAGCATGCCGGTGTAGCAGGAGGTGAGGGAGGCAAATGGCATGTTGGCTGTTGTAGTGAGAGGATTTGAATACAGGAGCAGCAATGTCTTGCTGAAATTGCACAGGGTTTTGGCGAGACCACACCTGGAATGCTATGTGCAGTTTTGGAATCCTTATCTGATGAAGGATGTTCTACCTATGGAGGCTGCACAACAAAGATTTGACACACTGATTCCTGGGATGGCAGGACTGACAAATGAGGGCAGAATGGATTGGTTAGAATGAAATCCACTGGAGTTTAGGAGAATGAAATAGGATGTCACAGAAACCAATAAAATTCAAAAAGGACTAACAAGGTAAATGCAGGAAGTAAGGTCTCAATGATCAGGGAGTCCAGGGGTGATCGGGGGCAGGGGGGTGGGGGGTCACAGTTTACGCTTATGAGGTAAGCCATTTAGTACTGAGATGAGGACTTTTTAAAACTCAGACTGGTGACTCTGAGACATTTGCTGCCACAGAAAACAATTTAGACCAGAACGTGGAATGTTTCCAAGGTGAAGATGGATATAGTTCTGAGAGCTAAAGAAATCAAAGGGAATGCATCTAAAGTGGGAACAGGCCACTAAGTGGAATGATCACCCATGAGCATACTGATCTCCCATGAACAGGATCAAACACCACAACAACCTACTCCTGTTGCTATTCTCTACATTTCTGCTCTGTTCAAAGTGGGATATAAAAACAAAATGATTGTAACTGACACAGATATTAACACTACCTTATTACTAATGAATGAACATCCTCCAACTCCTTACCGAACAGCATTCTGGGAGCATCTTCATCACATGGACGCAGCAGTTTGAGAAGGTGCAGAGTAATTCTGAAAGATTCTAGACTGTCTTCTCTGTCTCTTGTTTTCAATTCAGTTCTCAAATTGTTGAATGTTCTGAGAAAAGCAACATAGTGTACAGGAAACAAGAAAATATCTTTGAAAGTTTGCTGATATTGGGGGAATGGAGGGGTCATACCTGGCTCACAATCCACATTAACTGTGCGCATGTTCCAGCACCCAGTCCGTCCTTACGATGACGTCATATGGCCGGCCGCAAGAAGGGACGGAGCTGAAGGACCTCGCTGGAACTGCTGGTCCTCTAACCAATCAGAGAGAATGGGGGGCCCTGGCCAAACAGGAAATGGGCGCGGGCCATAATAGCAATAAACATGGGTGACCTTAATTCCACTCCCCTCCCTTCCCCAACCCCACTCCCATTCCTGGCTCCATTGTAAAGAAAGTTCAGAGAACGTAGAACAATACAGAGCAGAACAGGCCCTTCGGCCCTCAATATTGTGCCGACCTGTGAACTATTCTCAGTTTGTCCCCCTGCACTATCCCAAAATCATCCATGTGCTTATCTAAGGATTGTTTAAATCTCCCTAATGTGGCTGAGTTGACTACATTAGCAGGTAGGGCATTCCACACCCTTACCACTTTCTGCATAAGGAACCCACCTCTGACATCAGTCTTAAATCGATCACCCCTCACTTTGTAGTTACAAGCTGACATCATCATCCTAGGAAAATGTCTTTTTTCTGTCTACCCTATCTAATCCTCTGATCATCTTGTATGTCTCTATCAAATCCCCTCTTAGCCTTCTTTCCAATGAGAACAGACCCAAGTCTCTCAACCTTTCCTGTAAGACCTTCCCTCCAGACCAGGCAACATTCTGGTAAAACTCCTCTGCACCTTTCCCAATGCTTCCACATCCTTCCTGTAATGGGGCGACCAGAACTGTACACAATATTCCAAGTGTGGCCGCACCAGCGTTTTGTGTAGTTGCAGCATGATATTGCAGTTCTGGAACTCAATCCCTCTACCAATGAAACCTAACACATCGTATGCCTTCTTAACAGCACTATACACCTGGGTGGCAACTTTCAGAGATCTATACACATGGACTCCAAGATCAATCTGCACATCCACACTACCAAGAATCTTTCCATTGACCTAGTTCTCTGCCTTCCTGTTATTCTTCCCAAAGTGCATCACCTCACATTTAGCTGCATTGAACTTGATCTGCCACCTCTCAGCCCAATTCTGCAGTTTATCCAAGTCCCCCTGCAACCTGTAACATTCTTCCAAACTATCCACTACTCCACTGACTTTAGTGTCATCTGCAAATTTACTAATCCATCCACCTATTCCTGCATCTAAGTCATTTATAAAAATGACAAATAGCAGTGGTCCCAAAACAGACCCTTGTGGCACACCACTAGTAACCGGACTCCAGACTGAATATTTTCCATCAACCACCATTCGCTGCCTTCTTTCAGAAAGCCAGTTTCTAATCCAAGCTACTAAATCACCCCCACTTCCATGGCTCTGCATTTTCTCCAACAGCCTACTATGTGGAACCTTATCAAAGGCTTTACTGAAGTCCATGTATACCATGTCAACTGTCCTACCCTCATCTACATGCTTGGTCACCTTCTCAAACAACTCAATGAGGTTTGTGAGACAGGACCTGCCCTTGATGAAACCATGTTGACTATCTGAAATCAAATTGTTGCTTGCTAGATGATTATAAATCTTATCTCTTATAATCCTTTTCAAAACCTTTCCTACAACAGAAGTAAGTCTCACTGGTCAATAATTACCTGGGTCATCTCTGCT
This sequence comes from Chiloscyllium plagiosum, assembly GCF_037043375.1. Lineage (NCBI taxonomy): Eukaryota > Metazoa > Chordata > Chondrichthyes > Orectolobiformes > Hemiscylliidae > Chiloscyllium > Chiloscyllium plagiosum. The sequence goes on along the minus strand of NW_028270165.1, from coordinate 75,839,276 downwards.
GCCCTTCTTGAACAACGCCACAACATTTGCAATCCTCCAGTCCTCAGGTACTAAAGTTGTAGACAGTGACGACTCAAATATCAAAGCCAAAGGCTCTGCTATCTCCTCCCTAGCTTCCCAGAGAATCCTCGGATAAATCCCATCTGACCCAGGGGACTTGTCTACTTTCACTCCTTCTAAAATTGATAACACCTGTGCATAACTAAACTCGATCATTTCCTGTCTAATATCTCATATCTCATTCTTCTCTACAATATTCTCCTTTTCCTGAGTGAACACTGATAAGAAATGTTCATTTCGCACCTCTCCAATCTCTCCAGGGTCCACACTCAACTTCCCACTTCTGTCTGTGATTGGACCTATTCCTACCCTAATCATCTTTTTATTCCTCACATACCTATAGAAAGCTTTAGGTTCTCCTTTATTCTATTTGCTAAAGACTGCTCGTGTCCTCTCTTTGCTCTTCTTAACTCTCTCTTTAAATCCTTCCTAGCTGATCTGTAACTCTCCATCACCTCATCTGAATCATCTTGTCTCATCAACACATAAGCCTCCTTCTTCTTCTTAACAAGAGATGCAATTTCTGTTGTAAACCACAGTATCCTTACCTTATCACTTCCTCCCTGCCTGACAGAGACGTACCTATCAAGGACACGCAATATCTGTTCCTTAAATCAGTTCCACATTTCGATTGTCTGCATCCCCTGCATTTGCTACCCCAATTCTATGCATTCTAATTCTTGCCTAACAGCATTCTAATTGCCCTTGCCCTATCGATAGCTCTTGACCTGTGGCATGTACCTAACCCTTTCCATTACTAAATTAAACATAACTAAATTATGGTCACTCTCTCCAAAGTGCTCATCTACAACTAAATCTGATCTGGTTCATTACCAAGCACCAGATCCAGTGTGGCCTCCCCTCTTGGCGGCCCTTCGACATACTGTGTCAGGAAACCCTCCTGTACACATTGGACAAAAACTGACCCATCCGATGTACTAGAGTTATAACATTTCCAGTCAATGTTGGGGAAGTTAAAGTCCCCCATAATGACCACTCTGTTCCTTTCACTCCTACTCAGAATAATGTTGCTAATCCTCTCTTCCACCTCCCTGGAACTCTGCGGAGGCCTCTCCTCTCCTGTTTCTAACCTCTGCCCTCACTACTACAGTAGACGAGTCCTCATCAAAAGTTATGTCAGCCACCGTTAAACTATCTTTGACTAACAAGGCCACGCCTCCCTCTCTTTTACCGCCTTGCCTGTTTTTAATGAAAGATCTAAACCCTGGTACCTGCAACATCCATTCCTCACCCTGCTCTATCCATGTCTCCAAAATGGCCACAACATTGAAGCCCCAGGTACCTATCCGTGCTGCAAGCTCACCTACCTTATTTCGGATACTCTGGCGTTGAAGTTGACACACTTCAAACCAGTTTGCTGTCTGCCAGCACATTCCTGTGACCCTGAAATCCTGTCCCTGTCCTTCCTACTCTCATCCTCCTGTGCACTGCAACTACACCTACAGTTCCTATCCCCCTGCTGAGCTAGTTTAAACCGACCTGAATAGCACCAGCAAATTTCCCACCCAGGATATTAGTACCCCTCTGGTTCAAGTGAAGACCGTCCTGTTTGTACAAGTCCCACCTTCCCCAGAATGAGTCCCAATTATCCAAAAACCTGAGACCCTCCATCCTGCACCATCCTTGCAGCCATGTGTTCAGCTGATATCTCTCCCTATTCCTTGCCTCGCTGGCACGGGTAACAAACAGAGATAACAACTCTGTTTGTTCTAGCTCTCAGCTTCCACCCTCCCTCCCTGAAATCCTGCCTTCCATCCCTAACCCTCTTTCTACTACATCATTGGTACCTACATGGACAATGACTTGAGGCTGGTCACCCTCTCCTTTCAGGACCCCAAAAATATGATCGGAGACATCACAGACCCTGGCACCTGGGAGGCAACACTCTAACTGTGAGTCTCGTTCATTCCCAATAAGCCTCCTATCTGAGCCTCTAAATATTGAGTGTCCAATGACTAACACTCTCCTCCTTTCCCTCCTTCCCTTCTGTGCAACAGGGACAGGTTCTGTGCCAGAGACCTGGGCCCCACTGCTTGCCCTGGTAAGTCGACCCCCTCAACAGTATCCAAAACAGTATACATGTTTTGTAACCATAAACAATACATCAAATATGCCCCATAGAAGACCACGAGACATATCTTGGCCTTCAATTAATTTACAGTCTACATAGTTTCTGTATTTTCCTGGGAAACCATCTCTTTAATTATGAGCATTAGGAAAGGAGGCCATCCAGAAAAATAACGATGTCACTAACTTTTGTTTGTTTCATGCATAAGAATACTCAGATTTCTGTACATCGCACTCTTTTGGAGTTTCTCTTGATTTTAAGAGTAATCTGCCTTCTGACTCTTCCGGCCAAAGTGCAAGACCTCACACTCCTGACATGAAATTGCATCTAGGAGACAGTGAGTTTTGCAGATGCTGGAGATCAGAGTTGGGAGCGTGTTGCTGGAAAAGCACAGCAGGTCAGGCAGCATCTGAGGAACAAGAAAATCGACCTTTCGGGCCACAGCCCTTCATCAGGAATGAATGATGTTTCAATGAAATTGCATCTGTCAAGTTTTTGCCCACTCACTCACCCCATTGATATCCTTTTGCAGATTCCCCCATCCACATCACAACATGCCTTCCCACCTATTGTGTTTTGTCAGCAAAATTGGAAACTTTTCACTCTGCCATTTCCTCCAAGTAATAAATATACAGATAAATAAGTGAAGTCCTCTCACTGATCATTCCAGCACTTCACAAAACATATCTTGAACTTGAAAAATACCCAATATTCCTGAGTCTGTGCCTTCTGTTCAATAAACAATGGGCAGTCCATGCTCATGTATTACCCAACACTGTGACCTCCTACATTGTGCAATGACATTTGATATGACCCTCATTGAGTGCCCACCAAAAATTCAAATACACTTCATCTACCGGCTCCCTTTATGAACTCTGCTTGTAATATTAGCAAAGAACTCTGGCAATATTGTCCAGTGTGATTTTACTTCCAATAAATAATGTTGACTCAGTTTGACTGCAAACATTTTTTTTTAAACGTCCTGCAATGTCTTCCTTT